>NC_141546.1:9832500-10179500 GCF_021556685.1 Rattus norvegicus | reverse complement strand
CTAACTCCGCAAACAGGGGTGACAATTTGTTGATTTATCAGCAAAGGCATCAGGACAGCAAGCAGAAAAGAATGTTGGCCTCATTTGGCTTAAGGACAAAAATGTCCTTGCCTGGGATGGGAGGAGATGTGTATGTGAGGTTTGCCCTCAACAAAGGCACCCTCCATAGCTAGGCTACGATAATATACCTGAATAGGTTTTGCTGCCATATTATCTACCTGTTATTTAACAAAGCTGGTTGAATGATTAAATGCCAAAGGGCCAAAAGATATAAGCAAAAGAAGGCCTAATTAGGGGACCCAACAGAGAGGGAAGTAGTGTGGACAACAAAGGGGAGGGGGAGAACCAGTTTTGATACCAGTTCTCAGCTTTTTCTCTTTCTCATTTTCTCTTTTCTATGCCTTCTCTGATCTTTTCATGTTCTATTTACCCTATTCTAAGATACAGGAAGTATCCAAGTACTGCCTTTCTCTCACAAAGCAGAATTCAGTGTAATTGCTCAAAGCTGGGATATTAAAAGTAAAAAGCCAATCACAAAGAAGTACACTTGTTAGCATGTATGGTTTATGTAAAAGGGGGGCCAGAAAATTGTTCTTTCTGATTAACCTCTGACTGTTAAAGACAGTGTGAGTCAAAAATAAAATAGTCAGATACACTTAAAACACTGCTTCATGTTTGATAGATGTGGAAGTTTAAAATTTGAATGAATTTATATGATTGCAAATGTTTACCATGAAATATCACAGAAGGGATGTCACCAGGCAAGGAACTAGAAATTTATCTGATATTAAACATCGGAAATAATTTGGAGAAACCTCAGCATTGAATTATAACCACCAGGAAAAAAATAAAGACATAAATAGAATGTCTTTTATAAAGAAATGTCTTTTAAAAAGAAATAAAATGTTAATGTCATATAACAAATAAACCATAACTCAGTACAGTACAGCATCAATGACTGAAAGTTCAATAATATGTTGATACATAGAAGGAAAAGATAACATGTTGATTGACATTGTTGAAATTCTCAAAATAAGTCAAATAGACAATTCAATTTGGGTTCCTGCAACAATCATAATTGCATTATCCAATAAGCCTAATTCTATGAAAGGTATCACATTGTGGAAGAATACACATCTCAGCAGTCCTGGAGTGGGTGGTAGAGCTTCCAATTTTTCTTGTGTGATGGCAATGAACTCGAAGTGGTGCAGCTCTTTGAGCAAGCAGCTCCTCTCCTTGGAGTGCAGGCTGTAGATGAAGTTCCGTGTGCCCTGTGCTATGTTCAGTGCCTCCATGGGCTCCATCTTGGGGTCAGTGCCCAGAAGCCGGGGGAAGGAATGCACAGGCTCTTTTAACAATTTTATGGTAAATATAATCCCTGTATCAGCACCTGATTGAAACATTCTAGGCCCCAAGTAAGCCCACGTGTCCAATCCTGGTTTCAAACCACGGAGGTAAATTTAATATTTAGGGGGATGCACTGTCCCCTTGTTTTAGAATTAGAACCTTCACAACAGGAATCTGGGACATGCATATTAGTAGGATGGGAGATATTATAAGTCAAACAACACAATGTATTATGTGATAAAATTCTTAAGAACAGGGGAAAAGGGCCAGGCAAGAAAGCTAGGGGGTGGCCTGGAGAGAGCTGGTGGAACAACCAGATCAGGTGAAAAATAGCATTTAGTCACACAGCTAAATGAGGAAGCTCTCTTGGGACAAAAAGGCCAGTGCAAAAATGAGTTCAAGCTTTGTGCCTGTATAACAGAAAGGGGAGCAGAGGGGCAGCTGGAGCCTGTTACGGACTGTCTCTCTGGACTTAAATTCTGCCTTAAGGATTATTTCCCTTCTTTGTCAGCTTGATGGCTCTGCCTCTCAAGAGACCTAGCCTCCAAATGTCACTAGGATTCCAATAAAAACTAATAACAAAAGGATGGAGAGATGGTTAGGACCTGGAAGCTAGATGTCAACCAGCTGACAAAAGAATTGTTTGGCTCATTCACTTTAGGGGGGAAGTTTCTTCCAGGCTATCAGACACGACTAGTGACCTTGAGTCAAGAGACCAGGAGAAAATAGCATCTGAGTATGGAAGGAGGTTCGCTCAGGGGTGTTTGATATGATTGAAACCTCAGGTATTAGAGAGTAAGTTATAGTCAGAGATAACTGGCTATAAGTTCTCTTTCTGCAGCCATTCCTGAGGCAGAAGTCCACAGTTCAGTGGGGCTTCCTGCCTCTTATATCCAATAAAGAAAATGCTAACACTAGAATACTGACCTTTAATAGAACTGCAGCCCTCCTAGTGCCTCTAAATTCCAGAACTTCAGTAGCAGTCTTTACCAAGCTGTCTCAGTGGGTTAGAGGGCCATGGAAAAGAAAACTCCTGACATTGGCCACAGCCTCCAGTTGGAGTAAACTGAAGACCCGGTGCCATGACTTTCTCCTCTTATCATCCTAGAGTAAAGCCTGTTCTGTCTGGGAAAACAAAGTTCCTCGCAGACTGCTGCAGACTCTTTCTAAAACTATTTAAGGGTTCCCCTGCCCCCCAACCTGGGACATTTTGACCACAGGGACAGGAACTGACTCCTCTGGGGATAGGATCAGAGGCACTCTCTATGTCAATGATGACTAATGGGGAAGGTGACTTAATGCTACAGATCATCTCCTCTCTTAGAATAGGGCCAGCAGATAAGGCAGGATCCCTAAGGGAACTTCCCTGTTTTGTTTTTGTTTGTTTGTTTGTTTGTTTACTATTTTAATCTTTTCTTTTTTTCCCCTCAATCTTTATTAAATTAGGTATTGCTTTTTTACATTTCAATTGTTATTCTCTTTCCCAGTTTCCAGTCCAACGTCACCCTAACCCCCTCCCTTTCTGTATGGATGGTCCCCTCCCCATCCTTCCCCCATTACCGCTCTCCCCCCAACAATCACATTCACTAAGGCTTCAGTCTTGGCAGGACCAAGGGCTTCCCCTTCCACTGGTGCTCTTACTAGGCTATTCATTGCTACCTATGCAGTTGGAGCCCAAGGGTCAGTCCATGTATAGTCTTTGGGTAGTGGCTTAGTCCCTGGAAGCTCTGGTTGGTTAGCATTGTTGTTCATATGGTGTCTCAAGCCCCTTCAAGCTCTTTCAGTCCTTTCTCTGAATCCTTCAACTGGGGTCCCCTTCTCAGTTCAGTGGTTTGCTGTTGGCATTCGCCTGTGTATTTGCCTTTTTCTGGCTGTGTCTTTCAGGAGAGATCTACATCTGGTTCCTGTCAGCCTGTACTTCTTTGCTTCATCCATCTTATCTAGTTTGCTGGCTGTATATGTATGAGCCACATGTGGGGCAAGCTCTGAATGGGCGTTCCTTCTGCCTCTGTTCTAAACTTTCCCTCCGTATTCCCTCCCAATGGTACTCTTGTTCTCCTTTTAAAGGAGGAATGAAGCAATCATATTTTGGTCATCCTTCTTGAGTCTCATGTGTTCTGTGCATTTAAGGTAATTTGAGCATTTGGGCTAATATCCACGTATCAATGAGTGCATAACATTGTGTGTTTTTCTTTGATTGGGTTACCTCACTCGGGTTGATATTCTCCAATTCCATCCATTTGCCTATGTATTTCATAAAGTCATTGTTTTTGAGAGCTGAGTAGTATTCCATTGTGTAGATGTACCACATTTCTGTATCCATTCCTCTGTTGAACGGCATCTGGGTTTTTCCAGCTTTGGCTGTTATAAATAAGGCTGCTATGAACATAGTGGAGCATGTGTTTTTGTTATACATTGGGGCATCTTTTCGGTATATGCCCAAGAGAGGTATAGCTGGGTCCTCAATAGTTCAATGTCTAGTTTTCTAAAGAACCTCCAGACTGATTTCCAGAATGGTTGTAAAATGAACGCTCTCCTTCTGTGAGCACGTGTTGAAGGTCTGGCCACCGAAGGCAGAGACTGGAACTTTTTCAGGGCAAAAGTCTCATAATAGTCTTTAAAATAATCACTAACTATCCACTATCTTTTTGCTGTCAAAGAATCAGCATTGCCTCATTACCTTGAAACTCCTCTCACAGCAGCTTGGCATGAGTTGAGCCACTGCCCGCATGCAGACTGAAGCTTTCTTGCTAGCAGTCCACTTGCCTGCCACCCTTAGCCCCACATTTCCCTACTCTGTGCTTTCCCTTACTTTGAATCTGTGAATGTTTTAGCTACAGGGAGATCCTTTCTTCAGGATCCAAGGCAAAGCTTTCAGCTTCTTGTTAATACCTGCTTCAGATAGGGTCACTCACTAACCTGGAGTCCTTCATACACATGTGTGGTGAACTGTTAGACTGGACAAGGGGAGCAATGGGAGGGGTATCTCTCCTTGGGGACAAGGCTCAAGAGAGAAAGATAAAACTCCCTGATAGAAAACAATTTCTCTCAAGCAAATTATTTTTGAGTTAAGCACCATGAGGACCAAGTAAAACTCTTTGACAAACAAAATAAACAGTTGCAAGATTTCAAACACAGTCGTCAATCCATAATTTCAAACACAGTTGTCAGTCCAAGTCCAAAAGCGAAACAAAAGCCAAAAAGACACTCAACAATACCACAGAAAACAAACTAGACAAACAAGACCAAGACAAGGCGTCCTATAAGCGATTTCCACAGATGCCTGATAACTTTAGTTCCTGGCCCAAACTGCACTTTAACCTTATCTGCTTCTGGGATGAGGCAGATCGTCTGATCCCAGCTCCCATCTGTAGTGTCCTCTAGATCCCTTTCTCCTCCAAGAGCATCCTCTATGGTCTGTGGCCTGTGACAACTATCATGTCTGCCTGTCAAAGCTGTAAGGCCCTCACGGGACGCATAGTGACCACCCAGGGGATTCTAACCCTTTCAGGGGGGATTCGAACCCCCTCTGAAGGGACTTGTACTCTTCAGACAGCAGATGTGGACAAGACAAGACAACATGAAACAAACTCGAGACAACATGATAGAGAGACAAAACAAAAAGTAACACAGAACAGAAAACACAGATTTACTCGAGCTTAACTCAATCTCTTGGTCAATTGTGGTCTCAGGGGAGCGCAAATCCTGGCCAATGCACCAAAATGTTGTAAAACCCCCATATTGGCCCTACATCAGGGGTGCAACCCACAGAGCACAGATTGATAATGCGACCACTGCGATGATAGCATGAAGGTATAAGGTTTTTAATCCACGTACGTGGGATTGCTCATTCAAGCAGGGAGAGGCAACCTTGAACACAAAAAGCACACAACTTTTATTCATTACAGATGGCAGACTTCAGCAACAGGGTTAGCTGGCCCATAAAACAATCACTAACTCTGCACTATCTTTTGTATCAATTGTTTCCTCCCGGGGGAATCATAGACAAATATTTTCTACAAAGTCTAAGAATTTTTTAAATCTTTTTTCTTAACCGTATTCTTCACATCTTGAACTACTCCCTGAGTCCTGTCCAAAAGCTGACACTAGAATGCTTGTCCCATCATTCACCATTGAGATCTGCATCATCCGGGGAGAAACACACACCAAGGCTCTGAAGCAACTTTGGACAGTCCATGTTTGCCAGAAGTGGAGGAGCAAAGGCTCCGATGGGTGAGCAAAGCCTCCAACATAGAAGGAAGACAGGCCTGTCTGTTCACAGGGGACAATGTTCTCCTCTAGGAGACCTCCAAACAGCCCCAGGTTGGGTGCCACTTGTCAACGAGGGTACCTGGAAGAGAATGCGGAATAAGAGACACGAAGAAGAACATCAAGACAAGAGTCTGATCAAGGCAACAATTTTATTTTTTCCCAAGGCTGAGTTTATACTATAACATGGGTAAGAAAGGGAGGGGGAGGTGTGAGACATTTACACAGGCCAAGGACACATTATTCGTGTGGTCAGGGAATCAGCTGATGTTGACAGGATGTTAGAAAGGTCACAGGATTGTTGTATCTATTGGTCAGCAAGATGTTGGTTTTTCAGAAAGGTTACAGGAAATATACATTGGATATATTGATGTCAGATTTAATTGTCAGCAAGGTAAGAACTTTATCATATCATTATTCATCCTGACCACCAGATTTGTATTTGTCTTCTGCAGCTGACTGGGTATTTTCCATGAACCCAGTCATACTTAATTCTAACCACAATAATAACATCAATAAAGGATGTTTTCAAGGGCATCGCTCCCAACAAAATCTTAAATAATTTGAAACATTATACAGTCTTTATTAATTAAATATATTGGCCCGCCCACCTCAGTCAGCAAGGAAGACGCAACACGGTCGGATTCTTCTCAACAGCCTTTATTGCAGGACCACCTCATTGCTGATACGGGGACCTCCAGCGGCAAAACGCTCGCCTTATATACACAACAGGCTGGGGCTATGCTAACTGTCTTTCAGGGATTGGCGGAGCACAAATCACCCCACTATCACCCCACTATCACCCCTGCTACTTGTCATCCAGGGATTGGCGGAGCATGAATCCCTCATTAGCATATTACTGTCCCTGCCAACTGACACCAGGTGCAAAACCTGCACATGCGCAGTACCGTTGTTCATCACAGGAGGGCGCCCTAAAATATATTAAATGTTAAGTACCTTTAAAAAGTATCTAGAATCTATAAACATCCAAAATCTTGCACAAAAGTGCATACTCTCTCAAACGTGTGCTCCTTTAAAGACTAAAACTAAGTTTAATACTTTCCTTTTACAGGAGGAAATAACCAGGGCAGAATCCAAATCATATCAAAGCAGAATAAGAGTCCAACACTTTAAATATCATAATGTCCAATGTGTGAGATCTATCTGCACTCTTATGGGTTCCCCAAACCTCTGGATCATTTTTATTGCTCTGCCCTCCATAGTACATATAGCTTGTTCACCAACCTCTAGCTACCTGCACTCCTCTCTTTTTACTCTTCTTGGTGGTTGCCCCATGCTACTGGCATCTTCTCATTCCTGAGGTATTTGGCTGAAACAGGGAATCACTTTCACTAATAGCTTCTTCATGGCTCTCTTCAGCAGTGTCACATAGAGCGAAGCCTCAGGTTGTCTCCATGACCCCTTTGCCTTTAATGTGAGTGACTCTTCCACTACCAAGATAATCTTTCAGTACAAAGGATAGCCTCAGTTTCCTCTGCCAGTACAACTTCTGTGTACTGACTCTGAGAAATGCTTTTTTTCAATTTGATAATGCTAGTATTTTATTAACTATATCTTTTTCTTCAACTCTAAATGACCATGATTTTTGCCACAGCCAAACAAATTTAGCTGCAATGGTTCTTGTCTTTTGTTATTTACACATGGGTTTTTAGCGCCAGCTCAAGACACCACAGATTCTTTAAAAAAAATTACCCAGTAAAGTCTTAGCTTCCCTCTGAAATATCACAAGCCAGGCCTCCCTCTCAAAATTCTTATTGTCCAAATTCCAATGTAATAGCTCATTGATCCCTCAACACTCAGTGATTTTTTTTTAATCTTTCTACAATTCTCTCAAGAATAACATTGTCAGGTGTGTCACAATAAGGACCTACTCTTGGTTCCAATTTGTCTTAGGATTAATTACTATTTCTGTGAAACAACATAGCCAAAATCTACTTAAGGAGGAACGGGTTTACTTCACTCATACTTCCATATAACATACTTTAATACTTCATCAAAAGTAGTGTGGGCAAGAACTCAAGCAAGGGAGGGACCTGGAGGCAGAAACTCATGCAGAGGCCACAGAGAAGTGCTATTACTAGCTTGAGTTTTATGGCTTGCTCACCCTACTTTCTAATAGACCCAGAATCAGCAGTTTAGGGGTGGCCATACTCAAATGAACTTAGTCTTCTCATATCGACCACCAATTAAATGATGTCTTATAGGCTTACCTAGAACTTAACTTTATGGTAACATTTCAGTACATGTGGCTCCCTCTTCCTGATGGCTTGTGTCAAGATGAAAAAACTATAAAGTACATGACTCAAACTCAGACTGTGTGTTTGCTTGGAAAGTGATCTTACCCACTGGGAAATCTCAGCAGTCCTGGACTTACCTTTAACATGAATTTTAATTTAACACATAGTTATTTTTTTACTTATATAACTAAAATAACAATATCTGTGTTTTATACTGATTTATACATTTAAAGGTTGCTTCTTTTAATCAAATAGACTGACTGCCAGAATTCATGGTCCTTCCTCAAACATAGTGATGCCATCCTCTAAAGACTATATGTAATAATGAAGAAAATTCAAGTTGCCACTCAGTCATGAGTCATATACTTGATGCTTCAAAGAGGGACTGAGCTTAGGCATGCAATCTGTGTTTTCATTAAGATTAGAATCAATGTATAAATCAATATTTAAGATTAAAGTTTAAGCTTGTTTTGCTCTTAAAATTGTTGTATTTTCTGCAACATTTATGTTTTATAGTAATTGTGTGGGCTGATTATATGTCAACTTAATAGACCATGGAGTCATCTGAAAGTAGAGAAACTTAAATGGGAAAATGCCATTATTAAATAGACCTATAAGCAAAACCATAGGGTATTTTAAAAATGAGTGATCTATATGAAAGAACCGATCCCATTTTGTTATCTATAAAAGGTAGGCTCAGCAAGCTAGAAAGTAGCACCCCTCCATGTCCTCTGCTGTCAGCTCTTGCTTCCAGCTTCCGGCCTTGCTTGATGTCCTGTCTTGCAAGACTGCTTTCAGCTTTCTGATTCCCAGGCTCCACTTGCTTTATTTTTTCTTTGTTTGACATTGCATTGGTGACAACAGCCAGTAGCATAGGCAAATAAAGAACTAAACTGATAATTGAGCTGGTTGAAATGCCCCTAGACTATAGAAGACTAAATAATTTAAAGTCATTGTTGGCAGGATTTCTTCATAAGACTTAATATTGAAGGAAAGCTCTACTCTCCTAATTAGGGTTATAATTGCTCTAATGAAACGTAATAACCAGATATGATATGGAAAGGAAAGTGCTTATTTGACTTATACTCCAATATCACTGTTCATCATACAAGATACTGTTATACTATTAAAGTACTTGTACATGCTTCTGTTTCAATTTAGAAATGTATACCTAATTTTACCTAAGAAACTCATCTATTATGGCAAACATATAAAAAGTCCCAAAGTTGGTGAAGGTAGTGAAATAATACATCATATATTATAACTTATTTTAATTATTTTCTTTTATTTTATTTCATTTTTAGTGCTTTTTACTGAGCTCTTCCCCTTGTGAATAATTTTAGACAGCACTTACCTTTGAGCTGTGGGCTTCTCCTTGGAAGGATTGATTCAAAGTCTCATTTTTGCCTGTATGGTATCTACCCTGCCCACTGCCCAGCCCCAGCCCTTTGGAACAAAATCATCTTACAGTAGATGTTAGGTCTCAAACCAAGAAAAAGGGCTAAAGTATCTATTTACCATATCAAAAGCAGGCCAAGTAGCTGTGTTCTGGTAGAATCTTTCAGTCCTTACTTATAACTGGATCCTTCTGCCCACCATACCACACTCCCTATCCTAAAGTTCTCCAGCCCAGGTGTTGGGTTGTCCTCCTTCCAGATATAATTCCACATATAACACTGCTTTTATACTTGCTGTATCCAATTTGGGGGCTTCTTTGCCTAATAATCTCCAGATTACCTTCTTTATTCTCTCCCTTTTCTCTCCAATCCCCTCTCTTCTCATTGCCAGGATCAAGGTCATGGCCACTCAAGACTCTACTGGATGTTCCTGCCTCTCACTATTCTCTCTGTTTTATCTACATCAAACCTTCTTGTCCACCATACCTAGGAACACTCCTGTTCTTTTCTATTTCTCTTTTACAGTCATCTGTAGAGGAAAGCTTACAGATCATAGTCCCCTTACTGAGCGACATTAGGGTAGAACCTAATACATGAAATAAAACAGAAAACTTGGAGACATGCTGCTCTTTGACTTTTTTTTCAGATTCATATTTACTTTGCTTTCTTATACAGACAGGGTTATTTGCCCAAGTGTGGTATTCCCATCCGTGGGTGACCAGCCTATACCAATTAGCAATTGAGACAGTGTTCCACTAACATGCCCACGAGACAATTGAGTCTTTTTAAACTCTCAGAAGAAACTTCCTGCCCAGGAGATACTGGGCTGTATAAATTCACTGTTAAAGCTAACTGGGGATAATCAACTTGAAGTTATCTTACTGTACTTTTATATTTTGCTGTATTTGTCTAGTTACATTTTGGTAAGATATTTTATTTTTGAGATAGATATTCTCATGAGGTACCCAGGATGCCTGTAACCTTACCATCTTCATGTTTTGGATGGTTACGTTTCAAATTGTGGGTATATGTAGTCATAGCCAACTTAGCAATTTTTAGTATATTTGCTATACATTCTGCTTTTCCTGCTAACTTTGCAATATTTAGGATTACCAGCCTAATAAGATGATTCATATATATATATATATATATATATATATATATATATCAATGTCAATTAAATATATGCATGTTCCCAGAAGAGCTATTTAAAATTTAGAATTTGATAGCCTCACTGGGAACAGCTTGTGATCCTGAATGAAAGTTTATGAAAAGTATAAATAAGTCATTTATTATTGTAGGACATTGTTTTATTTTCTATTTTTGTTTCTAAATGTATATAAATAATGCTAGTCTAATATTTCATATATTTCACTGGTATAAAACTCTCTTATAATTTTAATTCTGTAGAACGTGGAACACTGCTACACTCTCATACTTGATATTGATTGATTCATTGGGTTTCTTTTCTGCTCTCTTTTCCTTCTCCTTTTCCCTTTGTCCCAAATTCTTTGCTAGTTGTCATTTTACCATCAGTGTAGATATTTCATCTATGTATACCTCTTGAGGAAAAGAAGTTTTGTGTTCCAATTCTGTGAAAAGCTAAACTTTTTGTAATGCCAATTTTCCTATGTAACACATATTGTATTGTACATTATAAAACATATGGTAATATATATAATGAGGCATCCCAGGATGCCTTACCATCTTACCATCTTGCTTATTTGGCCTGTTGAGTTTCATGTTATGGCTATATGTGGCCATAGCCAAAAATGTAATTTAAATATATTTTCTTGTCTGAGATATATGTATTCTATATGTTTAAAAACCTATTTCTCATAATTTAGCAATATAATCATGTTTAAATGAATGTTATATTTTTCTTAATTTTCTTTTTTTTTCTTTTTTTTTCGGAGGTGGGGACCAAACCCAGGGCCTTGCACTTGCTAGGCAAGCACTCCACCACTGAGCTAAATCCCCAACCCTTTTCTTAGTTTTCTTTTCCTTCAGTTTCTGCTTTACTTGAAGGCAGAGTCTTACTATGTAATTCTTTGAGGCCTGCATGTCATAGTATCTACAGACTCTGCTTCCTGAACTCTAGAATGAAGGGCATAGGCCATCATATCTGGTATAATTTTCTTATATGCTTACGTAAGATGATGAGTAGGTTTTCATTAATAATGGATTAGTCAATTAGATCTTTCTAATACTGTATAACACCTTGTCCTGTGTTTAACCTATAATAATAATAATAATAATAATAATAATAATAATAATAATAATAATAACCTTATGAACCTTGTACTAGTTAGGATTTTATTGCTGTGAATAGACACAATAACCAAGGAAACTCTTTTAAAGACAATATTTATATGGGGCTGGCTTAAATATTCAGAACTTCAGTCCATTATCATCAAATGGGAGCATGAAAACACAGGGCAGGATGGTGCAGGGGAAGCTGAGAGGTCTACTTCTTTTTCTGATGAACTCCAGGAGAAGACTTGCTTCTAGGTAACAGGGATGAGGATATTAAAGTCCATATTCACAGGGACACACGTACTCTGATAGTTCCAATCCCCGTGCCAAGAATGTATAAGCCATCACATTCTACATGCTTGCTCCCAAGCTTGTACAAACATATGAGCCTTTGGCAACGAAATATAGCCATACAATTAAAAAAAAACTACATCTAGTCCAACTTGTAGAGTCCCAATAGTGGACAGCAGTGTCAATATTATTAAAAGTCCAAAGTTCAAAGTCTCTTCTGACATACATCCAATCATAGGAAACCAGCTTGGCAAACTCTAAACGTTGCATCTTCATGTCTGATGTAAAAGCTGTCTTCATGTCTCAAACTCCCTTTTAATCTTTGTAGACTACAGCAGACTTTTTCTCCTTGTTGGTTTCCATCCCTATTAGTGGTTTCTTCAGCAGGTATCCCACAGCTCTGGCATGTTTAATACCCTACCTTGAAGAGTTTCCAGTCAACTTCAATTTCATAGCTTCATGTTTCAATGTCTAGGATTTACATATTATCTTCTGGACTCCTCCAAAGGAATTGTGTCAAGTCTCCAGCTCCGTCCTTTGTAGCACTCTAGGTTCTGGTTGACCCTATTCCCCTGCTCTTGTTCTTGGTGATCATCCTATTGTACTGGCATGTCCAATAAACTGCAGTCTTCAACTGTATCTTGGCTTCACCAATAGCCTACTATAAGCTATCTGCATGGTGCTGAGCCTTGATTTCTTTAGGCCTGGGCCATCAACTGCAACAGAGGCTTCACATTTACAAATGGCTTTCTTGGGCTTCTCATAGTGCCCAGTCTCAGTTGTTTTCTGTGACTCCTTCATATCTTCAAAAATGTACCACCTGAAAGATTTTTACACATTACCAAGTACAGCTGTAGCATGAGGTACAACCTTAGCTATCTCTGGAACACAGCTTCTTTGAATTCTCAGAGAATAATTTTCAGAAGATTTTACCACAGTGATGGTGGTCTCATCTTGAACACTGCTAATATCTTCTCTCCAGCTAAACAACATCATTTTTTTCCAGTAGTATCTTCTATTCTTGACTCTAAAGCCAGAAGCACATGGCTGAAGGTGCCAGAGTTCCGCTGCTTGCTGTAGCTGGAATACAGTGACCTTGCTTTTATTACATTATAACCAGTGCTCTAGTTTCCAACTCCTTCATTAAGCATAGCTGTACAAAAACTTGCTCTGTACATTGATCTTTAACTCAGAATTCTGCACAGCTCTTTTTCATGAATGCTGGGATCAAAGGTGTATACTATCATTCCCAGACGTAATGTTTTTTTCTCTTGCTTGGAACTTGCTCTATATCTGGCTAGCCTTGAACTTAGCTATTAAAATGTGCACCACATTGCTTGGATATAATATTAGCTTGCCAGGATCTTGCCCCAAGTCACTACTACCTTAACCTGTTTATATCCTTGAACATAGGATTCAGCTCCCTTTCACTTCCTGGTGCCCCTTTATTACATGAGCCATGCACTTCCATTTTTCCTACCTTACCTTGCTCCTTTTCATTAAAATATTCTTCATAAAACTAAATCAGGAAACAAAGTTGCTGCTGAAGTATTGAGTCTTCCTTTGTAAAAGCAATTAATGTAAATATTATGTTAGTCTCAGGTACATAAATGCACCTTAGCCTCAGGTACTTCAGACGTGGGTGAAAAAGGAGCCTCTTTTTTTTTTCTTTTTACAGAAATAACACAAAATTTTCTCTATGTCATATACTGAAATTCTTCTCCACTGAAACAGCTTGGGCCAGGTGTGACCAGCTCAAATCACTCTCAACAATAGAATCTTCCATATCACTATTAGGATAGTCCACTAAGCCCTACTTAAAGCTTTCCACAGCTTTCCACCATAGCATATACTTTTTTTTTTATTAACTTGAGTATTTCTTATATACATTTCGAGTGTTATTCCCTTTCCCGGTTTCCGGGCAAACATCCCCCTCCCCCCTCCCCTTCCTTATGGGTGTTCCCCTCCCAACCCTCCCCCCATTGCCGCCCTCCCCCCATAGATTAGTTAACTGGGGGTTCAGTCTTAGCAGGACCCAGGGCTTCCCCTTTCACTGGTGCTCTTACTAGGATATTCATTGCTACCTATGGGGTCAGAGTCCAGGGTCAGTCCATGTATAGTCTTTAGGTAGTGGCTTAGTCCCTGGAAGCTCTGGTTGCTTGGCATTGTTGTACTTTTGGGGTCTCGAGCCCCTTCAAGCTCTTCCAGTTCTTTCTCTGATTCCTTCAACAGGTGACCTATTCTCAGTTCAGTGGTTTGCTGCTGGCATTCGCCTCTGTATTTGCTGTATCCTGGCTGTGTCTCTCAGGAGCGATCTACATCCGGCTCCTGTCGGTCTGCACTTCTTTGCTTCATCCATCTTGTCTAATTGGGTGGCTGTATATGTATGGGCCACATGTGGGGCAGGCTCTGAATGGGTGTTCCTTCAGTCTCTGTTTTAATCTTTGCCTCTCTCTTCCCTGCCAAGGGTATTCTTGTTCCCCTTTTAAAGAAGGAGTGAACCATTCACATTTTGATCATCCGTCTTGAGTTTCGTTTGTTCTAGGGATGTAGGGTAATTCAAGCATTTGGGCTAAAGCCACTTATCAATGAGTGCATACCATGTACGTCTTTCTGTGATTGGGTTAGCTCACTCAGGATGATATTTTCCAGTTCCAATCATTTGCCTACGAATTTCATAAACTCGTTTTTGATAGCTGAGTAATATTCCATTGTGTAGATGTACCACATTTTCTGTATCCATTCCTCTGTTGAAGGGCATCTGGGTTCTTTCCAGCTTCTGGGTATTATAAATAAGGCTGCGATGAACATAGTGGAGCACGTGTCTCTTTTATATGTTGAGGCATCTTTTGGGTATATGCCCAAGAGAGGTATAGCTGGATCCTCAGGCAGTTCAATGTCCAATTTTCTGAGGAACCTCCAGACTGATTTCGAGAATGGTTTTACCAGTCTGCAATCCCACCAACAATGGAGGAGTGTTCCTCTTTCTCCACATCCTCGCCAGCATCTGCTGTCACCTGAGTTTTTGATCTTAGCCATTCTCACTGGTGTGAGGTGAAATCTCAGGGTTGTTTTGATTTGCATTTCCCTTATGACCTAAGATGTTGAACATTTCTTTAGGTGTTTCTCAGCCATTCGGCATTCCTCAGCTGTGAATTCTTTGTTTAGCTCTGAACCCCATTTTTAATGGGGTTATTTGTTTCCCTGCGGTCTAACTTCTTGAGTTCTTTGTATATTTTGGATATAAGGCCTCTATCTGTTGTAGGATTGGTAAAGATCTTTTCCCAATCTGTTGGTTGCCGTTTTGTCCTAACCACAGTGTCCTTTGCCTTACAGAAGCTTTGCAGTTTTATGAGATCCCATTTGTCGATTCTTGATCTTAGAGCATAAGCCATTGGTGTTTTGTTCAGGAAATTTTTTCCAGTGCCCATGTGTTCCAGATGCTTCCCTAGTTTTTCTTCTATTAGTTTGAGTGTGTCTGGTTTGATGTGGAGGTCCTTGATCCACTTGGACTTAAGCTTTGTATAGGGTGATAAGCATGGATCGATCTGCATTCTTCTACATGTTGCCCTCCAGTTGAACCAGCACCATTTGCTGAAAATGCTATCTTTATTCCATTGGATGGTTTTGGCTCCTTTGTCAAAAATCAAGTGACCATAGGTGTGTGGGTTCATTTCTGGGTCTTCAATTCTATTCCATTGGTCTATCTGACTGTCTACTTTTAAAGAGCAACCACTGCTGCTTCTGGCTAGGTGCTGGCAATGGTCGTCTTGCCCATCCCCCGTAGCTAGCTTGGTGCAATTCAGCTGTGTCTAGCCCTGCTTCTAGTCTATATTCTCTGTCTGTTCCTAGCCCTGGGAAATGGCCTGAGACTGTGACCTAAGCCTGTTGGTTTCTTTTAGCCAACACCTTGCCTACAAATGCCTCTAAATCTCAGAGATCGCTCTCTTGCCAGCCCACTGCTGCACAGCCAGAAGGAGAAAAAAAATGCGGATAAAATGTGGCCCATATATATACAGCCAAAAAAACTAGATAAGACTGATGAAGCTAAAAAAAATGATCCTGAAAGGGACCGGATATAGATCTCTCCTGAGAGACACATTCAGAGCATGTCCAAAACAGAGGTCAGTGCTAGCAGCAAACCACTGAACTGAGAACAGGCCCCCCTTGGGGGGAATTAGAGGAAGGATTGAAAGAGTTAAAGGAGCTTGCACCTCCATGAGAACAACCATGCTACCAACCAGAGTTTCCAGGGAATAAACCACTACTGAAAGACAATACATGGACTGACCCAGGGCTCCAACTGCCTATGTATCAGAGAATAGCCTTGTTGGGGCTTCAGTGGAAGAGGAAGCCCTTGGTCCTCTCAAGGTTTGGACCCGCAGTGCAGGGGAATATGGGGGGGGGCAGTAAGGGGGATAGATATGAGGGATACCCATATTTTGGAGGGGGAGGGGATGAGGCTTATGGACATGAAACTGGGAAAGGCAATAACAGTTGAAATGTAAGAAAAGAAATATATCTATTAAAAAAGTAAAATAAAAATTTAAAAAACTGAAAAAAAGAGGAAAAAAAAGGAAAAAAAAATTATCTCAGCAAGCTTTGCCAAACCAGAGCTTTGGTCTGGCTGAGCTCTGCCCAAATGCCCACTGGAATCTTTTTTTTTTTTCATTTTTTTTTCTTTTTTTTTTTTTATTAACTTGCGTATTTCTTATATACATTTCGAGTGTTATTCCCTTTCCCGGTTTCCGGGCAAACATCCCCTTCCCCCCTCCCCTTCCTTATGGGTGTTCCCCTCCCAACCCTCCCCCCATTGCCGCCCTCCCCCCCACAGTCTAGTTCACTGGGGGTTCAGTCTTAGCAGGACCCAGGGCTTCCCCTTCCACTGGTGATCTTACTAGGATATTCATTGCTACCTATGAGGTCAGAGTTCAGGGTCAGTCCATGTATAGTCTTTAGGTAGTGGCTTAGTCCCTGGAAGCTCTGGTTGCTTGGCATTATTGTACATATAGGGTCTCTAGCCCCTTCAAGCTCTTCCAGTTCTTTCTCTGATTCCTTCAACGGGGGTCCTATTCTCAGTTCAGTGGTTTGCTGCTGGCATTCGCTTAAAGAAGGAGTGAAGCATTCACATTTTGATCATCCGTCTTGAGTTTCGTTTGTTCTAGGGATCTAGGGTAGTTCAAGCATTTGGGCTAATAGCCACTTATCAATGAGTGCATACCATGTATGTCTTTCTGTGATTGGGTTAGCTCACTCAGGATGATATTTTCCAGTTCCAACCATTTGCCTACGAATTTCATAAACTCGTTGATTTTGATAGCTGAGTAATATTCCATTGTGTAGATGTACCACATTTTCTGTATCCATTCCCCTGTTGAAGGGCATCTGGGTTCTTTTCAGTTTCTGGCTATTATAAATAAGGCTGCGATGAACATAGTGGAGCACGTGTCTCTTTTATATGTTGAGGCATCTTTTGGGTATATGCCCAAGAGAGGTATAGCTGGATCCTCAGGCAGTCAATGTCCAATTTTCTGAGGAACCTCCAGACTGATTTCCAGAATGGTTTTACCAGTCTGCAATCCCACCAACAATGGAGGAGTGTTCCTCTTTCTCCACATCCTTGCCAGCATCTGCTGTCACCTGAATTTTTGATCTTAGCCGTTCTCACTGGTGTGAGGTGAAATCTCAGGGTTGTTTTGATTTGCATTTCCCTTATGACTAAAGATGTTGAACATTTCTTTAGGTGTTTCTCAGCCATTCGGCATTCCTCAGCTGTGAATTCTTTGTTTAGCTCTGAACCCCATTTTTTAATAGGGTTATTTGTCTCCCTGCGGTCTAACTTCTTGAGTTCTTTGTATATTTTGGAATAAGGCCTCTATCTGTTGTAGGATTGGTAACACTGGAATCTTTGTGAATAGAAAAGACCAGAAAGTCTTCATTTAAAATTATACAGAATGACACAACCACTGGGTATGCAATCTATCGTTCTAAACTCATCATCTATTCTATGTAAGAAATACTTCCATTGGTGGGAGCATCCATTGAGTTGGACAGTTCTTCAGCCTACATCCTGCACCCCTCTTGCTCTCCACCTCCCTGGAAAAAAAGGCCATTCTTTCCTCCATGTCCCCTTTTCCTCTCTTGGCCCAGAAAGCCCACCTCCTCCTCTATCCTCAGTGATTGGCTTCTTTTTGTCTTTATTAGCCAATCAAAGAATTAGGGTAAATTCCCCTAAATTCTAAATCCAAAGTCCCAAAATCCACATTATGATAAACAAAATCATAGCCATGCCTATCACAGCAATACCTCAATCTCTGGTACTAACTTCTATGTTAGTTAGGGTTTCATTGCTGTGAACAGGCAGCATGACCAAGGCAACTCTTACAAGAATGAAATTTAATTAAGGCTGGCTTACAGGTTCAGAGGTTCAGTCCATTATCATCAATGTGGGATCATGGTAGCTCCCAGGCAGGCATGATGCAGGAGAAGCTGAGAGATAAGCTGAGAGATCTACGACTTCATCTGAAGGCCTCTAGGAGAAGACTAGCTTCCAGGCAACTAGGATGAAGATAATAAAAATCATGCTTCAATGACACACCTATTCCAACAAGGCCTTACTCTCTAATAGTGCCACTCCCTGTTCCAAGTATATACAAACTATCAGAAACCTAATAAACCTAAGCTAAGGTCATAAATAAGCCTAATAAAAGGTCATCACAGTTTCTATTAATTTCTAGTGTCTCGGTTTGCTGCTTTAAAAAATAAACCCACAATTTAAGTCTAATATTTGAATTATTCTCTATCGTATATTATTTCAATTGATAATGGTAATTATCCACTCATATTATCAATGGTCCTGATGCATTGAAAACATATATGAAATCTTTTAATAAATACATTTTGAATATCATATATTTGAGACCTGGGCACATAATTAAATACATAAAATTTCAGAGTGATGTTTCTCTGAGTAGACGTGGTTGTTATCAGTGAGAAGTGATTATTCTTGCAGTAACATTTTTCCTAAAGCTTCCTATTTGTAAAATGACTCTGTCACTACATTTTTCTGTAACATATTTGCCAATATTTCATTTTGTAACATTTTATTAAACACTAGCAGTTTTTGACCCATTCTACTCATTCTAAAAGGATAATCCAGGTGTTAAGAACACTTGCTTCTCTTGCAGAGAACTCTGATTATTTTCTTCGCTTCAACAAGGTGACTCACAACCATCCACAGACCTAATTCTGCAGAATCTGGTCCTCTCTTCTGGCTTCTACGGGGAATGCAGACAACTGGAACATAGACAATCAATCCAAAGAGCCATACTCATAAAATAAAAACAAACCAATCTTTTTCAATTAAAACTATATTTATGAGTTTATTTATATTTGTGGTTGCAGGAATGTGGAGGTCAAAGAATAACACGGGAATAGATACTCTCCTCTTGTCATATGGGTCCCAGATATCTTACTCTGGTTCCCCCATCCCACCTGCCTATAACTTTATTCCACATTATGCACTACTCTTTTATAAATGGCATAGAATGATTTGACTCTCATTATGCTAGCTAAACTTTCTTCTTTTATAATAAAACATAGCTTGTTTCCACATTATTTTATTGCTGATATGGCCCCTGCTCCATTATTTTCCTTCCTTGGGACTCTCACTTCTTCTCATATTTAGATTTTTTTTAGCACGACTTTTTCTATTATTAAAATTTTAGCATATGTTTTAGAAATTCTGGAACATGATTTCAAGTTTATGAAGCTAAGTGGTTGGATATGTCAAGTTTCATAACAATACAGACTCTTACATTGTCCAGATTTCGTCTATTTTACATAATTTATTGTACAATAATTCACACCTATTTCAAAGAATTTTTAAAGCCAATCTATTATTTTCACTCTACAGTCAGGGTTCACTTTGATGCAGCCAGGGATTCACAGATTTGTCTTCTCCAAGTTCATGCCATGCTCCTTCTGATTTTGCCTAAAAACTGTTACAATTTACCTTTTATGCTACCAGAAGCAAAACCACTATATTGCTGGTATTAAAAAAAATACCTTACTTCTGCTTTTAGAGAATTTTTTTTACCTCCATTTGTGTTGCTTTTCTACTTCAGGGGATCAGGTAAACTCCTTGTTCTTATTTTGTAAATGTGAAAATATATCACCCTTCTTTGTTTCTTTGGTTCTTTCTAGCTTGCTTTTGTTTTGATATATTTCACTATGAAATCAATGCTTTCTTAAATTTTAATTACACTTTTAGTGAATTAAAATAAAGTTTAACAAACTTTGAGTAAAAATAAAAAAAATAACATTTTATTTCTTTTGGGACACCTGAGATCTGAGCAAGAAACAGCCTTCTTTTATCCTTTGAGTAAGAGACTGCTAGCACCTTAACACACTATAATGCAAACCTTTGATTTTCTTCTATTTTGCTAGAAAATGTCTGGAATTCTTGAAACTAGAATTTTTTTTATTTATATTAACTTGAGTATTTCTTATTTTCATATCGATAGTTATTCCCCTTCCCAGTTTCCAGGCTAATATCCCCCTAACCCCTCCACCTCACCTTCTATACGGGTGTTCCCCTCCCCATACTCCTCCCATTACCGCCCTCCCCCCAAAAATCACGTTCACTGGGCGTTCAGTCTTGGCA
Organism: Rattus norvegicus; assembly: GCF_021556685.1. Classification (NCBI taxonomy): domain Eukaryota; kingdom Metazoa; phylum Chordata; class Mammalia; order Rodentia; family Muridae; genus Rattus; species Rattus norvegicus. The sequence goes on along the minus strand of NC_141546.1, from coordinate 10,159,017 downwards.
GGACGAAGGGCTTCCCCTTCCACTGGTGCCTCACTTGGCTATTCATTGCTACCTATGAGGGCTGAGCCCAGGATCAGTCCATGTATAATCTTTGGGTAGTTGCTCATTCCCTGGAAGCTCTGGTTGCATGGCATTGTTTTACATATGGGGTCTCGAGCCCCTTCAAGCTCTTCTAGCCCTTTCTCTGATTCCTTCAACGGGGATCCTGTTCTAAGTTCAGTGGTTTGCTGTGGCATTCACCTATGTATTTGCTGTATTCTGACTGTGTCTCTCAGGAGCGATCTACATCCGGATCATGTTGGCCTGCACTTCTTTGCTTCATCTATCTTATCTAATTGGGTGGCTGTATATGTATGGGCCACATGTGGAGCAGGCTCTGAATGGGTGTTCCTTCTGCCACTGTTTTAAAATTTGCATCACTATTCCCATCCAAGGGAATACTTGTTCCCCTTTTAAAGAAGGAGTGAAGCATTCACATTTTGGTCATCCTTGAGTTTCATGTGTTCTGTGCATCTAGGGCAATTCAAGCATTTGAGCTAATTAGCCACTTGTCAATGAGCGCATACAATGTGTGTTTTTCTGTGATTGGGTTACCTCAATCAGAATGATATTTCCCAGTTCCATCCATTTGCCTATGAATTTCATAAAATCATTGTCTTAGATAGCTGAGTAATATTCCATTGTGTAGATGCACCACATTTTCTGAATCCATTTCACTTTTGAAGGGCATCTGGGTTCTTTCCAGCTTCTGGCTATTATAAATAAGGCTGCTAGGAACATAGTGGATCATGTGACTTTGTTATATGTTGGGGCACCTTTTGAGTATATGCCCAAGAGAGGTATAGCTGGGTCCTCAAGTATTTCAATGTCCAATTTTCTGAGGAACCTCCAGACTGATTTCCAGAATGGTTGTACTAGTCTACAATCCCACCAAAAATGGAGGAGTGTTCCTTTTTCTCCACATCCTTGCCAGCATTTCCTGTCACCTCAGTTTTTGATCTTAACCATTCTCACTGCTGCGAGGTCAACTCTCAGTGTTGTTTTAATTTGCATTTCCCTTATGACTAAAGATGTTGAACATTTCTTTAGGTGTTTCTCAGCCATTCGGCATTCCTCAGCTGTGAATTCTTTGTTTAGCTCTGAAGTCCATTTTTTAATAGGGTTATTTGTCTCCCTGCAGTCTAACTTCTTGTGTTCTTTGTATATTTTGGATATAAGCCCTCTATCTGTTGCAGGATTGGTAAAGATCTTTCCCCAATCTGTTGGTTGCCGTTTTGTCCTAACCGCAGTGTCCTTTGCCTTACAGAAGCTTTGCAGTTTTATGAGATCACATTTGTCGGTTTTTGATCTTAGAACATAAGTGTTTTGTTCAGTGTTTGTTCTCCAGTGCCCATGTATTTGAGATGCTTCCCCACTTTTTCTTCTAATAGTTTGAGTTTATCGGGTTTGACATGGAGGTCCTTGATCCACTTGAATCAATTGGCTCTTTTTGGTTGGGAGACCTTTAATGACTGCTTCTATATCGTTAGGAGTTATGGGGTTGTTTAAATGGTTCAACTGTTCCTGATTTAACTTTAGTACCTGGTATCTGTCTAGGAAATTGTCCATTTAATGCAGATTTTCAAGATTTGTTGAATATAGGCTTTTGCAGTAGGATCTGATGATTTTCTGAATTTCCTCTGATTCTGTAGTTATGTCTCCCTTTTCATTTCTGATTTTGTTAATTTGTATACACTCTCTGTGTCCTTTCATAAGACTGGCTAAGGGTTTATCTATCTTGTTGACTTTCTCAAAGAACCAACTTTTGGTTCTGTTGGTTCTTTGTATGATCCTTTTCGTTTCTACTTCGCTGATTTTAGCTTGAGTTTGATTACTTTTTGCCTTCTACTCCTCCTGGGTGTATTTGTTTCTTTTTGTTCTAGAGCTTTTAGGTGGGCTGTCAAGCTGCTGACATATGCTCTCTCCTGTTTCTTTCTGCAGGCACTCAGAGCTATGAGTTTTCCTCTTAGCACAGCGTTCATTGTGTCCCATAACTTTGGGTATGTTTTACTTTCATTTTCATTAAATTCTAAGAAGTCTTTAATTTCTTCATTCCTTCCTTCACCAGGTTATCATTGAGTAGAGCATTCTTTAACTTCCATGCATATGTACGCATTCTCCCCTTATTGTTATTGAAGACAAGCTTTAGCCTGTGGTGGTTTGATAGGACACATGGGATTATTTCTATGTTTCTGTATCTGTTGAGACCTGTTTTGTGAGCAATTATATGATCCATTTTGGAGAAAGTACCATGAGGTGTTGAGAAGAAAGTATATCCTTTTGCTTTAGGATAGAATGCTCTATAAAGATCTGTTAAGTCCATTTGGTTCATGACTTCTCTCAGTTGGTCTATGTCTCTGTTTAATTTCTCTTTCCATGCTCTGTCCATTGATGAGAGTGGGGTGTTGAAATCTCCTACTATTATTGTGTGAGGTGGAATGTGTGCTTTGAGCTTAATAATGTTTCTTTTATGCATGTAGGTACCCTTGTAATTGGAACATAGATATTTTGGATTGAGAGTTCATCTTGGTGGATTTTTCCTTTGATGAATATGGTGTCCTTCCTTAACTTTAGATGACTTTTAGTTGAAAATCAATTTCATTCAACATTTGAATTGCTACTCCAGCTTCCTTCTTCCAACCATTTGCTTGGAAATTTGTTTTCCAGCCTTTCACTCGGTGGTAGTGTCTGTCTTTGTCTCTGAGGTGTGTTTCCTGTAGGCAACAGATTGTAGGGTCCTCATTGCATATCCAGTTTGTTAATCTATGTCTGTTTATTGGGGAGTTACGACCATTGATATTGAGAGATATTAAGGAATAGTGATTATTACTTCCTGTTATATTCATATTTGGATGTGAGATTATGTTTTTGTGCTTTTCTTCTCTTTGTTTTGTTGCCAAGATGGTGAGTTTCTTGCTTTTTCTAGGGTTTAGCATGCCTCCTTATGTTGGGCTTTACGATTTATTATCCTTTGTAGCACTGGATTTGTAGAAAGATATTTTGTAAATTTGTTTTTATCATGGAATATCTTGGTTTCTCCATCTATGTTAATTGAGAGTTTTGCAGGATACAGTAACCTGGGATGGCATTTGTGTTCTCTTAGGGTCTGTATGACATCTGTTCAGGGTCTTTTGGCTTTCATAGTCTCTGGCGGGAAGTCTGGTGTGATTCTGATAGGTCTGCCTTTTTATGTTACTTGACATTTTTCCCTTACTGCTTTTAATATTCTTTCTTTATTTCGTGCATTTGGTGTTTGACTATTATGTGATGGAAGGAGTGTCTTTTCTGGTCCAATCTATTTGGAGTTCTGTAGGTTTCTTGTATGTTTATGGGCATGTCTTTCTTTAGGTTAGGGAAATTTTCTTCTATGATTTTGTTGAAGATATTTACTGCTCCTTTGATCTGGGAGTCTTCACTCTCTTCTATACCTATTATCCTTTGGTTTGATATTCTCATTGATTCCTGGATTTCCTGTATGTTTTGAACCAGTAGCTTTTTACATTTTAGATTATCTTTGACAGTTGTATGGATGATTTCCTACTGCTCCTGAGATTCTGTCTTCTATCTCTTTTATTCTGTTGGTGATGCTTGTATCTACGGCTCCTTGTCTCTTCCTTTGGTTTTCTATATCCAGGGTTGCTTCCCTGTGCTCTTTCTTTATTGCTTCTGTTTCCATTTTTAATTCCTTCAACTGTTTGATTGTGTTTTCCTGATATTCTTTCCAGGATTTTTGTGATTCCTCTCTATAGTCTTCTATTTGTTTATTTATGCTTTCCTCCATTTCTCTAAGGGAGTTCTTCATATCTTTCTTGAAGTCCTCCAGCATCATGATCAAATATGATTTTAAATCTAGATCTTGCTTTTCTGGTGTGTTTGGATATTCAGTGTTTTCTTTGGTGGGAATATTGAGCTCCGATGGTGCCATGTAGTCTTGTTTTCTGTTGCTTGGGTACCTGTGCTTGCCTCTCACCATTAGATATTCTCTGGTGTTACTTTGTTTTGCTGTTTCTGGCAGTGGATAGACCAGCCTATAGGCCTGTGTGTTAACAGTGCTGTAGACCTGTATTCCTGTTTTTTTTTTGTTGTTGTTGTTGTTGTTCTTTTTTTTTTTTCAGCCAGTTATCAGAAGAGAGTGTTCTGTTTTTGGGCGTGTAGCCTTTCCTGTCTACAGGCCTTCAGCTATTCCTCTGGGCCTGTGTCCTGAGTCCACCAGGCAGGTCACTTGGAGCAGAAAAGTTGGTCTTAGCTGTGGTCCTGTGGCTTGAGTTGCTCTTGGTGACTGCTTTTTTGCTCTCTGTGAGGGCGGCAACTAGGAGGTCCTGCGCAGCCTTTTCTGAGTGCCCCTGTACACTGGGTTCCCAGATGGCATTAGGTGTTTTCCTCTGGAGTCAGAAAGGTTGGCAGAGTGTATTCTGCTCTGGCTTCCCAGGCATATCTGCCCCTATGAAGGTTTAGCTTTCCCTCCCACAGGATTTGGGTGCAGAGAGGTGTTGATCCAGTCACTTCAGGTCCGGGTGGTGTCTGGAGTGCGGGGGACCTGCAGCTCCAGTGCCCCTATCTTCTGGTTCCCAGAGGCTGTATACGGTTTCCTCTTGGGCCAGGAATGTGGGCAGGGATGGTCAGTATTGGTGGTCTCTCCCGCTCTGCAGTCTCAGGAGTGAGCAGTGAGCTCTCTCTCCCAAGGGGTTTGGGAGATCAGCGAGGTTGGGGCTCCAGCTCTAATGTAGAAATTTTACTGGTCAGTTCTCTAATCTTCATCCCTTTCACCTCTTTGTAAACATAACCTTTTCCTCAACTTTTTTTCTTCTTTTTCTATGAACTCGGAATAACAGTGCCTTCTGCCTAATTGTCACTTCTTACCCCGCTCCAGATTTGGGCATTTTACCTTTTATTTGCAATGTTGACTCCAATAATATTTGTTGGCCTGACATTTTAGTCATGATTTTCTGGTAGCATTTACCATGTTCTACAGTAGGGATGAGCTGTAAATCCCAATATTTATATTTATACTAATAAAATATTTGTTTCTTATCCTTCCCAAAAATTTAAGATAGAATTTACTTGCGTGAAGAGATTATTTTCTTATAAAATAAATCTTCATTTTTATTTGATTTGATTTGATTTATGGGTACATTTTTTGAGTTGTGTGTGGATTTAAGCTTATGTGTTGAAACATGTCTGTTGAGATTTGAACATGAATAGTTTGAATCAGTTCTCTTCTTTCAGCATGTCCTGGGGATCAAACCCTTACTGACAGGCTTGATATCAATTTCCTTTACCCTCTAAGCTCTCCTACCAGCATTTAGAATATTTCATTTGACTAGCATCTTTGTAGGTCTACTTCTGTACTCAAGTATTCTTACTGTACCTAGATATTTAGCCCAATTCTATAATTAACAGTGATTTGTTGTATGTTTTTGTAGATTATCATATCTGAAAACAATGATAATAATAAATTAAGCTCTTCATTAATAAAATGAAAACCTAACTACTGCCAAAAGACTAAATATATTCTTCATTTTTAATAAATATAGCACAAATCAAGGTGTATATTCTCTATTCTTCTTGGACTTAAAAATATCATCTGGAAGGCTGGAGAGATGGCTTAGCATTTGAGAGCACTGACTGCTCTTCTAGAGGTCCTTATTTCAAATCCCAGCAACCACATAGTGGCTTACAACCATCTGTAATGATATGTGATGCCCTCTTCTGGTGTGTCAGAAGACAGCTACAGTCTACTCATAATAAATAAATAGGTTGGGGATTTAGTTCAGTGGTAGAGCGCTTGCCTAGCAAGCACAAGGCACTGGGTTCGGTCCCCAGCCCCAGAAAAAAAAGGAAAGAAAGAAAAATAAGAAAGAAAGAAAGAAAAAAAGAAAGAAAGAAAGAAAGAAAGAATAAATCTTAAAAAAAATCATCTGGATAAACCATACACCAGGCTGACCTTGAACTCACAGAGGTCTACCCACCTTTTTCTTTACAGTGTTGGATTTAAAGGTGTGCATGACTAGTTCTGCACCATTGAGAACATGTTACAAATTTAAAATGCACATGTTGTTACTGGAGATATGTCTATTCTGTATTTCCCATTGTCCTACTACCAATTGTATTCTTTTGGCTTTGACCTGCACTGATCCGGTTGGGATCTTGTATGTTCACTGGCAGTGGATTTGCCACTGGTATTCTATATCATTTGATTTACAATTTATTAATTTTAGCTTATAGTACTCGATGTATGAATATAAAATATAATCACCCTTACCAATATTTGTAACAATAAAGCTTTGAAAGCCGATATCATCACCCATAAACAGCAGTAGTCTGAATTAGGCCAGGTTAAAAAGAAGAACAAAATAAGGTTCACTGTGATCTTACTGACCACTTAGGTCGATTCTCAGCATGAAGACCGCCATAAGAAGGTGGGGAATGGGAGCAGCACTAATTTAATAATGATTCAAAGTCAGTAGCAGGTGCAAGCTGTCAGTTTAAGTGCTCTCTCTTCGCTAAACGTTTCTTATCATTCTTCCTTCTTATCTTTTCTTCCTTCTCCCTTCCCATTCTTTTTCTTTTGTCATCCAGAAAGCCTGAACCTAATCTCTTACTTATTAAAATTATATCATCAAGGACTTTTTCATTATTAATAATAATTTCAAATTTTTTTCAATTTACATAGATTTATGAGTCCCGGATCATTTATTCCATTTTCCTTAAAACAGAAACTAAACACAAAGCCAAAGCACATTTTCTAATATGTTTATACCGCCTGTTCTTCAAGGGTAGCTAGTTATAGATAGCTCCTGTGTTTCCTGGTAGAGCAGACAGCTGTTTCTAGTAGCTATTTTCATGTAAAAACAAAAGAATAGTAGGTTAATAAGGTGAAAATAAATTTATGCAAGTAAGGAAGCTAGCTTTCTCTAATGTCTCTCAAGGCATTATTTTCTCCAATCCCTCAAGTAGCTAGGATAATGCAGTAGTTTTATATACTTATACATCATGTTTCAATTCGTAAATCTTTGTTTCCTATCTTACTAATCCATAGCTTGGAATACACTCCTTTTAATACTATTTGAACTTAGAACATATACAAGCTTTGTTCTTTTAAGATAAACTCATCTACGATTTGTTTATTTTCTAAAAACAGACATACATGTTTAATTAACAAAAGAAAGATTTATAGTTTGTTGATATATATTACAATGTTTTGAAGTTATGTAACTTATCAAAAAGTACCTATGTGAGTATATATATACACATATATATATACACACACATATATATACATATATATACATACATATATATACAGACATATATATCATATATATATATACATACACACACACACACACACACACATATATATATATATATATATATATATATATATATATATATATATATCCCCTTGAAAAACTGGCTGTATAAAATGTGCTTTGGCTTTGTGTTTAGTTTCTGTTTTAAGGAAAATGGATTTAATGATCCAGGACTCATAAATCTATACAATCTATACAGAAGCAGTAGTTGAGGCTCACTTAGGCATCTGTGACCTCCCAATTGATAATATGTTTTCTGACTAGATGTTGAATCTTCAAGAAGTTTAGCATTCACAGGAAAGATGAACAAAATTTGTCTCTGAAAGTCTAAGGAACATGAGGAAATTCAGTTGGCCTTCTGTAAGACAGCCACACTTCAGAGATGGAATTCCACAGATAACACCACATATGAACATGTTTGTGAGATACCAAACAATATCAACATGCATGCAACATACCAGCACATACCAACATGAACATTAGAGTCCAAGAAGAGAATCCTGAGTTTCTGCTCCATTAAGCTCTTGTTCAGTTCATATACGGAACAGATTATATTAAATGAAAGGAAGAAATCCATGATTCGAAGTTACAGAACTTGAACGGATGATAATAATTAAAGAAAATGGAGAATAATCTTTACCTACTGCTTTTCTTTCTTTTGGAAGTAATAATGGAGGAAAATTACTTCCTCCTTGATACCTGAGTCTGAAAGACTGCTCCTAGACATATGTAAAATGACATGGGACAATTCTATAATGGTAACTGCTGATAGCAGACATGTAGCTGCTCTTAGAATTAGCAAAGCACTTTATCAAAGACAAGTGACAGTGTTTTAAAATCACACAAAAATTTAAAGAGATTGGTTGAATATGTCTTTTTTGTGCAGAACATTTCTAAAATAATTAGAAAAAATAAATGATACCAAAGACTGTGTTGGTGCCTTTGAAATTTCAAAATAGAGCATAAAGACAGAGTATTTGGTATTAAATTTAAACTCTCAGGAAAGAAATAAAAAAAGAAAAACTTGACCTGGGGCTACATCATGAATGTTTTGTATGCATAATGATTAATAAATTACTAGCCAAGAAAGCATGAGGCCCTGAGTCAAATACTTGATGCCAATACAAAAATCTACAAAGTGATTTGTGTCAACAATCCCTATTATGGAGAGGAAGAGAGGAGAGAAACCCCAGCAGCTCTGATGGCCAATTGTGAGATTGAGGCACAGTGAGAGTCTCGGTCACAAGAAAATTACATGGAGACTGATTGAGGAAAGTTATAGATATTCACTTCTTACCTGCATGTATATTTATACTTGTATTTATTTGTGCACAGGTATAAGAGCATATATATAAATCATACACATCTGTACACTTGCATACACATGTGATTACAGAAAGATAAATATATATATAACAAAACCATCCACACTCAGAAACAGAAAAAATCATTTTAAATTTTCACAGTGTATGTGGAAGTTAAAGAACAATTTTCAGAGTTGATTTTTGCCCCTATAAGATAATAGAGCTTGAACTAAGGTTATCAGACTTGTATACAAGTCCTTTTACATTTGAGACATTTCTTTGGTGCCAAATCTTAAAAAAAAAAACAGGAAGAAAGCAATCTTAGAATAACTTATTAGGTCTCTCCATTAGGAGAAAAGACAATGGTAGAATGACAGGATATCTGTATGTGACTTACAGACTTGAATGTGGTGAATTTTAAAGTATACCTGGATGTACACAGTTATTTAACTCAGGACCAATCTATATAGAAGCAGTAGTTAAGGCTCACTTAGGCATCTGTGATTTCCCAATTGGTAATAGGTTTTCTGACTAGATGTTGAATCTTCAAGAAGAAGCTAAGCATTAACAGGAAAGATGAACAAAATTTGTCTCTGAAAGTCTAAGGAACATGAGGAAATTCAGTTGGTCCCTTGTAAGACAGACACACTTCAGAGATGGAATTCCACAGATAACACCACATATGAACATGTTTGTGAGGTACCAAATCATATCAACATGCATGCAACATACCAGCAGGTACCAACATGAACATTGGAGTCCAAGAAGAGAATTCTGAGTCTTTGCTCCATTAAGTTCTTATTCAGCTCAAATATGGAACAGATTATATTAAACAAAAGGAAGAAATCAATGATTCTAAGGTATAGAAATTGAGAGGATGATAATAATTAAAGGAAGTGGTGAGGTAACCCAATCACAGAGCAACATACATGATATGCACTCATTGATAACTGGATATTAGCCCAAATGTTCAAATTACCCTAGATGCACAGAACACAAGAAACTCAAGAAGGATGACCAAAATGGGAATGCTTCACTCCTTCTTTAAAAGGGGAGCAAGAATACCCTCAGAGGGAATAGGGAGGCAAAGTTTAGACCAGAGGCAGAAGGAACGCCCATTCAGCGCCTGCCCCACATGTGGCCCATACATATACAGCCACCAAACTAGATAAGATGGATGACGCAAAGACGTGCAGGCCAACATGAACTGGATGTAGATCTCTCCTGAGAGACAAAACCAGAATACAGAAAATACATAGGCGAATGCCAGCTGCAAACCACTGAACTGAGAACGGGACCCCCGTTGAAGGAATCAGAGAAAGGACTGGAAGAGCTTGAAGGGGCTTGAGACCCTATATGAACAATGCCAACCAACCAGAGCTTCCAGGGACTAAGCCACTACCCAAAGACTATACATGGACTGACCCTGGGCTCCAACCTCATAGGTAGCAATGGATAGCCTAGTAAGATCACCAGTGGAAGGGGAAGCCCTTGGTCCTGCCATGGCTGAACCCCCAGTTAACTTGATTTTTGGGGGGATGATGGGAAGGGGACCACCCATACAGAAGGGGTGGGGGAGGGGTTAGGGGGATGTTGGCCAGGAAACCAGGAAAGGAAATAACAATTGAAATGTAAATAAGAAATACCCAAGTCAATAAAGATGTAGGGAAAAAAAAAGAAAGAAGGAAAAAAAAAGAAAGTGGAGAAAGTAAGAGGGTGAAATGGTGTTTGGGTTAGGTTTTGTTTTAGTTAGAGTTTTACTGCTGTGAACAGAAACTTATGAAGGACAACATGTATTTGGGTTAGATTATAAGTTCAGAGGTTCAGTTCACTATCATCGAGGTGAGAGCATGAAAGCATCTAGGCAGTCAAGGTACAGGCAAAGCTGAGAGTTCTATATCTTTATCTGAAGGCAGCTGGTGGAAGTCTGACATTTTTTAAATTGAATATTTTGTATAAATTTCAAATGTTATTCCCTTTCCTATTTTCCTGATCATAAGCCTCCAACCTATTCCCCTCCCCTTCTTCTCTAAGGTGTTCCCGCTCCCCAAACACCCCCTTCCCAACACCCATCCCTGTCATTCTGTTACAGTGGGGGGTCCAGCCTTGGCTGGACCAAGAGTTTTTCCTCCCATCAGTACCCAACAAGGCCATCCTTTGCTACATATGCAGATGGAACCATGGGTCTGCCCGTGTGTACTCTTTGGATAGTGGTTTAGTCCATGAGAGCCCTGCTTGTTTAGTATTGTTGTTCTTCTGGGGTTGCAAGTCCCTTCATCTCCTTCAATCCTTTCTCTAATTCCTCCAATGGTGATCCCGTTCTCAGTTCGATGGTCTACAGATATCCTTCACCTCTGTTTCTGTTATGCTCTCGCTGCACCTTTCAGGAGACAGCTGTATCAGGCTCCTATAAGCATACACTTTTGACTTCATCAACATTGTCTAGTTTTGGTGGTTGTATATGTATGGAATGGATCCCCAGGTGGAGTAGGCTATGAGGAACCATTCCATCAGTCTCTGCTTCAAATTTCTCTCCATATCTCTTCCCTATGACTATTTTTGTTCCCCCTTTTAAGGAGGACTGAAACATCTGCTCTTTCAACATCCTTGTTCTTGAGCTTCCTATTGTCAGTGGATTGTATCTTGGGTAATTTGAGTTTTGGGGCTAATATTCACTTATCAGTAAGTGAATACCATACTGTGTGTGTTTTTTTGTTTGTTTGGTTTTTGATTTTTTTGTGTGTGTGATTAGGTTACCACATTCAGTATTCTATTTTCTAGTTCTATCCATTTGCCTATGAATTTCATGATGTCATTGTTTTTGATAGCTGAGTAGTTCTCCATTGTGTAAATGTACCATGTTTTCTGTATCCATTCCTCTGTTGAAGGGCATCTGGATTCTTTCCAGTTTCTGGCTATTATAAATAAGACTGCTATGAACATAGTAGAACATGTGTCTTTGTTGTATATTGAAGCATCATTTGTGCATCTGTTCAGGAGTGGTATAGCTGGGTCCTCTGGTAGCACCCTGTCCAATTTTCTGAGGAACCTCCAGACTGATTTGCAGAATGGTCGTTCCAGTTTGCAATCCCACCAAAAATGGAGGAGTGTTCTTCTTTCTCCATATCTTCTACAGCATCAATTGTTACCTGAGTTTTTGATCTTAGTCATTCAGAGTAGCATGAGGTTGAATCTCAGGGTTGTTTTGATTTGCATTTCCCTGATTACTAAGGATGTTGAACATTTCCTTAGGTACTTCACAGCCACTCAGTGTTCCTAAGCTGAGAATTCTTCTTTGAGCTCTGTACTCCCTTTTAAAAAGGGATATTTGATTCTCTGGAGTTTACTTCTTGAGTTCTTTTATACATTGGATATTAGCCCTCTATCAGATGTAAGATTGGTAACGATCTTTTCCCAATCTGTCGGTTGCCATTTTGCCCTAATGACAGTGTCCTTTGACTTACAGAAGCTTTGCAGTTTTATGAGGTCCTATTTGTCGATTCTAGTTCTTAGAGCATAGGTCATTGGTGTTTTGATCAGGAATTTTTCCCCAGCTCCCATGTGTTCAAGAATCCTCCTAACTTTCTTTTCTATTAGTTTGAGAATATCTGGTTTTATGTGGAAATCCTTGACAACTTGGACTTAAGCTATGTACAGGGCAATACGAATTGGTCAATTTACATTATTCTGCACAATGACCTCTAGGTAAGCCAGCACCATTTGTTGAAAACACTATCTTGTTTTCACTGGATGGTTTTAGGACATTTGTTGATGATGAAATGACCATAAGTGTGTGGGTTCATTTCTGGGTCTTCAGTTCTGTTCCACTGACCTAACTGCCTGTCACTGTACCAATAACATACCATTTTTATCACTATTGCTCTGTAATAGTGTGTGAAGTCAGAAATGGTGATTTCCCCAGAAGTTCTTTTATTGTTGAGGATAGTTTTTAACTATCCTTATTTTTTTGTTATTCCAAATCAATTTGCAAATTTCTTTTTCTAATTTTATGAAGAATACAGTTGGAATTTTAAGGAGATTGCATTGAATCTATAGATTCCTTTTGGCAATATGGCAATTTTTACTATATTGACCCTGCCAATCCATGAGCATGGGAGGTCTTTCCATTTTCTGAGACTGAAAAATTACTCATAACAAAAGAATTGTGAAATTTAACCTCTTTGAAGTTATTATATATTTTATAATTGTTTGATGATAACAATGAGAGGATACTGGAAAACCACTGTTACTACTTGAGTAGATTTAATCTTCTTTGGGGTGTGGCTATCAAGGCATTACTCAAGTTCAAGTAAATGGCCTTATACAAATATAATAATGGGCAACAATATTTCAACTAAGAAGTATTAATTATTTTAATTAATAAATATACATATGAAAGATAAAAGAGGACAGAAAGTTTAATGTGATATGGGAGATGAGTGTATTTATATTTCATCATCATGTCCATAAATAAAACTCATAAAGAATAATAATCCAGAATGGTTGTACAAGTCTACAATCCCACCAACAATGGAGGAGTATTCCTCATTCTCCACATCCTCGCCAGCATTTGCTGTCACCTGAGTTTTTGATCTTAGCCATTCTCACTGCTGAGAGGTGCAATCTCAAGGTAGTTTTGATTTGCATTTCCGTTATGACTAAAGATGTTGAACATTTCTGTAGGTGTTTCTCAGACATTCGGCATTCCTCAGCTGTGAATTTTTTGTTCAGCTCTGAACCCCATTTTTTAATAGGGTTATTTGTCTCCCTACAGTCTAACTTCTTGAGTTCTTTGTATATTTTTTATATAAGCCCTCTATCAGTTGGAAGATGGGTTAAAAATCTTTTCCCAATCTGTTGGTTGTTGTTTTGTCCTAACAAAAGTGTCCATTGCCTTAAAGAAGCTATGCAGTTTTATGAGATCCCATTTGTTGATTCTTGATCTTAGAGCATAAGCCATTGGTGTTTTGTTCAGGAAATGTTCCCCAGTGCCCATGTATTTGAGATGCTTTCCCACTTTTCCTTCTATTTGTTTGAGGGTATCTGGTTTGATGTGGAAGTCCTTGATCCACTTGGACTTAAGCTTTTTACAGGGCGATAAGCATGGATTGATCTGCATTCTTCTACATGCTGACCTCCAGTTGAACCAGCACCATTTGCTGAAAATGCTATCTTTTTTCCATTTGATGGTTTTGCTCCTTGACAAAAATCAAGTGACCAGAGGTATGTGGGTTCATTTCTGGGTCTTCAATTCTGTTCCACTGGTCTATCTGTCTGTCTCTATACCAATACCTTGCAGTATTTATCACTATTGCTCTGTAATACTGCTTGAGTTCAGGGATATTAATTCCCCTGGAAGTCCTTTTTTGTTGTGGATAGTTTTAGCTATCCTGGGGTTTTTTGTTATTCCAGATGAATTTGGAAATTGTTCTGTCTAACTCTCTGAAGAAGTGGATTGGTATTTTGATGGGGATTGCATTGAATCTGTAGATTGCTTTTGGTAAAATGGCCATTTTTACTATATTATTCCTGCCAATCCATGATCATGGGAGATATTTCCATCTTCTGAGATCTTCTCCAATTTTTTTCTTCAGATGCTTGAAGTTATTATCATTCAGATCTTTCACTTGCTTGGTTTAAGTCACACCAAAGTTATTTTTTATTATTTGGGACTATTATGAAGGGTGTTTTTTTCCCCTAATTTCTTTCTCGGCTTGTTCCTCTTTTGTGTAGAGGAAGGCTACTGATTTATTTCAATTAATTTTATAACCAGCCACTTTGCTGAAGGTGTTTGTCAGGTTTAGTAGTTCTCTGATGGAACTTTTGGGATCACTTACATATACTATCATATCATCTGCAAATAGTGATATGTTGACTTCTTCTTTTCCAATCTGCATCTCTTTGATCTCCTTTTGTTGTCTGATTTCTCTGTCTATAACCTCAAGTACTATATTGAAAAAGTAGGGAGAAAGTGGACAGCCTTGTCTAGTCCCTGATTTTAGTGGGATTGCTTCAAGTTTCTTTCTATTTAGTTTAATGTTAGCTACTGGTTTGTTGCATATGGCTTTTACTATGTGGGCATTGAATTCCTATTCTTTCCAGGACTTTTATCATGAAGGTGTGATAAGTTTTGTCAAATGCTTTCTCAGCATCTAATGAAATGATCATGTCATTTGGTCTTTCAGTTTGATTATATAATGGATCACGTTGATGGTTTTCCGTATATTAAACCATCCCTGCATGCCTGGGATGAAGCCTACTTGATCATGGTGGATGATTGTTTTGATGTGCTCTTGGATTCAGTTTGCCCGAATTTTATTGAGTATTTTTGCATCGATATTCATAAGCGAAATTTGTCTGAAGTTCTCTTTTTTCGTTGGGTCTTTGTGTGGTTTAGGTCTGAGAGTTATTGTGGCTTCATAGAAGGAATTCGGTAGTGCTCCATCTGTTTCAATTTTATGGAATAGTTTGGATAGTATTGGTATGAGGTCTTCTATGAGTGGCTGATAGAAAACTGCACTGAACCCATCTGTGCCTGGGCTCTTTTTTGATGGGAGAACTTTAATGACTGCTTCTATTTCTGTAGGAGTTATGGGGTTCTTTAAATGGTTTATCTGTTCCTGCATTAAGTTTGGTACCTGGTATCTGTCTAGGAAATTGTCAATTTACTGCAGATTTTCAAGTTTTGTTGAATATAGCCTTTTGTAGTAGGATCTGTTGATTTTTTGAATTTCCTCTTATTCTGTAGTTATGTCTCCCTTTTCATTTTTGATTTTGTCAATTTGGACAGACTTTCTCTATCCTCTCCTTAGTCTGGCTAAGGAGAGGATAAGGGTTTATCTATCTTGTTGACTTTCTCAAAGAAAAAACTTTTGGTTCTGTTGATTCTTTGTATGGTCCTTTTTCTTTCTACTTGGTTGATTTCAGCTCTGAGTTTGATTATTTCCTGCCTTCTACTCCTCCTGGGTGTATTTGCTTCTTTTTGTTCTAGAGCTTTAGGTGTGCTGTCAAGCTGCTGATATATGCTCTCTCCTGTTTCTTTCTGCAGGCACTCGGAGCTATGAGTTTTCCTCTTAGCGCGGCTTTCATTGTGTCCCATAAATTTGGGTATGTTGTACCTTCATTTTCATTAAATTCTAAGAAGTCTTTAATTTCTTTCTTTATTTCTTCTTTGACCAGGTTATAATTGAGTAGAGCTTTATTCAATTTCCATGTATATGTGGGCATTCTTCCCTTATTTTTGTTGAAGACCAGCTTAACCCGTCGTGGTCTGATAGGACACATGGGATTATTTCTTTCTTTCTGTATCTATTGAGGACTGTTTTACAACCAATTATATTCAATTTTGGAGAAAGTACCATGATGTGGTAAGACGATGGTATATCCTTTTGCTTTAGGATAGAGTGTTCTATCTGTTAAGTCCATTTTTGTTCATTACTTCTCGTGGTCTATGTATCTGTTTAATTTCTCTTTTCATGATCTGTCCATTAATGAGAGTGGGGTATTGAAATCTCTCACTATTGTTGTGTGAGGTGCAATGTGTGCATTGAGTAAGGTTTCTTTTATGTATGTAAGTGCCCTTGTATTTGTAGCATAGATATTTAGGTTTGAGAGTTCATTTTGGTGGATTTTTCCTTTGATGAATATGAAGTGTCCTTCCTTATCTTTTTTGATGACTTTTAGTTGAAAATTGATTTTATTCGATATTATAATGGCTACTCCAGCTTGCTTCTTAAGAACATTTGCTTGGAAATTTGTTTTCCATCCTTTCACTCTGAGTTAGTGTCTTTGTCTCTGAGGTGTGTTTCCTGTAGGCAGCAGAATGCAGGGTCTCATTGTGTATCAAGTTTGTTAATCTATGTCTTTTTATTGGGGAGTTGAGTCCATTGATGTTGAGAGATATTAAGGAATAGTGATTGTTGCTTCCTGTTATATTCCTATTTGGATGTGAGATTATGTTTTTATGCTTTTCTTCTCTTTGTTTTGTTGCCAAGATGATTAGTTTCTTGCTTTTTATAGGTTGTTGTTTGCCTCATTATGCTGAGATTTAACTTTTATTATCCTTTGTATCACAGGATTTGTAGAAAGATATTTTGTAAATTTGTTTTTGTCATGGAATATCTTGGTTTCTCCATCTATGTTAATTGAGGGTTTTGCAGGATACAGTAACTTGGGCTGGCATTTGTGTTCTCTTAGGGTCTGTATGACATTTGTCCAGGATCTTCTGTCTTTCACAGTCTCTGGTGAGAAATCCGGTGTGATTCTGATAAGTCTGACTTTATATGTTATTTGGCCTTTTTCCCTTACTGCTTTTAATATACTTTCTTTGTTTTATGCTTTGGTGTTTTGGCTATTATGCTACTGTAGGAGATTCTTTTCTGGTCCAATCTATTTGCAGTTTTGTAGTTTTCTTGTATGTTTATGGCCATCTCTTTCTGTAGGTTAAGAAATTTTTCTTCTATGATTTTGTTGAAGATATTTACGGGTCTTTTGAGGTGGGAGTCTTCACTCTCTTCTATACCTATTATCCTTAGGTTTGATCTTCTCATTGAGTCCTGGATTTCCTGTATGTTTTGGACCAGTAGCTTTTTCCATTTTACATTATCTTTGATAGTTGTGTCGATGATTTCTAAGGAATCTTCTGCTCCTGAGATTCTCTCTTCTATCTCCTGTATTCTATTTTTGATGCTTGTATCTACAGCTCCTTGTCTCTTCCTTTGGTTTTCTATATCCAGGTTTTTCTCCTTTTTGCTTTCTTTATTGCTTCTATTTCCATTTTTAATGCCTTCAACTGTTTGTGTTTTCCGGGAATTCTTTCAGGGATTTTTGTGATTCCTCTATGTAGGTTTCTACTTGTTTATTTATGTTTTCCTGCAGTTCTCTAAGGGAGTTCTTCATGTCTTTCTTGAAGTCTCCATCATCATGATCAAACGTGAATTTAAATCTAGATCTTGCTTTTCTGGTGTGTATGAATATTCAGTGTTTGCTTTGGTGGGAGAATTGGGCTCTGATGATGCCATGTAGTCTTGGTTTTTGATGCTTGGGTTCCTGTGCTTGCCTCTCTTCATCAGGTTGTCTCTGGTGTTACCTTGTTCTACTATTCTGACAGTGGCTAGATCTTCCTAGAGGCCTGTGTGTTAAGGGTGCTGTAGACCTGTTTTTCTGGTTCCTTTCAGACAGTTATGGGAACAGAGTATTCTGCTTTTGGGCGTGTAGTCTTTCCTGTCTTCTGGTCTTCAGCTCTTCCTGTGTGCCTGTGTCCAGAGTCCACCAAGCAGGTTGCTTGGAGCAGAAAAGTTGGTCTTAACTGTGTTCTCACAGCTCAAGTTGCTCATGGGGGGCTGCTTTTGAGCTCTCAGTGAGGGCGGCAACCAGGAGAGTCTGCTCTGCCTTTTCCCAGGGCCCCAGTGTACCAGGGTCCCAGATGGTGTTAGATGTTTTCCTCTGGAGTCAGAAATGTTGGCAGAGTGTAGTCTCTTCTTTCTTCCCAGGCGTGTCTGCCCCTGTGACTATTTAGCTCTCCCTCCCAAGGGATTTTGGTGCAGGGAGTTTTTGATCGGGTACCTTCAGATCTGGGTGGTTTCTGGACCACAGGGGACCTGCAGCTTGAGTGCCCCTATCTTCTGGTTCCCAGAGGCAGTATATAGTTTCCTCTTGGGCCAGGGATGTGGGCAGGGGTGGGGAGTATTGGTGGTCTCTCCCACTCTGCAGTCTAAGGAGTGCCCCGACAAGGCAACTTTAAACTTTTAATTTTTCTGTGATTTGAATAAAAATACAGTAGAACATTCTGAGGTGATGGAATTCTCTATAACTTAATAGAAGTGTACCCTAAAGTGCTTATTTTTGTTTGGGTTTTTTGTTTGCTTTTTTTTTGTTTTTTGTTTTGGTATTCTAGGTTTTTTTTCATTTGTTTGTTTGGTTTTTGTATAATTCGTAGGAAAAATTGTACCTCAAATCTGTAGGTCCAGACACAAAGGTGTGATTTTAATTTTATCTCTCAGTGTCCAGGAACAAGAAATCAGTTACCTTCAGACAACAAGTATCTCAGTAGCACTACTTGACCAAAACTTATTATGGTGATTTGATTAAAAATGTCTTCCCATAGGAAGTGGCAGTGTTAGTAGGTATGGACATGATAGTGTAGGTGTGGACTTCTAGAGAAAGTGTGTCACTGGGGTTAAGCACTGGCATTTCAGAAGCCCCACACAGGCTGAGTACCAGTGTAAAATTTTCATAACTCATCATACTCACATTGTCTTTGACATGAACAAAATTCAATTTAAATATATCTTTCATTTGGTAGCTGACAGGATATTGCATATAAAAGTAATAACCTTAGAGTGATTAACTTTACATAGTAATTACAGAAGCAATTTTTGCTCTAATAGAGATTTTTTTCTACAAATAATACACTGTGGGAAAAAAGTATAAAATTAAACCATTAAAGAAACAAAACAGAAACAAATGAGCAGAAGTACGTAGCATGGAAAACCTGCAAAATTGTATACTGTGTATCTGTTATTCCATTAGTCATTCAAGCTCACTTTATTTACACTTTTACAGCTACTGACCAATTTTCAGCGAAAAGAATAACAACATTGGAATCTTTGATTAAAATTTTGTGTTTACTTCCACTTCATATATAATTTATTAATTTTTTCAATGACTGATATTTTCTCTAGTAACTTCTGAATTGTAGTATAATTGCTCTCTGATCATATTTATATTGATATTTTTATTTAATTTTAATGATATGTATATGTTTGTGGTAGAGCTAAGACATTTCCATATATATAATGGGGCTGAATAAGTAGAAGAAAATATCAAATTCCCTTGAATTGAAGTTACAGAGAATTGGGGCTACTTAAAGTGGGTGGAGAGAGCCCAGCTTAACGCCTCGGAGTGAGCATTCATTGTATGTTTCCAGTATCCTGTATTGAAATCTATGCTATTTACTCCTGGTCAACTTCATTCTGTTTTATTTAGATAGGTCCTTTTGTACTAAAACATGAGAATAGTTGGTATATTTGCTTTCTGAATTATTGATATCTATGATATCTATGTCCTCCATAATTAACTATTGATATCAATATATCAATGTCATAGATGATGACAGAATGGCCACCTGTTTATTGTTTTTTTTTTAATTTTGCCTTTTGGATATCACATTGTGATGATAATATCACACTCTCTTGTAATATTTTTCACAGGGCTTTTCTTTCCTTTATTGACTAGGATTTCTAAGTCCATAATGATTATCGATTCAAACAGTATGATTCAATTAGTTTTGAAAAAAAGTTCTGTACTGCTTGTTGAGATCTCTTAATTGGGGGGGCAAACCTCAGTGGCTTGAGCAGTCTACTGTCCCTGGTGAACTGTCATTGTCAAATCACACCTCCATGAACCTTTTTAGAAAATGTGCAGATCATGAACCATACAGATTAAATGCCATTCCTCCTTCTTTTTTCATGTTTGCTGAGTTTTCTGGGACAACCAAAGCTTGCATGAATAGTCTGCTATCCCAGGAGGACTGCTACCATCCTGCCACCTCACACACTTTCAACAGACCTGCAAATCCTGAATCATGCAGACCTATTGATCCAGAGCCCAAATGTCTTAGTTTGGGTTTTACTGCTGTGAACAAACATCATGACAAAGGAAAGTCTTACAAAAGACAACCTTTATTTAGGGCTGGCTTACAGGTTTAGAGGTACATTCCATTATCCTCATGGTAGGAACATAGTAGCATCCAGGCAGACATGATACAGGAGGAGTATAGAATTATATGTCTTCATCTGAAAGCTACTAGCAGAATACTCACTTCCAGGCAGCTAGGATGAAAGTCTCACAATAACACACCTAATCAAAAAAGGCCACATTTCCTTATAGTGCCATTCCCTGTTGCAAACATATACAAACCATGAACCCAACCATACCTTGTGACACCAGGCCTATCAAGGTTAACCCTTTTCTAAATACTTATACAATAGTCAACAAAAACAAGGGCAATTTGGCACTATCAGAGCTCTGTTACCCCAACAGAATAAGTTTCAGGTATTCTAATCCAACCAGAGTACTAGAAAAAAATAGTTTCATCATGGTAGAAATCTTTAAAGAGGAACTAACTGAATCACTTAAAGAAATTAAACCGAACAAAGAAAATTAAGAAAACTGTCAAAAAACCAATAAAGAAAACAAAACCTGAGGGAATCTAGGACATGAAAAACCTAGGGAAGAGAAAAAAAAAAAAAAAGAAGTGCCACCAACAGAATACAATAGATGGAAGAACAAAAAAAGATACATCTGTCAGAAGCTGGTTAATCTAAAACAAAAAAAAAAATTTACTGACACAAAAATCCTGGAAATCTGTGATATGATGAGCAGTCCTAAGATAAGAATAATAAGAATAGAAGAAGGTAAAGAGTCACAACTCAAAGGGCTAAAAAATTATTTTCTTCAAATCATAGAAGAAATCTTTTCCATTTTAATAGAAAAAGATGTCTGTTAAAACAGAAAAAGCTTAGAGAACACCAATTAGACTGGTCCATAAAAATCAATCCACCTACTACATAATAATGAAAACTAAAATTGTACAAAACAAAGGAAGCACTGAAGGGAAAATTGCCAGGTAACATACAAAGGCAGAATTATCAGAATTACACCCATTTCTGGAGCCTATAAAACCTGGAAGAGAATGAACAGATACTTTATAACATCTTAAAATACCACAGATGCCAATATAAACAACTATCCACAGCAAATTTCTAAAACACCATATATGGAGAAGCAATATATTTCAAGACAAATCCAGATTTAAACAATATCTACCTATAAATTTCAGCAATATGGAAAATACTAGATGGAAATATACTTCCCAATAATAATGACTACATCCATGAAAAAATAGGAAATAAGTAACTGCATACTAGCAAAAAAAACCAGAAAAGCTCACAGAATCATAAACACACACAAACACACAAACACACACACACACACACACACACACACACAAACAAACACACAAACACACACAGAAATCACCAACATCAAAATAGCAGGAATTAACAATCAATGATAATTAATATATCTCAATATTAATGAAATAAATTTCTAAATAAAAAGGCACAGAGCAACAGAATGAACATGAAAACAGGATTTATCATTCTGCCGCATACAATAAACATATCTCAACAATGAAAATAAACATTATCTCAGAGTTAAGTGGTGGAACTAATGTGTTCCAAGCAAAGAAACCCAGAAATAAATTGAAATAGCCCCTCTAGTGTCTAATAAAACTGATTTCAGCAAAAATTAACCAAAAGAGACAGCGAAGAACATTTCATATTCATCGGAGAAAGAAATATACCAACATGATTTAGTGTTTTGGCCTGATTTTGCTTCTATTGTTCTAATTCAGGTCCCCAAAACTGTATGTATGTGTCCACATATAAGACAATCAGGGACCCTGAACCCAGTTGGTTCTGATTGGTAAATACAGTTGCTAGCAGTCAATGGTCTGGGCAGGACTGACAGAGGAAGAGGCTTTAAGAATCCAGGAGGATCAAGTGAGAAAAGAGGGAAAGGAGACCTACCATGCCAGGTGAAATAGAGGAAAGATGCCTTGCCTAAAAACATGCAGGACAGAGAGCGCAGCCACCATATAGAAGCTGGAGAATAGCATCCTCAAGAGGGCTACCCAACTGGGTCCAGGGCAGCTTAGATGGAATATACTATTCAGTGAATAATAACTCAAGAAGAGTGGTGAGAAGTGAATTAGCCACATGGAGGTGAAGAACTGGCCTAGACATTGAGCTTTTAAAGCTTATCAAAATACAAAGTCTATGTGCACTGGGGTAGAAAAACTGCTGCACTAGTTTCAATAGGTGTAGCCCTGACAAACTCAGGTGTTTGAATGCTTGGTCAATAGTGAATGACATTGTTAGGAGGTACGGCCCTTTTGGAGTAAGTATTGTCATATTGGAGGAAGTGTGCAACTATGGAGATGGGCTTATAGTGTCAGTGTGGCACACAGTTTTCTTCTTCTGACTGAGAATCAAGATGTGGAACTCTCAGATCCTGCTCTAGTATCATGTCTGCTTGTATGGGACCATGCTTCTCAGCATAAGGTAAAGAACTAAACCACTAAAACTATAAGCTGTCCCAAATAAATATTGCCCATACAAGAATTGCCTTAGTCACAGTATCCTTTCACTGAAATAAAATACAAACAAATACACAGGCAAGAACCATTTGTCCATTTTTAATTTTATATTCTGAGATTTTGGATACTTTTGCACAAAGTTCTTGGCTATACCTATATCTAAAGTGATTACCACTAACATTTTCAGAGTTCCTGGCTTATATTAAGGTGTTTGATCTATTTTGACTTGTTTTTTGTACAGGGTGAGAGATAGGGACCCAGTTTCATTCTTGTACATGTATCTATTATCTTTGTATCTTTCTACTCAGCTTTCCAGCACCATAGAATCGAAAATCGTGGGAAAAATATGTTCATGGCTCTGGAATTTTACAAAGGTCCATAAAAAACCAAAATTTATTCATCTTCACCTTTTCCTAAAATGTTGCAAAAACAATCAAACATTTTATATGTGAGAGAAAAATTAAATAGATAAGTATATAATGTGAAATATTTACCTAGTTATTATAAAGGTTGAAAAAAGAAAGGCTGATTGTCAGGTTATTAAAGTTATTACTTG
The DNA here is from genome assembly GCF_021556685.1 of Rattus norvegicus. NCBI lineage: Eukaryota > Metazoa > Chordata > Mammalia > Rodentia > Muridae > Rattus > Rattus norvegicus. Next base: position 10,135,644 of record NC_141546.1, on the reverse strand, counting down.
ACAGTACAGAATCATAATATCCTCAAAAGACAAATATCAGAGTAAATTTTTGAAGAAAAAAATGGAACAAAGGATTTGAAGGCTCTTCAAAAAATGTAGATAATATTACTTATAAAACGTTATTCTTTTCTCATATGAATAACTTTAGTATTACTCATATATATTGCTAAATGAGATGCCTCTTATTTGCAGCAACATGTCTATTAAAATAAAAGTAAATTAATTAAACAACCCATAATGGGCGTAAGAATTCAGATAGTCACAATCACATAAATCCCACATGTAAAGACACAACTCAAAATGTATCAAAATGGGATTGGTGATTTAGCTCAGTGGTAGAGCGCTTGCCTAGCAAGTGCAAGACCCTGGGTTTGGTCCCCAGCTCCGAGAAAAAGATAAAAGAAAAAGTATCAAAGTGAAATAAACACAAATGTGAAAATATAAATATGATATAAACAAAAAAAACACAAGAGGATTTGTCACTGTTAACATAAAACGAAATAGAATTAAATTTAAACTCATTATGTGGAACAATGGGGACAATATCCCACCTATCAATTTTTAGGTAAAAATTAACATATAGAACTCATAAAATTTTATACTTCTTTGGAATTTCTATTACCTATTGTCCATGAAGCTAATATAACACTAAAAGAAAGAACTGCAAAATTTAAAAAGATTTCATAATCTATAAACTTTGAGTGGATTTTAATTAAAAGCAAATCAGAAGATTCAAATATGCAAATTAGTTATTAGTTTTTAAATGTAAATAATTGGATGGCTGGGTAATAGCTCAGTTGGCAAAATTCACTTTCCATGCATGTATAAGGGCCTGGGTTTGATTGCCAGTACCTATCAAAACGGTTGGGCTAAGTGGCACTTAGATTCCCAGTTCTGATAAAGTAGAGACAGGAAGACTCAGTAGGTCTAAGCTCACCTGGAACTCATTTGTAGCCAGGATGGACTGCTCATAAAGACATAAATCTCAGTTAGTGACTGTCTCAAAATAATGATGGATAACTCCTGAGGAATGACATTCACTGTTCTCATGTTTTTAGCTGTAAATGCAAGTGCATATCTAGGTATATATACATACATATATTTACACACATGAGAATGTGTAAACACACATTCACACATATATTCATAAACACAAAATAGATGTATATTTAGTAAAAATTCAATTCTCACAGGTTTTCCAAAGATGCATTGGTAAAAACAGATTTCCCCAAAACAAGGACAGACAGAGAAGTCTTGACATCAATACTTAGGCAAGGGCAGAGTGGTTGGATCAAGACTTAGACCTTCACTAGATAAAAGCTTTCTGCTTTTATCATTCTGCTCTGGGCATAACAATGGTTCTACTCTCATGATCTTGTACGTTAAGATGAAAGCTAATACTGTCCCAGAAAGTCTTAGTATCAAATTAAAAATGGTGATAAGATACTGAGCCTTAAAGTACAAGTGCTAACCAAAGGAAATGATGTTCACTGGTAGTATAAAAGAAACAGACCAAATTATCATAATATATTCTCTAGAAAGTAATATCTCTAGGCTGTGGAATAGCTTAGTCAGTAGAAACCTTGCTCTGCAAGTTTGAATACCTGAATTTTTACCCCAAACACACAACAAGGGCTGAAGTGGTGTTATTTATCCAAAATCCTATCCCTAGAAAGCAGAGATAGGAGGATATGTGGGCATTGAAGGCCACTAAATCTACCTGAATTAGTAAGCTTCCTCTTCAGTGAGAGATGCTGTATATGATGTTGATGATGGTGATGATGATGATGGTGGAGGTGGTGGTGGTGGTGGTGGTGGTGGTGGTAGTGGTGGTGGTCATGGTGGAGATGGTGGTGGTGGTGGTGTTGGTGGTAGTTTTGGTGGTGGTATAAAAATATATTTAAGAAGACATCTAATGGCAATCTGTGTGTTCCCCATATGAACATGTGGATGAGCATTGCATTAACTCATGCATATTTGCACACATAAAAAGAAAGAAAATATTTTGTATTAGTCAGCATTCTCTAGATTAACGTAACTTATAAAATGAATCTGTCTATGTATGTATAAATAAGCTTCTGGGCATGATAACAGGGTGCAATTCAGATATAATGGAGACATCTGCAACTTAAGAGCACATCTCAAGAGTTTGCATCCCTACATAAGAATCTTATTATAGTCACATATTCTGTAATATATGAATTTTACAACCATAATTTTAGTATTATTAAGATATTCAAATTGATTGTGCAAGGGTCAAAGTTCAGATAAGCATGAATTTTTTGCTCCCTGGTTGAGCAGATGAAAGACAACTGTCCTTTAATGAGTTAATTTGATTAATATCCAATAGTAACAAATCTTCCTTTGTGCTGTGTGATAGCATGATGTGCATCGTGATAGCATGATGAACCTTAATGATTACATAACTAAAATTATTTATTGTATAATTTTAGCTGAAGCTTTGGCTAGAGACATGTTTATGTCTGAGATTGTTACAGAACTGATTCTATGTGGAAAAAAAATCAACAAATCAAGTTACATGTCCTATTTGTATTCTTGATTCATTCATCTCTATAGCCAAGATCTTTAGGGTATCTTCCCCTATCATGTCTGATCCATAACACTCTGGAATTGAAAAGTCATTTCTTCTTTCCTTTTATACAAATACAGATTCTCTCCTTATGCATGCCATATCCTTGGTCCAGTAACTTGAAATCATCAAAAGTATAGATTGATTCAATTTATCAGCCTCCTTTCTCTTCAGGCCTGCTCTATTTTCACCTATCCCATAGAGAATTCTTATTACTATAAGCACTTAATTTATAACTACCCATATTTTGATATTCAAAGAAATTAAAGCAATTGAAACAAAAGCTCCTTCACTGTCCCTGCCTTGTTCTTACATGAGGTCAACCATAAGTATAAACAATCTATCTGATGTAAGGTTTTTCTCCATATTCCCCACCCTTCTTATGTAAGGCTTTAATTTATTTATTCATACATGCATACTCAAATTCTTTCTTCCTTTGATATTAATATAATTAATAATATATATCCCCTTTATCTTTACATAACTTGAATTAGCATTTTTCCTATGTATTTAAGTTTAATTAAATCCCTTCTTCTTACTGTATAAGCCTTTTCCCAGGTTAATAATTTGTCATACCAGGCTAAGCAACTTTGAATTTCTTAACTCAAGAGTGAAACACACACACACACACACACACACACACACACACACACATACACACACACACGCAACCTTCTATATTAATATGCCTTAATCAGCTTAATGATTGGACCACTCCAAAGCTAGCACATTGCTAACACTTCCTTTCTGATACTCCTGAATTATTACTTGCTAAAATCTATATTCTGTCTTTGCTAACCAACTGGGCTGGATATTCCTTGGGCTGCTCTTCCTCGGGTATTACATGATTGGCACACTTTCTATCCTCCAGCTTTCAAACCTGTATCTTATTTCCTTTCCATCTCCTTCCAATCTCATTGTCTGTGAATTTAAAAATCCAACTTCTGTCTCCCTGCCCATCCCTTATCTACCAATCAGATAAAACAGGGGGCAGGGACCTGCAACATTTTACATATAGGATTGTCATGCAATTTGCGGGAACCCAAGTAAAATTACAAGCATTAAATCAAACACATAATGAGCCACAATGTCAGTTAAAATGCCTCCATATGTAAACTGATAAATATGTATTAAATAGTAGAGAACAATATATAATAAAAATGTAGGAAAAATCTATTTAAATTTAATTATGCAAGTGAGAAATGTGACAATATTTTCAAGTAGCTCATGGTACATGAAAACTACCCCGTGTCAGAGGCATTGTGTTGCTATGTCAGAAGGCCATAGATTGCATAGTCAACAAATAAAGTAGTTAAACATACTGTCCCTGTTATGGGTTCTGGTAAACCAGTTGTCTTATTTATGGTTTTCTTATTCCATTCCCTGATAAATTATCATTACTAAAAGCAACTTGAGTAGGGAAAGGTTTATTGCACTTATACTACTATATTATAATTTCTCAGCAAAATCATAAGGGCAGGAGTCTAAGGACTGACGAAATTTAGAAGCCACCCTGGAATGCTGATTTCTGGCTTGCTGCAATGGCTTGTTCAATATGCTTTCTTATAGCACACAGGGCATCCAAAAAAGGGATAGCACTACCAGGACTGAGCTGAGATCTTCCACATCAATAATTGTCTATCATGAAAATGCACCACGGGATTTCCTACAGACCAATCTTGTATGGGTATTTAAGTATGCAAGGATGAATAAATAAATTAAAGCCTTTGATCTTACAACATAAGAAGTGTGTGGAATATGGAGAAAAACCTTACATCAGATAGATAGTTTAAACTTAATAATGGTTTCCTCTTGTCAGAACAAGTCTACCATTTGCTAAATTGAAACAAAACTTGCCAGCACACTAGTGACAGCAGGTTCATGAAAACAAGAAAATGTTTCTTCCTGCTGTGTCACACAGCCAGAGGAATATTACTCTTGACAAAAGTCAGGAAGGGTACTGGTGTTAGTCTACTCTTCTTTGAGGAGACATGTAAAAAATGAAGGAAGGAGGAAAAAAGAGAGGTAAGAAGAGAGGGAGGAAAGCTGACAGGGAAAGGGCAACAAAATGACAAGGAAAGGAGGTAGAGATCGATAAAGGGAGGAAAGAAAAAAACAAGGAAGAAAGATGTATTTTCATAGAAGAAAAACTAGGGAAGCATCTGGAACACATGGGCACTGGAAAAAATTTCCTGAACAAAACACCAATGGATTATGCTCTAAGATCAAGAATCGACAAATGGGATCTCATAAAACTGCAAAGCTTCTGTAAGGCAAAGGACAATGTGGTTAGGACAAAACGGCAACCAAGAGATTGGGAAAAGATCTTTACCAATCCTACAACAGATAGAGGCCTTATATCCAAAATATACAAAGAACTCAAGAAGTTAGACCACAGGAAAACAAATAACCCTATTAAAAAATGGGGTTCAGAGCTAAACAAAGAATTGACAGCTGAGGAATGCAGAAAGGCTGAGAAACACCTAAAGAAATGTTCAACATCTTTAGTCATAAGGGAAATGCAAATCAAAACAACCCTGAGATTTCACCTCACACCAGTGAGAATGGCTAAGATCAAAAACTCAGGTGACAGCAGATGCTGGCCAGGATGCGGAGAAAGAGGAAGACTCCTCCATTGTTGGTGGGATTGCAGACTGGTACAACCATTCTCGAAATCAGTCTTTGATTCCTTTCCTTAATTTGACACTTACATATTCTTGTTAAATCTTAATTTATTACTGTGACATTCAAACTTATCACAATGAAAACCATTAGAGAACACTGGTCTCCATCATGCTCACATACCCAAATACATTACATGCACACACAGGAAAGTACACATATACACACATAACTGGAAATCATTATAAAACTATTATAGTTCTATTTTCTATTTAAGAAGGTAGAACTTGACCCCCACATCTTCTGAAAACTTTTGTATACTGTGCATATTTTATGACTGAGTAACACTTGGATATCCCCTTGTCTGTTCATCAACAACAAATGAAAGATTCAAACAACTAAGTTCTTTTCGATAAGTAGAAACCATGACCACAGTTTAGCAATGACTAACCTTGGATAGACAAATAATCAACTGGCTGAATCTCAAATCACATGGTAAATAGAAGATCAATCAGCTAGGAGCATGAGGGTTGGGTTTTGTTCATGTTGATATTGTAATTAATATAAATTAATGTAAAGAGAATAAACATGGGTTGAAAAAGGCTTGGATGGTGGAAGACGAAAGGGTGTTGTATATCAAGGCAATACAAAGATGGGAAACTGAAAACTGAGAGTCTATAATGTAGACAAAATTTAACAGAGTCATTTCACCCAGAAAACAACAAGATGCACACAAAGTTAAAAACATTTTAAGTCATAGAAAACATCAGTTTAAATTTAAATTCCAGTACTCCATTGCATATTGTATGTAAGAGTTTAATATGTCAACTACCAGGGATCTCTTCTTAACACTTGATCTCTTAAACATCATCACACTTAAGATATCAATGATCCCCCAAACCCTAGCAATGGTCAATGAGACACCATCATCCTTTCTGACTAATGTATAATTTTTAACCAATGAAGTATGAGGAGAACACAAGTATCCAGGAAAGAAATTTTCATGGCTGGACTGAGAATCTCCAGAATCTCAGCCAATTGTTTCTGAAAAGATTTCAACTTCTGAAAAATATTTCTCTGCGTCTAGAAAATTGGTGAGCTTCATAGTGAGACTGCTTGAATGAAGTTATCTGAAAAACCTCTAATAAGTTTCAATTGCTTATATGCTGTATACAACATGAACTTGACCCTAACTATATAAGAGTGAAAGGATGGAGAGTAAAAATGAATGCAGTGAAAGAGTGAATAAATGGGTCTTTGATAAAAAGACAGGAAAATCTCCTTTCTTCAGAAAATTAAAAACATATCCCAGAAGATGAGTGATCAGCATCATAGTATAAAACTTATATGGGGCATAGATTAAAATAAGATCATCAGTCAACATTTCTGGTGAGACTATTGTAAGACAAGCATTGTGAATTAAATGGAAAATAAAAGATTCTGAATAAGCAGAAATGTGTTCAAGGATTGTATAACTACTGATTTGTGGTAGGTGTTGCTGTTAATGATGGCAATCTTTCCAAAGCAGCAAAACAAAAAAATATTTAAAGAACATGCCAGTGTTATGTTTTATCTGAATTTTCAAGATAACTGAATTGAAAAATATACAGGAATGCTAAGAGCACCTTTATGTTTCAATAGAGAATTGATATATGGTACAGTGTACAGGAGACTGGAGTGATCACTTGAACAGATTGTTGGAATGAAGATTGTTAAAAGCAGACTCTAGTGAATTCTGTGTGACATGAAGCTATTTTGCTTCATTTCTATCCAGAACAGAAGCCTGTGACTGGAATGGCTTGGCCTTCTGTAGGTTCCTGGCAGTCTCCTTACAAAAAGATAATGACTAGGATCTATGCTTGCGGTAGAGGTGCCTTCTGTGTTCTAGCCTTGGTAATCTTAGCAATTTTTAGCCTGTCAACAATATCCGATTTTAAGAATATAGCAGTGTGTGGAAGATGGTCATGCACATTTAGATGTTTCAGGAACTGAAAGTTCAGAGACGGTAATGTCTCATACCATCATGATCCTGATGAACTCAATGGCTATGATGAACTCAACTGCTGTACCCATTAGTTCCCAGCAAATAGGAGAGAAATTAATTGCAGAAATTAATTAATTTTTGTTCCAGAAAAGTCTTTTCCCACTTTGGGAAAAGTTTTCTTTGGCATGATTCAGAATAGTAGTGATTCTTTTAGAAAGACCATGGATAAGTTCCAACAAGTTGAACAAACTTATCAAGAGTTAACTTGAAGGAAAAGAGAAAATAACATTGAACAAGAAATGAAAGAAATTAAAGAATGATTACAAAAGTTTCCATATTATTCTGAGGGGCCATAAATATGGAGGTTAAACTTTATTAAAATAAAGGTAAATGTTGAATGCATATCTGGTGCCCATAAGTCTGCCAGTATAATTGCAGTTGTCTAAACTATTGTTTGCAGCTGAGAATTGTTTTCTAGACTGTACGTTCAGCTTTCCTCTTTCAAGGGACATTTGGTGGGGTGATGAATAAGAGCTGGATGATTGCCAATTCTGATGTACCTGTTCTAACTGTTTAAATCTATACCAAGAAGTAAAACTTTTTGCAGCAGCACACACCTCGAGTTTGTGTCTGTCTGTCATGACGAATCCATTCTCTACGTAAAATCCAAGCCTTGGTCCCTCTGCTGATACACTCCCCTGGGTGGTCTGTGGCACTAATTCAACATTTAAATTTTTTTTTTCAAGATAGAATCATTACCAGGAATTCCTTGGGAAATTCCAGCTACTAGAATTGAAGAGCAACTGTTAGGAATCCCATTTCCTATATTGGAAAGTGTGTTTTAGCCTTTCCAGAACATAGACATTGTTAAACTACCAGTCACTATTATATGAGACAAGACAATAGATCTTGTATTAAAATAAATTATACATATATAATTTATCTTAATGTTAAATTACAAGTATACAGAAATATATATTTGTTATAAAATTTCCAAACTATCAAAAAAGTATTTTGGAAGAATGTCCCAATGATCCTCTAAAACCCAGTTATAAATGCTACATGAGTTCCTTTTATTTCTAATTTCAATTATTTCACTCCTCTTTCTCTTCATTTGCATTACTTTTTTTTACAATGGGTCAGTCTTGTATTATTGTTTCAAAGAAGCAACACATGTGCTTAGGTATTTGGTGTTTATCATCAAATATTTTTATAGAAGCATGAGAATCTAAGATTTAATCTCCAGTACCTACATATAAAACCTGGCATGAACTTATATATAGGTACTGCAGGATAAACTGCTAGAAGAGACACATAAATCTCTGAGGCTTGCTGGAAAACTAGTCTAGATAATAAGTGATAACCAGAATCAGTGAGAAACCTTCTCAAAAAATAAAATGGAGAGCAATAGAAGAATACATCCAAAAACAACCTCTGCACATGGCTGAATGAAAGATCATAGATATACATGTAAGACATGCACATGTGTATATCAAAGAACAAACCCATATCACTGTTTGTTTCTATTGATTTTTTTAATACTGTGTACACATTGGAAAATGTCAAAATAAAAATCTTATTGTTATAATGTATACTGGAAAATTAATGTATATATCTAACTACAATTATCTAGAGAGACTATATTCATGTTGACCATGACAAAAGTTACATGATATTTGAATTTCTTCCAACCTTTAAGTAAAATAGTATTTTTCATACTCAACAAAATTTCATTACACAAATATGCATGACTCCACTAAATATCAGCGTTAGAATTATCTAGGTGTGTTTAGGAAACCCAGTCACAGAAAAGCACACATGGTATGCTTTCACTGATAAGTGGATATTAGACCAAATGTTTGAATTACACAAGATACAATCCACAGACCACAGGAAGCTCAAGAAGAAGGATGACCAAAGTCTGGATGCTTCAGTCCTTTTTAAAAAGGGAACAAAAATATCCATAGGAGGAAATACAGAGAAAAAGATTGAAGAAGAGATTGAAGGAATGACCACTCAGAGCCTGCCCAACCTGGATACTAGCCCACGTATATACAGCCACCAAACCTAGACAATATTGATGAAGTCAAGAAGTGTGTGCTGATAGGAGCCTCAAATAGCCGTCTCTTGAGAGCCTCAGCCAGAGCATGACAAATACAGAGGTGAATGTTAGCAGCAAACCATTGAATTGAGAACATGGTCCTGAATTGGGGAGTTAGAGAAAGGACTGAAGGAGTTGAAGGGGTTGCTACCCCATAAGAACAAAAATAGCAACAAACCAGAGCTCCCAGGGACTAAATGACTACCCAAAGAGTACACATGGATAGACCCATGGCTTCAAGTGCATATGTAGCATAGGATGGCACCAATGGGAGGAGAAGTGCTTAGAAGTGCCAAGGCTGGACCCCCAGCTTATGGGAATGTCAGGGCTTGGAGGTATGGAGGGGAAAAATATCATAGAAGAAGGGGGAGGAATGATGGGATGGAGCATTATGGACAGAAAACTGGGAAGGGGAATAACATTTGAAATGTAAATAAAAAAATCCAATGAAAATAAAAAAAGAAACCAGAGGGTAGTAATTAGTGTACCATATGTGATACACTGTACATCTTTTTTTCATTTTTTTAAAGTTTAGATTTCTACTGATAGGTCCTGTTTACTTGACATAGTTTACAAAAATTATGTTTGCCTTTGTATTCCATTCAGGTTTATTTATTCTTTGCTGCTGAACTCTGCTTGTCATTTCTTCTAAGTGAAGTAATTAAGAGGATCTTCTTTGTGGTGAATAAGAAGGGTTTACAAAATATTCCTTTAGAGGACGAATTTAATCTGCCTACTACTATAATTGTAGTTTAAATAAATGAGATTCCATTTTTAAAATGCACTTTTAGATATTCAATATTGTTTCACTGTGTTTTTTTCAAAATTTTTATTAGATATATGTCTTTACTTACATTTAAAAGTTTATTCTCCTTCCGGGTTTCCTGTTCATAAGCCCCCATTCTCTCCCCTTCCCCTCCCTCATATAGGTATTTCCCCTATACACCCTCTTATTTCACCCCCAAATTCCCCTGTACTGGGGGTTCAACCCTAGCAGGACCAAGGGCTTCCCCTTCCACTGGTGCCCCAACTAAGCTATTCTCTGCTACATATGCAGTTGGAGTCCTGGGTCAGTCCACATTTTGTAGTCGTTTAGTCCCTGGAAGCTCTGGTTGGTCGGCAATCTTGTTTTTATGGGGTGAAAGCTCCTTCACCTCTTTCAATACTTCCTCTAATTCCCCCCACTGGGGTCCTATTCTCAGTTCAGTGGTTTGCTGCTAGCATTGACCTCTGTATTGGACATGCTCTGGATGTGTCTCTCAGGAGAGATCTATATCTGGTCCCTTTCAGCATGCATTTTTTAGCTTCAACAATCTTATCTAGTTTTGGAGGCTGTACATATATGGGCCACATGTGAGTCAGAATCCGTATATCTATTCCTTGAGTCGCTGCTCTAAACTTTGCTTCCACATCTCCTCCTATGGATATTTTTTTCCCTTTTAAGAAGGAGTGGAAGCATCCTAAGTTTGGTCATCCTTCTTCTTGAGTTTCATGTGATCTGTGGATTGCATCTTGGATAATTTGAGCTTTTTCGCTAATATCCACTTATCAATGAGTGCATACCACGTGTGTTTTCCTGTGAATCAGTACCCTCACTCAGAATGATATTTTCTAATTCATTCCAATATTCTATGAATTTCATGAAGTCATTGTTTTTTATAGCTAGTAGTACTCCTTTGTGGATATGTACTACATTTTTTCAATTCATTCCTCTGTTGAAGTGCATCTGGCATCTTTTCAGATTCTGACTATTATAAATAAGCCTTCTATGAACATAGTGGGGCATTTTTTTTGTATGTTGGAGCATCTTTTGGATATATACCCAAAAGTGGTATAGCTGGGCCCTCAGGTAGTTTAATGTCCAATTTTCTGAGGAACTTTCAGACTGATTTCCAGAGTGGTTGTACCAGTTTGCAATCCCACCAACAATGGAGGAGTAGTCATCTTTCTCATCCTCGCCAGCATCTGCTCTCACCTGAGATTTTTATCTCAGCCATTATGACTGGTGTAAGGTGGAAACTCAGGGTTGTTTTGATTTGCATTTCCCTGATTGTCCCGCGCTACGTCTCGCCAGCAGGAACGACGCGGCACACACAGGATCCTACTGCAGAAAAGCTTTAATGCATCTTGAGAGGGAGAGCATAAGCTTACAATGCGGAGACGGAGAGTGAGGAATAACCGTCCCTTATATAGGAAACTATCCTCGCCTAGGACGTGTCACTCTCTGACTGGTCGCTGCCAATTATGCCAGATGACGTACCAAAATGTACGTGTCCCTTTGAGTAGGGAAGTTTCCAGGCGCCTGCGTATTGTCCTTTTTACTAGGTGCGTTCTGCCGAATGCCGGTGCCATCTTGTAATGGAGTTTGTGAGGACAGCTCCTCACATATGTGAGGACAGCTCCTCGGACAGCTCCTCACATCTCTGTGAGGACAGCTCCTCGGACAGCTCCTCACACCTGATGACTAAGGATGTTGAGTATTTCTTTAGGTGCTTTTTGGCCATTCAATAATCCTCAGCTGAGAATGTTTGGTTTAGCTCTGTACCCCATTTTTGATAGGGTTTTTGGCTCTCTGGAGGCTAACATCTTGAGTACTTTGTATGTTTTGGATATTAGTTCTCTGTCAGATGTAAGATTGGTAAAGATCCTTTCCTAACCTGTTGGTTGCCATTTTGTCCTAATGACAGTGTCTTTTGCCTTAAGAAGCTTTTCAGTTTTAGGAGGTCTGATTTGTTGATTCTTGATGTTAGAGCATGAGCCACTGGTGTTGTATTCAGGAAATTTTCCCCAGTGCCCATGTGTTCGAGACTCTTCCCCATTTTTCTTCTATTAGTTTGAGTGTATCTGGTTTGATGTGGAGGTCCTTGATCCACTTGGACTTAAGCTTTGTACATGGTGATGAGAATGGATCCATTGACACTCTTCTACATGCTGACCTCCAGCTGAAGCAACACCATTTGTTGAAATGGTTTCTTTCTTCCATTGGGTGGTTTTAGCTTCTTTGTCAAAGATTAAGTGACCATAGATGTGTGGGTTCATTTCTGGGTCTTCAATTCTGTTCCACTGATCTATCTGCATGTCTCTGTACCAATATCATACAGTTTTTATGAATATTGCTCTGTAATACTGCTTAAAGTCAGGGATGGTGATTCCCCCAGAAGTTCTTTCATTTTTGAGTACAGTTTCCACTATCCTGAGTTTTTAGTTTTTCCAAATGAATTTGCATATTGCTCTTTCTATCTCTATAAAGAATTGAGTAGGAATTTTGATGGGGATTTCAATGAATCTGTAGACCGCTTTTAGCAAAATGACCTTCTGCAAATAGTGATATTTTTATTTCATCCCTTCCAATTTTTACTTTGACCTCTTTTCTCTGGTTAAGACTTCACATACTATATTGCATAAGTAGGAAAAGAGTGGGCAGCTTTGTCTAGTCCCTGATTTTAGTGGGATTGCTTCAACTTTCTCTCCATTTAGTTTGATGTTAGCTATTTGTTTGTTGTATATTGCTTTTACCATGTGTAGATATGGGCCTTGAATTCCTGATCTTTCCTGGACTTTTATCATTAATGGGTATTGATTTTGTCAAATGCTTTCTCAGCATCATGTTTCATTCTTAAAAGCTAAGTTGTGAGTTTATGAGGCTTTTGCAAGAGCCTCTGTATCAGGTCTACACAGTAGGCTAGAAAGAGGAACTTGTCTGTGTTTTGTGCTTAGAGCCACACTGACACACAGACACAAAGATATATTCACCCTCTTGAAATGGACTATTCTGTTGTTGTATGCAACTGATCAACCATTATTTCAATGGACTAGAGCTTTCTCTCTGTGTACTCTTGGACAACAGCTCTTAACAACTCACTACCTCAAATTGTCTGCAGGCATTTTGTGACAGTTTAAACAGTCTAGACACAGTGCCAGACCAAATGACAAATAAACAAGATTAGTAGTATTGTTTTTAATATGGATGTATATATGAATTTCAGATAGTTTCATGTATGTTGATTCTCTTTTAAGTAGTTGCCTGTGTAGTAACTACAAACTTATTATCATATTAAGTATGAGAACTAACACTATATATAATAGAGAATTATCTTTGTGTCTGAATATGAAAAAATACCCAAAGGTTCTCATGTGTGCATTCATGTATTACAGATGCTGGTGCATTTTTGGAAAAACTTTGGAAACTTCATGAGCGTTACAATCATCAGTGTGAGATCCTGGAGTTAAAGCATTTGCCTTTATATTCTCACCTCTCTTCCTTTTCACTCTTTGCTTCCTGACCATTGATGCAGTGTGACCAGCTTCCCATTTATCTCTATAACTGTCTTCATTGCCTGATGTCCCATCTTCCATCCATGATGGTCTATACTTCCTTAGAGTTGTAACCAAAATAAATCATTTCTCTCTTAATTGCTTTTCATGCATTTTTATCACAGTAATGAGAAAATACCCAAATGGTAATAGAACATAAATGATTAACTGCATACTGTTTTTGTTACTGTAGTATACTTACAGAGCAGATGGCATTCATGTGCTGGGTCCAGCATGGCTCCATGAAGGGGGTGTGACATAGTTTCTACCCCTAGTGCTCATTGCTGTCTAAAGGGTGTGTATGTGACATTGTTCCTGCCCCTGAAGCAAAAACAGACTGTTGATTTCATGCCCCCAAGGTATGCTAATGATTGCTGTTGTCCCCAAAGTTGATCCACTATCTTTACTACTCTAATTTCAATCTTTTTCTCTGAGGAATATACTTATCCTATTATTCAGAGTGAGTCATGCCATAGTAAATGAAACAAACACAGTTTTCAGAAATGATGAATGGAGATGGTCATGAGGGTATGGATGATGAGGAACAGACCCTCCACTTGGCCTTCAGGGTCATGGAAAAAGATCTAGAAAATAAAATCATATGGGCCATAAAAATCTTATGTGGCCCTTTTTGGAAATGGTACATTGCCAGAGTTGTCTTTGAATTTGAAATCATGAGAAAGCACATGAACCCTCTGGTCCAATGAATGCTACATTGATTAGCAAGGATGAATTAAGATATATTATGGATAGAGAGAGTGATTTTAAGAGTGATTTATGGATACAAAAATAGGAATTTTTAAATAAATTAAGAATAAATACTATTAGGAGAATACAGAAGACTATGAAATTGTCAGAATAAGAAAATGAAGATTAGAGAAATAAAAGATGATGAAGAAGCATATTAAAGGTTAGTGCTCTGTTTTTCTAGCTGACTGAAGAATTGAAAAATAATAATGTTTGAAAAGATATTAGACAAACCTAAATGTTTTACTTTCATAAATTCAAACCTTTCTAAGAAATTACTTTAATTTTAGTAGTTTGGCATTTTTCTATTCGTACATGTAAGTCGTTACCAATGTGTTGTCTGCTGTACCAGAAAACTAAAGATCTATGGCCAGCTACCTGAAAAACAAGGTGCGTAAACTTATAAGGAAATGTGCTTTTGTTTTGTGATTTGTTCTTCTCTAATGAAACAGGGAATGGGACTATTGATCCAGTACTTATAGAGTTTATGTAAATTTAAGAATTCTTGATAATTATTAATAATGATCAAAACCTTGATGATGGAACTATAGTAAATAAAAGACCTTCAGGCTTTCTCTGGAGGAATTAGGATATATGAATTAAGATTCAAAATATCATGGAATTCAGTTGAAGAATAAAGAATAATAAGTGTCATCAGGGAATACAGAGTACTTTACTATGGACTTTGACTCATTTTTGAATCGGTGTCATTCCCATTCTTGCCATTATCAATACCCTCTTCATGCTGAGGAAGGACCTCAGCATTCATGTAATAATCATATGCACAAGAAATATTTTATAAATATTGGTGATTATAATGACAGTGTATCTTGAGTCTTCCCTTAAAGAACTAAACTCAATAGTTGAATAGTCAATGTTAGTTAGCCATTATTATATTTTCTTTAACCATCACCACATTTAAAAACTTTATCCACTGCTCTAATGGATCCCAAATCAATAATACAAGTGTGTGTGTGTGTGTGTGTGTGTGTGTGTGTGTGTGTGTATGTGTCTTAAGCAGATTAACATTCTACAATCTTTCATGAGGTGAGTCTTCATTTTCTGTAAGTCTTCTGGCATTTTGTTGTTTTCTTTCTTCCTAGATGTCTAGATCTTATTGATACTGTACTTATCTAAAATAAACAAGTAGACATTACACAGAAGGAAGTCTTGTTGCCAAAGCAGTGAACACAGATGTATTGATCCAGTACTTATAGTATTTGTGTAAGTAATGATGGACATGATGTTTTATCCCTGATGAAAGTCTATATATTCCACTGATAGCAGGAGGTGACTCTGGTTCGACAATCATTTAACAAGCTCAGAATACGAACAGTCTGTGGAGATAATGGAAAGTATTTATTTCTGTTAAGAAACGTGTTTTCTGGGGTTGGGGATTTAGCTCAGTGGTAGAGCGCTTGCCTAGCAAGTGCAAGGCCCTGGGTTCGGTCCCCAGCTCCGAAAAAAAAAAAAAAGAAAGAAAGAAAGAAACGTGTTTTCCGAATCCATTTCATCAACAGATATAATTCTCCCTCAGTCAGCCTCAGGGATCAGAGGTGGAGAAGAATTTGTATTAGGTATTAAAGGAAACAAGCAGCTAAAATTGCTGAGCATCGATTGTGTGATATTTTGATTTGTCATTGCTGGTGACCAATTTACCCTGTTTTTAAATTAAGATTTTTGAAAGGAAGTCACCCCTAAAACATACACAAACTAATAATTGAAAAGGCAATACCGATCTTCAAACCCTTCCTGATACAAGCTTAAGGTCACTTAATTACCTATAATGTATATTTAGACATTTTAAAGTTCATGCCTGGAAGAAATGAAGCATAAGACACATCCAAATGGAGTGTGCCAGTGGTTATTTTTGGAGTGTTTTTGTTGACTTATGGTTGACAGCTTGTATAGGGAGATCTCCATAGCACCTGCTGTCCAAAGGCTGAAACTTCTAACTGCAAAAAGAGCAAAGCTGTGATTATGACTAGGCAGATAATCTCCTGATCCCTCAGATAGATTTTGGATGTATAAAATCTCTATATCGGCAGATCTTCCTGGTTGCTGCCGCCGCAGAGAGCTCATGGGCAGCACCCCGCAAGCAAACTTGAGCCTCGGGACCACAGGTAAGAACAACTTTTCTGCTGCAAGAGACCTGCCTGGTGAACTCGGGACACACAGAGGTAGAATTCCTCTAGGACCGGGCACGTCCTGTGTTCACCGGGAGTCCCACACCCGCGGATCTCTCTGCTTGCAGCAGCTCTCTGCTCCCAGACCACGTGGGAGAGAGACCTCACCACCTGGTCAGGTGGGCACTCCTGAGACTGCAGAGCAGAAGAGACCACCAACACTGCCCACCCCTGCCCACATCCCTGGCCCAAGAGGAAACTGTATAAGGCCTCTGGATTCCCGTGGGGGAGGGCACAGGAGGGGCAGGACCCCTGCACCTGAGACACTGCCGGAACCTGAAGGAACAGACCAGATAAACAGTTCTATGCACCCAAATCCCGTGGGAGGGAGAGCTAAACCTTCAGAGAGCAGACACGCCTGGGAAACCAGGAGAGACTGCACTCTGCACACATCTCGGATGCCAGAGGACAACACCAAACGCCATCTGGAACCCTGGTGCACTGAAGCTCCCAGAAAGGGTGGCGCAGATCTTCCTGGTTGCTGCTGCCGCAGAGAGCTCGAGGGCAGCACCCCGCAAGCGAAGTTGAGCCTCGGGACCACAGGTAAGACCAACTTTTCTGCTGCAAGTGACCAGCCTGGTGAACTCAAGACACAGGCCCACAGGAACAGCTGAAGACCTGTAGACAGGAAAAACTACACGCCTGAAAGCAGAACACTCTGTCCCCATAACTGGCTGAAAGAAAACAGGAAAACAGGTCTACAGCGCTCCTGACACACAGGCTTATAGGACTGTCTAGCCACTGTCAGAAATAGCAGAACAAAATAACACTAGAGGTAATCTGATGGCGAGAGGCAAGCGCAGGAACCCAAGAAACAGAAACCAAGACTACATGGCACCATCGGAGCCCAATTCTCCCATCAAAACAAACATGGAATATGCAAACACACCAGAAAAGCAAGATCTAGTTTCAAAATCATATTTGATCATGATGCTGGAGGACTTCAAGAAAGACGTGAAGAACTCCCTTAGAGAATAAGTAGAAGCCTACAGAGAGGAATCGCAAAAATCCCTGAAAGAATTCCAGGAAATCATAAGTAAACATGTAGAAGCCCATAGAGAGGAGTCACAAAAATCCCTGAAAGAATTCCAGGAAATCATAAATAAACAAGTAGAAGCCCATAGAGAGGAGTCACAAAAATCCCTGAAAGAATTCCAGGAAAACACAATCAAACAGTTGAAGGAATTAAAAATGGAAATAGAAGCAATCAGAAAGAACACATGGAAAGAACCCTGGATATAGAAAACCAAAAGAAGAGACAAGGAGCTGTAGATACGAGCTTCACCAACAGAATACAAGAGATGGAAGAGAGAATCTCAGGAGCAGAAGATTCCATAGAAATCATTGACTCAACTGTCAAAGATAATGTAAAGCAGAAAAAGCTACTGGTCCAAAACATACAGGAAATCCAGGACTCAATGAGAAGATCAAACCTAAGGATAATAGGTATAGAGGAGAGTGAAGACTCCCAGCTCAAAGGACCAGTAAATATCTTCAACAAAATCATAGAAGAAAACTTCCCTAACCTAAAAAAAGAGATACCCATAGGCATACAAGAAGCCTACAAAACTACAAATAGATTAGACCAGAAAAGAAAAACCTCCCATCACATAATAGTCAAAACACCAAACGCAGAAAATAAAGAAAGAATATTAAAAGCAGTAAGGGAAAAAGGTCAAGTAACATATAAAGGCAGACCAATCAGAATCACACCAGATTTTTCGCCAGAAACTATGAAGGCCAGAAGATCCTGGACTGATGTCATACAGACCCTAAGAGAACACAAATGCCAGCCCAGGTTACTGTATCCTGCAAAACTCTCAATTAACATAGATGAAGAAACCAAGATATTCCATGACAAAACCAAATTTACACAATATCTTTCTACAAATCCAGCACTACAAAGGATAATAAATGGTAAAGCCCAACATAAGGAGGCAAGCTATACCCTAGAAGAAGCAAGAAACTATTCGTCTTGGCAACAAAACAAAGAGAATAAAAGCACAAAAACATAACCTCACATCCAATTATGAATATAAGAGGAAGCAATAATCACTATTCCTTAATATCTCTCAACATCAATGGCCTCAACTCCCCAATAAAGAGACATAGATTAACAAACTGGATACGCAACAAGGACCCTGCATACTGCTGCCTACAGGAAACACACCTCAGAGACAAAGCAGACACTACCTCAGAGTGAAAGGCTGGAAAACAACTTTCCAAGCAAATGGTCGGAAGAAGCAAGCTGGAGTAGGCATTCTAATAACAAATAAAATCAATTTTCAACTAAAAGTCATCAAAAAAGATAAGGAAGGACAGTTCGTATTCATCAAAGGAAAAATCCACCAAGATGAACTCTCAATTCTAAATATCTATGCCCCAAATACAAGGGCACCTACATACGTAAAAGAAACCTTACTAAAGTTCAAAACACACATTGCACCTCACACAATAATAGTAGGAGATTTCAACACCCCACTCTCATCAATGGACAGATCATGGAAACAGAAATTAAACAGAGTCGTAGACAGACTAAGAGAAGTCATGAGCCAAATGGACTTAACAGATATTTATAGAATATTCTATACTAAAGCAAAAGGATATACCTTCTTCTCAGCTCCTCATGGTACTTTCTCCAAAATTGACCATATAATTGGTCAAAAAACGGGCCTCAACAGGTACAGAAAGATAGAAATAATCCCATGCGTGCTATCAGACCACCACGGCCTAAAACTGGTCTTCAATAACAATAAGGGAAGAATGCCCACATATACGTGGAAATTGAACAATGCTCTACTCAATGATAACCTGGTCAAGGAAGAAATAAAGAAAGAAATTAAAAACTTTTTAGAATTTAATGAAAATGAAGGTACAACATACCCAAACTTATGGGACACAATGAAAGCTGTGCTAAGAGGAAAACTCATAGCGCTGAGTGCCTGCAGAAAGAAACAGGAAAGAGCATATGTCAGCAGCTTGACAGCACACCTAAAATCTGTAGAACAAAAAGAAGCAAATACACCCAGGAGGAGTAGAAGGCAGGAAATAATCAAACTCAGAGCTGAAATCAACCAAGTAGAAACAAAAAGGACCATACAAAGAATCAACAGAACCAAAAGTTGGTTCTTTGGGAAAATCAACAAGATAGATAAACCCTTAGCCAGACTAACTAGAGGACACAGAGAGTGTGTCCAAATTAACAAAATCAGAAATGAAAAGGGAGACATGACTACAGATTCAGAGGAAATTCAAAAAATCATCAGATCTTACTATAAAAACCTATATTCAACAAAACTTGAAAAACTTCAGGAAATGGACAATTTCCTAGACAGATACCAGGCACCGAAGTTAAATCAGTAACAGATAAAACATTTAAACAACCCCATAAGTCCTAAGGAAATAGAAGCAGTCATTAAAGGTCTCCCAACCAAAAAGAGCCCAGGTCCAGACGGGTTTAGTGCAGAATTCTATCAGACCTTCATAGAAGACCTCGTACCAATATTATCCAAACTATTCTACAAAATTGAAACAGATGGAGCACTACCGAATTCCTTCTATGAAGCCACAAGTACTCTTATATCTAAACCTCAAAAAGACCCAACAAAGAAAGAAAACTTCAGACCAATTTCCCTTATGAATATCGACGCAAAAATACTCAATAAAATTCTGGCAAACCAAATCCAAGAGCACATCAAAACAATCATCCACCATGATCAAGTAGGCTTCATCCCAGGCATGCAGGGATGGTTTAATATACAGAAAACCATCAACGAGATCCATTATATAAACAAACTGAAAGAACAAAACCACATGATCATTTCATTGGATGCTGAGAAAGCATTTGACAAATTCAACACCCCTTCACGATAAAAGTCCTGTAAAGAATAGGAATTCAAGGTCCATACCTAATCATAGTAAAAGCCATACCCAGCAAACCGGTTGCTAACATTAAAATAAATGGAGAAAAACTTGAAGCAATCCCACTAAAATCAAGGACTAAACAAGGCTGTCCACTCTCTCCCTACTTATTCAATATAGTTCTTGAATTTCTAGCAAGAGCAATCAGACAACAAAAGGAGGTCAAGGGGATACAGATCGTAAAAGAAGAAGTCAAAATATCACTATTTGCAGATGATATGATAGTATATTTAAGTGATCCCAAAAGTTCCACAAGAGAACTCCTAAAGCTGATAAACAACTTCAGCAAAGTGGCTGGTATAAAATTAACTCAAATAAATCAGTAGTATTCCTCTACACAAAAGAGAAACCAGCCGAGAAAGAAATTAGGGAAACGACACCCTTCATAATAGACCCAAACTATATAAAGTACCTCAGTGTGACTTTAACCAAGCAAGTAAAAGATCTGTACAATAAGAACTTCAAGGCACTGAAGAAAGAAATTGAAGAAGACCTCAGAAGATGGAAAGATCTCCCATGCTCATGGATTGGCAGGATTAATATAGTAAAAATGGCCATTTTACCAAAAGCGATCTACAGATTCAATGCAATCCCCATCAATATACCAATCCAATTCTTCAAAGAGGTAGACAGAACAATTTGCAACTTCATCTGGAATAACAAAAAACCCAGGATAGCTAAAACTATCCTCAACAATAAAAGGACTTCAGGGGGAATAACTATCCCTGAAATCAAGCAGTATTACAGAGCAATAGTGATAAAAACTGCATTGTATTGGTACAGAGACAGACAGATAGACCAATGAAATAGAATTGAAGATCCAGAAATGAACCCACACACCTATGGTCACTTGATTTTTGACAAAGGAGCCAAAACCATCCAATGGAAAAAAGATAGCATTTTCAGCAAATGGTGCTGGTTAAACTGGTGGTCAACATGTAGAAGAATGCAGATCGATCCATGCTTATCACCCTGTACAAAGCTTAAGTCCAAGTGGATCAAGGACCTCCACATCAAACCAGACACACTCAAACTAATAGAAGAAAAACTAGGGAAGCATCTGGAACACATGGGCACTGGAAAAAATTTCCTGAACAAAACACCAATGGCTTACGCTCTAAGATCAAGAATCGACAAATTGGATCTCATAAAACTGCAAAGCTTCTGTAAGGCAAAGGACACTGTGGTTAGGACAAAACGGCAACCAACAGATTGGGAAAAGATCTGTACCAATCCTACAACAGATAGAGGCCTTATATCCAAAATATACAAAGAACTCAAGAAGTTAGACCGCAGGGAGACAAATAACCCTATTAAAAAACGGGATTCAGAGCTAAACACAGAATTCAAAGCTGAGAAATGCTGAATGGCTGAGAAACACCTAAAGAAATGTTCAACATCTTTAGTCATAAGGGATATGCAAATCAAAACAACCCTGAGATTTCACCTCACACCAGTGAGAATGGCTAAGATTAAAAACTCAGGTGACAGCAGACGCTGGCCAGGATGCGGAGAAAGAGGAACACTCCTCCATTGTTGGTGGGATTGCAGACTGGTAAAACCATTCTGGAAATCAGTCTGGAGTTTCCTCAGTAAATTGGACATTGAATTGCCTGAGGATCCAGCTATACCTCTCTAGGGCATATACCCAAAAGATGCCCCAACATATAAAAAAGACACGTGCTCCACTATATTCATAGCAGTCTTATTTATAATAGCCAGAATGTGGAAAGAAGCCAGATGCCCTTCAACAGAGGAATTGATACAGAAAATGTGGTACATCTACACAATGGAATATTACTCTGCTATCAAAAACAATGACTTTATGAAATTCGTGGGCAAATGTTTGGAACTGGAAAATATCATCCTGAGTGAGCTAACCCAATCAAAGAAAGACATACATGGTATGCACTCATTGATAAGTGGCTATTAGCCCAAATGCTTGAATTACCCTAGATACCTAGAACAAATGAAACTCAAGACCGATGATCAAAATGTGAATGCTTCACTCCTTCTTTACAAGGGGAATAAGAATCCGTGTGGCAGGGAAGAGAGAGGCAAAGATTAAAACAGAGACTGAAGGAACACCCATTCAGAGCCCGCCCCACATGTGGCCCATACATATACAGCCACCCAATTAGACAAGATGGATGAAGCAAAGAAGTGCAGATTGACAGGAGCCAGATGTAGATCGCTTCTGAGAGACACAGCCAGAATACAGCAAATACAAAGGCAAATGCCAGCAGCAAACCAGTGAACTGAGAATAGGACCCCCGTTGAAGAAATCAGAGAAAGAACTGGAAGAGCTTGAAGGGGCTCGAGACCCCATATGTACAACAATGCCAAGCAACCAGAGCTTCCAGGGAATTAAGCCACTACCTAAAGACTATACATGGACTGACCCTGGACTCTGACCTCATAGGTAGCAATGAATATCCTAGTAAGAGCACCAGTGGAAGGGGAAGCCCTGGGTCCTGCTAAGAGTGAACCCCCAGTGAACTAGACTGTTGGGGGAAGGGTGGCAATGGGGGGAGGGTTGGGAGGGGAACACCCATAAGGAAGGGGAGGGGGAGGGGTATGTTTGACCGGAAACTGGGAAAGGGAATAACACTTGAAATGTATATAAGAAATACTCAAATTAATAAAAAAAAAAAACTCTATATCAATGGTTCTCAATCTTCCTAATGCTGTTATCCTTTAATATAGCTCTGCCTTTTGTGGTTACTCCAACCCTAAAGTTATTTTTGTTGCTGCTTCATAACAAATTTTGCAACTTTTATCAATCATAATATGATTATGTTTTACAGTTTTCTTATGAGGTCTCTATGAAAAGGCCATCTACTCATGAAGGGGTAAAATCCAACAAGTTAAAAGATTATTCTCAATATTACTCCTATTAGCTTTGTTTCTGGCATTAGTTTAGCAGTTGATTGGAAACTCCAGGCCCAGAGAGCATGAGCACAATCTAAAAAATTTCTAAATGTAGATATGGCTCAAAAAGAAGAGAGAATGATACAAAGGAATAAAACAGAAGAATGAGATCAAAAGTTTCTGAATGAAGGTGGCATTTCCAGTACAATTTTACTACTATTTGATAATGAATGTTGGGGCCAATAGTAGAAAACAAAACAAGAAGGTACATGCAAACTTTTTAGGAATGCAACATGATTACATCAGGCTTACAAGTGAAGAACTCCACACATCCTTTCTGGCTGAAATGTTAAAGAGAATATCAAAGACTGATTTAACATTGCTGGACACAGAGGCAAACTTGGACTTTGAGATGGAAGGAGAAAGTTAAGTTCAAACAGGGAGAATATTGTTACCTAAGTGTGTTTAATTTTATTAACGCACTCTGTTTAATGATTCTACTCAATTATCTCTGAGGCCATGATGATTGGTTTAGAAACTCAACTTTTCAGAACTCATCCCTAAACTCTAATGACTCTACATTCTCCTGCAGTCTGTATTATCTATTTCTTAAAATGTTCTTGAAAAGTTTTATTACCACTTGACTTTTTAGCTACATCATGCACAAAGCAACTGTAGACTCTGGCCTCTATCTCATGGTGGGTATATTTTTGTCAATTTTTTCATATGTGTATTTTCTATTTCAGTTTCTGTATCACTGAGGTTAGTGGTAAAATCACTTCACATTTTACTCTGAGTTATTTATTATCTCATTTAACAGTTCTTTCCACATTATTGTTGCCAATCCCTTATCAGACAGAGTTTTAAAATATTTTCCCCAAAGTATAGATTGCCTTTTTTTCTCACAGTATTCTTTGAAGAAAAGGCAACCAGAATTATTCTTATGGTCACATTTGGATTGGTATCTGAGTGAAGTGGATGTGTGCAGTCAGCTTTATTAATGTATGTGGAAAGTAAGGCCTCATTGTTGAAAGACTTTTGCATTTCCCCTTAATATTTTTTGTGAACTTTCTGAAAATCACTTGACTGTTTGTATGCTCATCTTAATTTAAATTGATGTATATGTTATGCATTAGTTCTTATCTTTGTACTACATGTTTATCATCATTGTAGCTATCAGTGAAAATTATTGTCATAATATGATCATGTTTAGAGTCACCATGAAAACAAACCTCTTTGTGTGGATATTTCTAAAAATTGAAAATTCATGAGCAGTATGCACTCTTTCTTTTCCAGGGATTTTTTTAAATGTAAAATAGTTTTAAAAGATCATAATACTTAGGATTTACAAAGAGTTACAACCCCAGATGAATGTGTTTTTTTGTCCTTCATCTTTATTAACTTGGGAATTTCTCATTTACATTTCAATTGTTATTCACTTTCCCGGGTTCCGGGCCAACTTCCCCCCTCCCCCTCCCCTTGGCTATGGGTGTTCCCCTCCCCATCCTCCCCCCATTACCACCCTCCCCCAACAATCCCATTCACTGGGGTTCAGTCTTGACAAGACCAAGGGATTCCTCTTCCACTGGTGCTCTTACTAGGCTATTCATTGCTACCTATGAGGTTGGAGCCCAGGGTCAGTTCATGTATAGTCTTAGGGTAGTGGCTTAGTCCCTGGAAGCTCTGGTTGGTTGGCATTGTTTTTCATATGGGGTCTCAAGCCCATTCAAGCTGTTTCATTCCTTTCTAAGATTCCTTCAACAGGGGTTCCAGGTATTTTTTATTGAGAGAGAATGAAGCAAACTAAGCAAGAAGTCCCATCTCTGTCTGCTTCTTGACTACAGAAACAACATTTCTATCTCTTGTATACTTCTTCTGTACTATAGTGAGACCTCTGCCATGCCTTCCTCATGAGCTATGCCATCAAAGTGTGAGACAACATAAACTACCTTTCTTTCCTTCAGTTGCTTTATCATGTATTTTGTCACATCAGTAAATCGAAACAGAAACAGAAATTTGACATCAACATTGTTGTGACAAATTGATCATTCTTGCTTTTAAACAGCTTTGAAAGAATTTGTAGGACAAATAAAGAAGTGTTTGAAACTTTGGTATGGAGAATTCATAGAATATTGTTATTATAAGTCAGTGAACAATTTTGATTAGAATCTGGAAAAGCCACATGCCAAGAGAAATGGATATATTAGACACCCAGATCATCAGAATGCAGATGAGAATAAATACCCCATTAGAAAGTAGGCTATTATGCCATATAAAGAGACTAATTTGATTATATGTGAAAATTTGAGTGAGTCTGTATTCAAAAATAATGGACCCATTTGTGCTTCTAGAAAAAACTCCAAAAAAAGATAATATTCAAGTCATGTGAATGTAATTGCTCACTGCTCTTGAGTTTCCTCACAGTGAAGAAGAAAGATATGGAAAATTGCTGGTGGGTGAAGAATGGAGCAAACGAGTGTGTAAAATGTGGATAAGTTGGCTTCAGGGAAAAGAATTGTAATTTTTGGAGTAATACAAAAGGGAGAAACTTCATGCTCTGCAAACAGAGATTCAGACAAGTACCCTATATGGACAATATTCTGTGGATGGAATAATTGAGGGTACCACAATGTAACAAGGCATTAAGGAGAGTTCCCAAACTTAAAATGATTCTAAAAAGACTCCCTGTTCAAAAGTGGCTGATAATCAAATTTTCCCCATTGTCAATTTACATGGCATTTGTGAGTTACTGTGTTAGCTGTCCAAGGAAATTTAAAGAACTTTTCATGCTTGTAGCAGGATTTAACACTATTATCTATTTGGTGCTAGTTTTGATGATAGGAAAAATATCAAATTAAGGAGGTGATGGAACCTTTTACAACCTTCCAGAAAATCATTCTGGCCACAAAATGGATGGCAAAAAGATATTTTATAAGAAAGCATTTAGATTCTATTATGTGAACAAAGAAATTGAAATTGAAGTGGAAATGTAGATACAGGAGTGATAGGTACGTTGAGGCTAAAGGTACCAATGAACAGACATTTTTTATTGGATTTTTAAAATTTGCATTTCAAATATATTCCTTTCCCAAGTTTCCAAAATATAAGCCCCCTATACTATTCCTCTCCCCTTCTTCTATAAAGTGTTCCCCTCCACAACCAACCCCCTTCCTGTCCCCTGACATTCCATTACACTGGGTGGAGGGGGGTCCAGCTTTGGTAGGACCAAGGTCTTCTCCTTTCATCACTACCTGACAAGACAATCCTCTGTTATGTATGCAGTTGGAGGCATGAGTCAGCCCATGTATAGTCTTTGGGTAGTGGATTAGTCCCTGGGAGCTCTGGTTGGTTGACATTATTGTTCTTATGTGGTTTCAAGCCTTTTCAGCTCTTTCAGTCCTTTCTCTAATTCCTCCAACATGGATCTCATTCTCAGTTCAATGGTTTACTGCTAGCATTTGCCACTGTACTTGACATGATCTGGCTGTACCTCTCAGGAGACAGCTATACCTGGCTCTTGTCAGCATGCACTTCTTAGCTCCGTCAATCTTATCTATATTTGGGGCAGACTCTGAATGGCTGTTCCTTCAGTCTTTGCTCCAAACTTTGCTTCCATATCACCTCCTATGAATATTTTTTTCTCCCTTTTAAGAAGGAGTGACACACCCACATTTTAATCATCCTCCTTGAGCTTCATGTGGTCTGTGGATTGTACTGTGGATAATTTGAGATTTTGGGCTAATATCCCTTATCAGTGAGTTCATACCATCTGTGTTTCTCCATGATTGGACTACCTCACTCAGGATGTTTTCAAATGAACAGATTTTTAAACATAGAGTGGAATTAATCTAAGAACGACTGCATAGTGTTAGAGACAACAATACTTGAGGTATTTGGCTATTCTGAGATCTTTGACTACATGCAATCCCATAAAGCACAAAAAATGTAAGATATAGTGTTGTATAATTTGGGTTTTGGTTTGTTGGATTTCAATATCGCTTGCCTCATTATTCCTACTCACCCATTTTGAAAGAGAATAGGTACTCTGTGTAATTTCATTGAATAGTGTGGCCTTACCCAATAATACTACAGGTACTCATAGTTCTGTAATTCATTTGTGTAGGGAGCTGTATTGGATTTGGGCCTAGCAGCTTTGTGACTGTATGGTCACAGTTAAGATTACTTCTATAAGTCTTGAGATGGTTAGACAAAAAGCCTCTCTCATGAATTTATGGCACAAGAAGATAACAATCAGCCCGAACAAGACCCTTCTGGGTCTCTTGCAGGGTTTGACCCCTGCTGAGCCCTGCTGATGCTTGTTGAAGCCTTTTGTTCCTAACTAGGAGCAGTCTGGCCTGGTACTTCACACCTGAGTCAGAATTAGGCTGGCCTTCCTGGTTATTTCCCTAATTTATTCAGGTCACTAGTTAGTTGGTCTTTTGTTACTGAAGTCTCCAGCCAGGGTTTCCCACTGTGCTTCGCAGATACCTGCTAACTGGTGTTCTTGGGGTATATAGTTTGGTGAGTAAAGTTACAAGAGAGCCCTTCCTCTTCTGGCTTGACACGAATAACCTGTGTGTGTGTGTGTTTCTTTAATCCCACAGGCTTCCGCCCGATTCTCGGTACCGTGTCGGTGTGGGCACTGACACATTTGAATCATGAGAGAAACTTTGGTCGTTGGATACTATTCTGGGACTTTTAAGACTATAGGACTTGGAGGGATGTAGTAAACACATTTCATTCTAAGAAGAAAATGAGTAATGGGTTTGGAATAGAATGGTATTTTCTAAAGTCATTTGCCAAAATTGGAACAAGGATGTTAATCCATTCCTCTCAGACTGATTGCACTATAATCACTATGAAAATATAATTAAGTATGCATCTATGTTAATGTGTCAAGAAAGAAGATTCTCTCTTTATGTAGGTTGCATTTTTACACAATGTCCTTGAATAAATACATCTTAAAAAGTGAGCTAAGGTCATATGGATGAAAGATGGCAGGCATGCTGAACTTTTGTGGTAGCTAAAGATGATCTCTTAGCTAAGTCTTTCAAGTCATTATGGGTTGTACCATAAAACTGATCGAAAATAACATTACCTAAATATCATCTCCCTTCCTTCCTTACCTTCCTCCTGTGTTCCTTCTTTGCCTCCTTTGTTCTAAATTACATTCTATGAATTTAGTCACAGAAAAGAGAAAGTAACAACCACCATAGCTACTTATTCCATTATAGGAATGATTGAAAATATTGTGGGATTGTGTAATATAGATTAGCCTAAAATGATATGAATGTCTTAAAATCTTGGAATTGGATCCTTTATATATGTGGACATTATGATGAGAGAGTCATGTAAAAAAGTTTATGACAACTAAGTGATTTTTCTGGATATGGTTCAAAATTTATCATGGCAATCATAGGTGTACCCTGAGAGGCATGGGCCACAGAGACTTCATCTGAGGATTGCTTCTCACTACTGATATACCTTAATACACATATATACATTATACATGCATGCATAATATTTTTTGACTGGAAAGTCCTGGGGAATCTACTTTTTTGTATTATTCATTCTGAAGTTAAAAGTACACAGAGCTATGCTGAGATTTTAAAATGGATGCTTTGGTTTTGAACCTTATATTCCTATGCCTGTGTGTGTCTGTGAGTGTGTCTGTCTGTCTGTCTGTCTGTCTGTCTGTCTCTCTCTCTCTCTCTCTCTCTCTCTCTCTCTATGTTTGGGTGTTCAAGAAAAAAACAAAAACAAAAACAAAACAAAAACAAAAACAAAAACAAAAACAAAAAAGGAAAGAACTCTCTAAAGACTGGTACATATAAAATAAAAACTTTAGAAACCTTAAATGTTGAACTATATCACCTTTCTAAAGATAGAATGTATCATAAATTGCTTGAGGAAGTGACTTTTACAACTGTATATAGAAAAATACACCAATAATCTCTGCACTTGAAAGAAGGTGGGAATATTTCCATGTTTACATTTGATCCTGAGAAAGTTTCTAGGTGGGCAAGAACATTTATTCTGAAGGCATAGGAATGTAAGCACCTTTCAAGAGGAAACTCAGTTGAGGAGTTTTCTCTGTGAGGTTGTACGAGGTTCTAGCCTATTGTCAGTACTTGATAAGTGTCCTGAGTTGTATAAGAAAGGGCGCTAGTAGGCAATATTACACAAACTTTGCTTCAGTTCCTTTATACAAGTTCTCTCTTGAATGTTCAGCTTACTTTGAATAATGTACTCTAATGTGTAAGCAGAAAAAAATTTCCATCACCACCACATACAAAGCAAACCAATCCAACAAACAAAAGGGTTAATTAAGAAGAAAACCTCTGTAACTCCTCTCAGTTCTTACTACATGGCCAAGGATGCCTGGATTGAACATTATTTGATACACATGACTTCTGGCCTGTTCAGTAATGATCTGGAAATATGTATTCCCTGGGTCAAAGAATCTAGCGAGACTTATGCATTTTATTTTTAGTATTAATTGCCAGCTACTATAGGGAAGATGAGAAAGAAGATGATACCCTCCTCTTTCCTCGATTACTTAGCTTACTTTATTCATGTTTCCCATCCCTCCCCACCATATGTTTTCTACATTTGTGTCTTGTTTAGCACACTATTGGCAACAGTAATCTGGGAATATCTACCATTCAGCTTTATCCTGTGCACTGTTAACTCTTTCCTTTTATAGCATTTGCAGAAAAGAAAACAGTGATTGCTCTAGGTAAATGAACAAATGGGTAAAGTATTTACCACATATGGTTTTCAGTTACTAAATTTATATCTCAAGTCCATGTAAAAGCTGGGTGCAGCAACCCACACCGACAATTACAGTGCTAAGGTGGCACGAATAGGGAGATAGTTGGCACTCACTAGACAGCTAATCTAACCAAATCTATGGGTTCCACATTAATTTGAAGTTCATTGTGTCAAAAAATAAGAGTGAGAACATTTGAACAATATATTCAACATTACCTTTGATCTTTACCTGTATGTACTTATGTATAAACATTAAAAAAATAAGTATTGTGTGTAGTCTGCCCACAGATTTCTCTTCTCTGTTACATGAGTCCCAGTACTCAGTGTCACCCTTAGCGCTGCAAAAGAACACTGATTACACTTTCACTTCCAGTTTTCACACAACTCCTGTTGTTCTTACAGATCCTTTTTCTGTGTCCTTCCTTCCACACTTCTTTGCTGTGTTACAGTCTCAAACTCAGAAGGAAAACACTTACTTAATCACAGGCAGCATTTGCTCCATGACCAGGAGGGATGCCAATGGAACTCTCTTACTCTCAGTTTCTCATTCTCTGTTATACTAGACCTAATTCTCAGGTTTACCTGTAATGAAACAATAGACTAACATGTACAGTACCCATATTGTGATCATGCCTCCTGTGGAATCCTCAGAATGACAACCTCAGCCTGTCATTGCTGCCTCATGGCTGTGTCCCAGTTTATAACTCAGGTAGACATCTTCTGCTCAACCAAAGTATATATCTAACAGAAGATCTGTAGACCTGTTTTGTACTAGAGGCATGCTCTTTTTCAAAGAGAAAATGGCAGGGGAATGGATCTGGAAAAGAAGGGAAGAGGTTGGGGGAGCTAGGAAGTGTGGAACTGCAGTTCGGATGTTTTATATAACTGAATAACCTATACTAAAAACAAACAAAAATGCCACAAAACCCAAGCAAACAAAAAATGTGTGAGAATGTGAAACATATAGCACAATCAGGACAGAGATGCATTTTGAACCATTCTTCAGGAGCATAAGTCATTTGGGGACACTACCGTGTTGTGTGCCACATTAGGGGCTGACTAAGTGCCAAATTTAGCTTCCCTTCAGAATGTGCCATCCCAGAAAGTCCACATTGACAAAAGAGTAAGAAGAAAGTGTCAAGACCCAGCTCTGCACATTTAAGCTCTAATGTAACTTCTCTCTCAACAGTGAAGAACTCTGAGTGCCCCATCTCAAATGCTGCCGTTGGCTGCCCTTTAAAATATGGACATGGGATGGAGCAGGATGGAATCATTTTGATTATGCAATATTATTTTTGTTTCTGTTTCACTTAATCTTAAGAGGGAGTAAATAGTCCTCACGTATGGATATAAAAATATTTTTTATTTTGGGTCTGTGTCAGTGTGTATCTGTTTGTTTCTGTGTATGCATGTGTACTTCTTTGCGTATGTGAATGTATGTATGTTTGTGTGTTTGTGTACGTGATTTTGGAAGCCATAGATGTGTGCAAATGTGTATGTTTGTACACATGTTTGCTTGTGAACTGAAAGACTCCACGACACCCTGCTTTTTGTACTTTTCCGTTGTTTTCATTAGGGCTCATTGCAAAAAGAGAGGGAAAACAGAATAGTGTTAAACTTCACAACCTCTGCCTCTTTGTCCTTGCCCAGTTCCCTTGTCCATTCAAGCCTAGGAAGAAAATTGCTTAATATCAGTAGTAAAATAAATATAAATGAATAAATTGCTATTCATTATCTAAAAAACCTTTACACAGTTGCTGAGATAAAGAACACAGTATAAGATACATAAAATGTAATAATAATGGAAATTGAGATAATGAGAACTTGAGTATAAAGGATAATTCATTTGTATAATTGCAACATAGGATTTCAATCAATTAAAATGAACTCTGAGGAGGCAACCACATGAACTGAGATGAGGAGTAAGAATATTAGGATAATTTCAAAGGCATTAACCCAAGGTCAGATAAAATGCTGGTAAAGTTTGAATTTTAAACACATATTAAATAGATGAGAAACCATAAACATTATTCTTTTAGCTTACGTAGATAACTAGGTATTCTTTAAAGGGGTATACTTACATTTTTCTTCTTGGATATTGTTTTTCTTCCATGGCATAAAACTGAATTTTCTATTAAGATTTTCTATCAACGTTTTCAGAAATGAAATCTGTTCATTTTGAATTAATATCATGATTAATAGTGCTGAATTTTCTAGATAATCATTTCACCCAAAGCATTCATTAAAGACTGGAGAAACTTAGCTCCAATTGGTAGGGCGAGCAGTTGTTATCAGGTGACATGGAGACCGCATAGCCAGTATACATGGTGATATCTAGATTCCAAGGTTTATAATCACCTTGAAAATTTGAAAAGCATCATGTAATGGAAACAGGAGTGTTTCTGCTTCTTTCTTAAAGCAAGCAAAATTACCATTTGAATCCAAATGAAGAATAATATAATTGGGAAGTATAATGAAAAATTGGTTTTAAGACAGACAAACTAGATTTTCAGCTTTTCTGATTTATGTGACAAAAATATCCTCACTATGAATATACTCAGGCTAGAGAATGGTAGAATCGATGATCAGGAGAAATATATCCATGAAGAAAGCTTTTGCAAGTGTGAGAACCTGAGTTTAGTTCCTCAGAACTCATGTAAAGGTCAGCATTGCAGCAGGCAACTCTGATGTCAAAACACTGTCAGATGATGAGAGATGGAAACATAAGAATCTGGAGAAGATCAGAAAGCAGCTACATTGGTGAATTTAGTGGTGAACAAGGAACTTTAAATTCAGAAATGTAGAAGTTGAAGACCAATTGCAAAGTTTTCCTCATGCTTTCTCAGTCTCATGTGATTGTGAAACATTAATAGTTGGATGACTCAAAATCTGTGCAGCTTCTTTTTATTTATTTTTATTTTTCCATCTAATGGACTGTTTTTATTCTTCTCCATTACCGGTGAATAGCCAAAGTTTGCTCAAAAAGACTCCTCTTTACCTTTCCATACCCTGAACCAGCCCATCCCTCACTTCACTACCAATTACAGCCTAAAGCAGTAATTAAGTTAGTATAACTTATGTAGTTGTGTAGATAAATACTCCCTGACACCCAAACCTGACAACCTGAGTCTAAGATCTAGAATTTGGGTAAAAATGCTGGGGGCAATCATTTTTTCTATGTTGTTGCAAACTCCTTTAGCTCCTTCAGGCTTTCCCCTAACTCCTTCTTTAGGGTCCCTGTCCTCAGTCAGATGCGTGGCTGCAAGAATCCCAATCTGCATTGGTCAAACTCAAAAACAGCCTCTCAGGAGACATCTGTATCAGGGTTCTGTCAGGAACAATTTCTTGGCATCAGCAATAGTTTCTCGGTTTGGAATTGCATATGGGATAGTTGGGGCAGCCTCTCGTTGGCCTTTCTTTCAGTCTCTGCTCCCATGAGAATTTACGGGCTATAATTTTGGAGATGACTGATTGGTCCCATCCCTCAACCGTGGGTTTTGCCTAATCTTTGTTTATGGTTTCTATAGGTTCTCTCTCCCCTTTGGTATTTCAGCTAATAGCATTTCTGTTGGGTCTTGGGAGCCTCTTGCTTTCCTGGCATTTAGGACTTTCTGGTGGTTGCCCCAATTCACGACCCCCACTGCTTTACACCTATATTCAATTTCTTGACCTTCTGTACATATCTCTCCTCTTTTCTCCCACACCAGATCATGCCTCCCCTTTTCCCTCCCCCTTTTTTCTTCCTCCAAAATCTCTGCCACTGTCTACCTCTATTGATTATTTTTTCACCCTTTTAAGTAGGACTGAAGCATCCAGTCTTTGGTCTTCCTTCTTCTTTAGCTTCATATAGTCTATGAGTCGTGTCAAGGGTATTCTAACTTTTAGGCAAATATCCACTAATCAGTGAATACATACCATATATATTCTTTTGTGACTAGGTTACCCCACTCAGGACAATATTTCCTAGTTCTAACCATTTGCCTGTAAAATTTCATGAAGTCATTGTTTCTAATAGCTGAGTAGTAGTAGTCAATTATTTAAATGTACCAGATATTCTATATCCATTCCTCTCTTAAGGATCATCTGTATCATTTCCATCTTCTGGCTATTATAAATACTGCTGCAGAGATTCCGAACTTCGCTGAGCCCTGCCCGGAGCTCACTGCTCCCGAACCCCTTGGGAGAGAGAGCTCACCACCCGGACAGGTGGGCACTCCTGAGACTGCAGAGCGAGAGAGACCACCAATAATGCTCACACCTGCCCACATCCCTGGCCCAAGACGAAACTGTATATGGCCTCTGGGAAACGGTAGATAGGTGCACTGGAGCTGCAGACCCCCTGCGCCTGAGACACCTCCAGAACATAAAGGAACTGGATTAACAGCTCTCTGCACTCAAATCCTGTGGAGGGAGAGCTAAACCTTCAGAGAGGCAGACCAGCCTGGGAAGCCAGAAGAGACTACACTCGGCCCACATTTCTGACTCACAGGAACACACAGGAACTCTTCAGGCCCACAAGAACAGCTGAAGACCTGTAGACGGAAAAACTACACGCCCGAAAGCAGAACACTCTGTTCCCATAACTGGCTGAAAGAAAAGAGGAAAACAGGTCTACAACACTCCTGTCACACAGGCTTATAGGACGGTCTAGCCACTATCAGAAATAGCAGAACAAAGTAACACCAGAGATAATCTGATGGTGAGGGGCAATCTCAGGAACCCAAGCATCAGAAATCAAGACAACATGGCATCATTGGAGCCCAATTCTCCCACCAAAGCAAACATGGAATATCCAAACACACCAGAAAAGCAAGATCTAGATTTAAAATCATATCTGATCATGATGCTGGAGGACTTCAAGAAAGACATGAAGAACTCCTTTAGAGAAACTCAGGAAAACATAAATAAACAAGAAGCCTACATAGAGGAATCACAAAAATTCCTGAAAGTATTCCAGGAAAACACAATTAAACAATTGAAGGAATTAAAAAAGGAAATAGAAGTAATCAAGAAAGAACACAGGGAAACAACCATGGATATAGAACACCAAAAGAAGAGACAAGGAGCTGTAGATACAAGCATCACCAACAGAATACAAGAGATAGAAGAGCGAATCTCAGGAGCAGAAGATTCCATAGAAATCATCGAAAGAACTGTCAAAGATAATGTAAAACGGAAAAAGCTACTGGTCCAAAACATACAGGAAATTCAGGACTCAATAAGAAGATCAAACCTAAGGATAATAGGTATAGAAGAGAGTGAAGACCCCCAGCTCAAAGGACCAGTAAATATCTTCAACAAAATCATAGAAGAAAACTTCCCTAACCTAAAGAAAGAGATGCCCATAAGCATAAAAGAAGCCTACAGAACTCCAAATAGATTAGACTAGAAAAGAAACTCCTCCCATCACATAATAGTCAAAACATCAAATGCACAAAATAAAGAATATTAAAAGCAGTAAGGAAAAAGGCCAAGTAACATATAAAGGTAGACCTAAAAGAATTACACAGACTTCTCACCAGAGAATATGAAAGCGAGAAAGTCGTGAACAGATGTCATACAGACCCGAAGACAACACAAATGCCTGCCCAGGTTACTGTATCCAGGAAATCTCTCAATTAACATAGATGGTGAAACCAAGATATTCCATGACAAACCAAATTTACACAACATCTTACTACAAGTCCAGCGCTACAAAGTAAAATAAATAGTAAAGCCCAACATGAGGAGGCAAGCTACACCCTAGAAAAAGCAAGAAACTAATCATCTTGGCAATAAAATAAGGAGAAGTAAAGCACACAAACATAGCCTCACATCCAAATATGAATGTATCAGGAAGTAATAAACACTATTCCTTAATATCTCTCAACATCAATGGTCTCAACTCCCCAATAAAAAGATAGATTAACAAACTGGATACGCAATGAGGACCGTTCATTCTGCTGCCTACAGGAAACACACCTCAGAGAAAAAGACAGACACTACCTCAGAGTAAAAGGCTGGAAAACAACATTCCAAGCAAATGGTCAGAAGAAGCAAGCTGAAGTAGCCATTCTAATATCGAATACAATCAATTTTCAACTAAAAGTCACCAAAAAGGTAAGGAAGGACACTTCTTATTCATCAAAGGAAAAATCCACCAAGATGAACTCTCAATCCTAAATATCTATGCCCCAAATACAAGGGCACCTACATACGTAAAAGACCTTAGTAAAGCTCAAAACACACATTGCTCCTCACAATAATAGTAGGAGATTTCAACACCCCGCTCTCATCAATGGACAGGTCATGGAAACAGAAATTAAACAGAGACCTAGACAGACTAAGAGAAGTCATGAACCAAATGGACTTAACAGATATTTATAGAACATTCTATCCTAAAGCAAAAGGATATATATTTTTCTCAGCACCTCATGGTACTTTCTCCAAAATTGACCATATAATTGGTCAAAAAACAGGCCTCAACAGATATGGAAAGATAGAAATAATCCCATGCGTCCTATCAGACCACCACGGCCTAAAGCTGATCTCCAATAACAATAAGGGAACAACGCCCACATATATGTGGAAGCTGAACAATGATCTACTTAACTATAACCTGGTCAAGGAAGTAATAAAGAAAGAAATTAAAGACTTTTTAGAATTGAATGAAAATGAAAGTGGAATAGATGGGACACTACCAAATTCCTTCTATGAAGCCCTAATTACTCTTATACCTAAACCACACAAAGACCCAACAAAGAAAGAGAACTTCAGACCAATTTCCCTTATGAATATCGACGCAAAAATAGTCAATAAAATTCTGGCAAACCGAATCCAAGAACACATCAAACAATCCTCCACCATGATCAAGTAGGCTTCATCCCAGGCATGCAGGGACGGTTTAATATACGGAAAACCATCAATATGATCCACTATATAAACAAACTGAAGGAACAAAACCACATCATCATTTCATTGGATGCTGAGAAAGCATTTGACATAATTCAACACCCCTTCAAGATAAAAGTCCTGGAAAGAATAGGAATTCAAAGCCCATACCTAAACATAGTAAAAGCCATTTATATCAAACCAGTCACTAACATTAAACTAAATGGAGAAAAACTTGAAGCAATCCCACTAAAATCAGGGACTAGACAAAGCTGCCCACTCTCTCCCTACTTATTCAATATAGTTCTTGAAGTTCTAGCCAGAGCAATCAGACAACAAAAGGAGGTCAAGGGGATACAGATCGGAAAAGGAGTAGTCAAAATATCACTATTTGCAGATGATATGATAGTGTATTTAAATGATCCCAAAAGTTCCACGAGAGAACTACTGAAGCTGATAAACAACTTCAGCAAAGTGGCTGGGTATAAAATTAACTCAAATAAATCAGTAGCCTTTCTCTACACAAAAGAGAAAAAAGCCAAGAAGGAAATTAGGGAAACGACACCCTTCATAATCGTCGCAAATAATATAATGTACCTCGGAGTGACTTTAACCAAGCAAGTAAAAGATCTCTACAATAAGAACTTCAAGCCTCTGAAGAATGAAATTGAAGAAGACCTCAGAAGATGGAAAGATCTCCCATGCTCATGGATTGGCAGGATTAATATAGTAAAAATGGCCATTTTACCAAAAGCGATCTACAGATTCAATGCAATCCCCATCAAAATACCAATCCAATTCTTCAAAGAGTTAGACAGAACAATTTGCAAATTCATCTGGAATAACAAAAACTCAGGATAGCTAAAACTATCCTCAACAATAAAAGGACTTCAGGGGGAATCACTATCCCTGAACTCAAGCAGTATTACAGAGCAATAGTGATAAAAACTGCATGGTATTGGTACAGAGACCGACAGATAGACCAATGGAATAGAATTGAAGATCCAGAAATTAACCCACACACCTATGGTCACTTGATTTTTGACAAAGGATCCAAAACCATCCAATGGAAAAAAGATAGCATTTTCAGCAAATGGTGCTGGTTCACTTGGAGGTTAACATGTAGAACAACGCAGATCGATCCATGCTTATCACCCTATACAAAGCTTAAGTCCAAGTGGATCAAGGACCTCCACATCAAACCAGATACACTCAAACTAATAGAAGAAAAAGTGGGGAAGCAACTCAAACACATGGGCACTGGAGAAAATTTCCTGAACAAAACACCAATGGCTTATGCTCTAAGATCAAGAATCGACAAATGGGATCTCATAAAACTGCAATCTTCTGTAATGCAATGGTCACTGTGGTTAGGACAAAACGGCAACCAACAGATTGGGAAAAGATCTTTACCAAACCTACAACAGATAAAGGGCTTATATTTAAAATATAAAAAGAACTCAAGAAGTTAGACTGCAGGGAGTCAAATAACCCTATTAAAAAATGGAGTTCAGAGCTAAACAAAGAATTCAAAGTTGAGGAATGTCGAATGGCTGAGAAACACCTAAAGAAATGTTCAACATCTTTAGTCATAAGGCAAATGCAAATCAAAACAATCCTGAGATTTCACCTCACACCAGTGAGAATGGCTAAGATCAAAAACTCACGTGACAGCAAATGCTGGCGAGGATGTGGAGAAAGAAGAACACTCCTCCATTGTTGGTGGGATTGCAGACTGGTACAACCATTCTGGAAATCAGTTTGAAGGTTCCTCAGAAACTGGACATTGAACTACCTGAGGACCCAGCTATACCTCTCTTAGACATATACCCAAAAAGTGCCCCAACATATAAAAAAGACACGTGCTTCACAATGTTCATAGCAGCCTTATTTATAATAGCCAGAATCTGGAAAGAACCCGGATGCCCTTCAACAGAGGAATGGATACAGAAAATGTGGTACATCTACACATGGAATATTACTCAGGTATCAAAAACAGTGACTTTATGGAATTCATAGGCAAATGGATGGATCTGGCAAATATCATCCTGAGTGAGTAACCCAATCACCGAAGAACACTCATGGTATGCACTCATGGACAAGTGGCTATTAGCCCAAATGCTTGAATTGCCCTAGATGCACAGAACACATGAATCTCAAGACGGATGAGCAAAATGCAAATGCTTCACTCCTTCTTTAGAAGGGGAACAAGAATACCCTTGGCAGGGAATAGGGAGGCAAAGATTAAAACAGAGGCAGAAGGAACACCCACTCAGGACCTGTCCCACATGTGGCCCATACATATACAGCCACCCATTTAGACAAGATGAATGAAGCAAAGAAGTTCATGCCAACAGGAACCGGATGTAGATCTCTCCTGAGAGACACAGCAAGAATACTGCAAATACATAGGCGAATGCCAGCAGCAAAACACTGAACTGAGAATGGGACCCCCATTGAAGGAATTAGAGAAAGGACTGAAAGAGCTTGAAGGGGTTCGAGACCCCATACAAACAACAATGCCAACCAACCAGAGCTTCCAGGGCCTAAGCCACTACCCAAAGACTATAAAAAAATAAATAAAAAAAGATAAATATTGCTGCAGTAGACATAATGGAGTATGCTGTCTTCTTATACGCTGGAGAATTTTTGATTATATATCCTGGAGTCCTATCAATATCAACCAACCAGTACTCCACTGAGGTCCCAGTGACTAAACCACCAACCAAAGAGTACACAGATCCAGCTGCATATATACGAGAGGTTGGCCTTATCTGGCATCGATGGGAGAGGATGCCCTTGGTCCTGTAAAGGCTCGGTGTCCCAGTATAGGGGAATGCTAAGGTGGTAAGGTAGGAATGGGTAGGTGGGTTGGGGAGTCCCCTCACAGAAGCAGGGTGATAAGGGATTGGATAAGGGTTTTATGGAGGAAAAACCAAGAAAGGATATACTATTTGAAGTGTAAACAAATAAAATAACCAATAAAAATAAAAAGAAATGGGTAAATGACAATAAAAAGAAAACAATTTTTACTTTGGTGCTGATAGACCATCTTGGACCCCACTGCTGCTGGACTGGGGGAATTTCTTCTATGATAGCATCTTTCCCTTTTTTGTCCAGTATCAATAAAGACTTTAAAATAAAGTTTTAAAAAGCTGAAAAAATGTTGTGTGTGCTGATCTTATTTTTAATCGCAGTATGCCTTTGGCAAGTTGGAGGTACAGACAGCAGAACTGTAAAGAAATTCATGAGCTAGATAACTTGGAGTACACAGTGTATCAGAACACAAGGGAGAGAATACCTGAACAAAATATAAAAAAAGAAGATATTCTTAAATATTGTTATCTGACAGTACAGAAATATGCTATACCCATTCATGCACATGATACCTTAATTAAAATAAACAGACATTTAATATCGCTTAATAAACTATGGAAAATCATTCAAAAATATCTAAATCATTATTTTTAAATTAAATACCTGAAATAAGAAATATATTATGCAAAACTATAAAGTTTGAGAAACAAAATAGGCAGGTATATGATACACACAAAATTTAATGGAAGACAAGTTAACAACAATGAAAATAATTCTAGATATTAATGGGTTAAAGAATGGAATAAAACGGATTTTGTACATAAAACAAAAAGCACACTCTGACTCTATAGTTGTAGCAGAAATACATTAGATTCAAAGGACCAGAACATTATATTTTTATAAAGCAAATTTTCTCATATATTTATTGGCAATTATTTCTTTTCTTTTTATTGTTCTTTTATATATTACATACTGATCATAATTTCCTTTCTTCCCCATCCCAAGTCTCACCCACAGCAAATCATTTCCCCCAGTTCCACCCACTTTATTTCCCCTTCGAAAATATCCCAGGGATATCAACAAAATACAGCATAAAACTACAATAATAGTAGGCACATACCATTAGATCGAAGATGGAGGATGCAGCCACCTGAGAGAAACGGGGTCTGATAATCAGTTGAAAGAATCAGGGACATCCCTGATCCTACAGTTAGGATTCCCACAAGAAAAAATAACAACTCAGACAAAACATATATGTATAGGACCTAGATTTGAACATTACAGGTTCTGTGATCTCTACAAATTTACACATGTCCCAGTCATTTGACTCTTTGAGCCTTGTTTTCCTGTGAGTCCTTGGACCCATTAGTTCCTCAGATCATTCCCTCCTTCACATATTTTCTTAAGCTCCACATTCTAGTTGGCTGTCTTTTTCATCATGTGCTAGATTAAATTTCTCTGATCTCATTGATTACAACTCTGCTAGTCTCTAGTTGAAGAGTAATCTGCAAGCAGAACCAACTGTAAATTGAAGTTTTCATGTCTGGGTTGTTGTCCCAATCCCTCCAAATGAGGATCTGCCTGATTATAAGAGATGGGTAGTTTAGGCTCCTTGATTCTTATTACAAGGAGTCTTTTCAAGGGTTACGCTCATAGATTCCTGGGAATAAAAATTTGACTTTTTATGAGCTTTAGCCACAAAGAGAAATTTTACATAACTTATTTTATTTCCACATAGCATATTTGTATGCAACGAGGACCATAAAAATGCCAGATACCACAAATTGAAAGCTTTGAAGTTACAGCTGAGACTGCCCCCTAATTCTCTATGCAAGGGTAATAGGCATGCAGGACTATATCTGTTGAATATGGCATAAGACTTCAGGTCTGTGTTCTAACATTGGAGGGTGCACCCCCACTGTTTGGAAATGCTGTAAAAATGTCTTCTGGGTATGATATTGTTCATTCATTCAGGAAAACCTTTCACTATGTTTATTTAAGTCTGAGCTCACCAATATCAACACAAAAGGATGGAGTACGCAGATTTTTTATCATCCTGAGAATTTATTACAAATTAATTAATTAGTTAATTAATTAATGATTGCTGTAGGAAACAGAGGCAAACTATCAGTAGTGTTAACACTGGTACAATAGCATACCTGTGACATCCTGTAAATAAATTTGACTACTGTAAGCAGTCCTAGTCCTGGGTCCCATCCCTATCCTGTTGGTCATGATTTCTATAAAAAAAAAAAAGGCTGGGCAAGTCATAAAGAACAAGCCAGTAAGCAACATGTATCTGTGGACTCTCCATGAGCTTCTGCCTTCACATATCTTCTCTGTTTAAATTTCTGTTATGAGTTCTGTCAATCATGAATTATGATGTGGAATTATAAGAGAAATAAACCCTTCCTATCCTTGCTTGATTTTACTAAAGATATTTCATCATAGCAATAGAAACCTGACAAAAATTACCCACC
This sequence comes from Rattus norvegicus, assembly GCF_021556685.1. NCBI lineage: Eukaryota > Metazoa > Chordata > Mammalia > Rodentia > Muridae > Rattus > Rattus norvegicus. The sequence continues at coordinate 10,093,367 of NC_141546.1, read as the reverse complement.
TAATTTCAAAAGCCAAAAGTATTCCTGGAGAAATGCAAGTATTCACTCACAGTTAGAAGGATTAACATGCTGAGTTTTGATGGCAGTAAAAGATAGCAGCAGCTGTGTCAGCCAACGCAGCAATAACCACAGCAATTCATCCACTTAGATGAATCCAGATCCTAGAAAGTTGATAATGTAAAATTTTAAACCCTTCTTAAAAGCTAAGTTTTTGAGCATAAAGTTCTATTTTCAACTTGTTTCTCATGAAATAATAAAACCACTGACTCGGACTTTGCCATGACATTGGAACAGTTTTATTCAAATGTAAGAAAATATTCATAAGATATTTAATCTGGGGCTGGGGAGATGGCTCAGTGGTTAAGAGCACTGACTGCTCTTCAAGAGGTCCTGAGTTCAATTTGTAGTGACCACATGGTGGCTTGAAGCCATCTGAAATAATGTCTGATACCCTCTTCTGGTGTGTCTGAAGACAGCTACAGTGTATCCATATACATTAAATAAATAAGTTTTTAAAAAAGATATTAAATGTACCTTAATATCAAGGATCAGGGAAGTCAAATTCATGGGACTCAAGATCCAGATAGTCTAAAGTAATAAAATGGGAAAAAAGAAGTAGAAAAATACTTCAGACACTAGAGCGGGGGAAATAAATTAGTGAAATTATTTGATGTGAATATTAGAGAACATAATCTAATTCTCATAATGCAGATTAAAATGCCTGTATACATTTTTAATCCCAGTGCAGAAGAGGCAGAAACAGATCCTAGTGTCTCTCCCCTCTGCCTGGCAAGCGTAGCCTAATAAATGAGCTCCGGGTATGTGAGAGTTCATGCCTTATTAAATAAAAAAAAAAGATGAGAGAGAGAAGGCATGGCAGGGAGACAAGCACAGAGAGGCATAGATACTGCTTGAGAGAGAGAAGAGAAAAGAAGAGAAGAGAAGAGAAGAGAAGAGAAGAGAAGAGAAGAGAAGAGAAGAGAAGAGAAGGAAAAAGGTAGCTAGCACTTGAGAAAAGAGACTCTAGTTTGATTTCGGGCCACTGCAGTCACTGCAGTGTGTATGTGCTTACAAATACAATGTTAACCTGACCCAGGAGCATGTACACCCAAACACACACACACACACACACACACACACACACACACACACACACACACACATACACACACACACAAATTCACAATATCAAACAGCATTCTGTTTTTCTGAGATCTTAACAATATTTAACGTAATCAGTCACTTATGGTGGAGCAACTCAGTATCAATATAGTATGATGACAATGCCCAGAGCATATACATGTATGAATTGAGATTTATGTATGACAATTTTCTTATCATTCTACATGTATGATTCAGAAATTCCTAAGCTATATTCAACTAGAAGAAAATCCTTACAGTCATTTCCAAATTATAATTATTTTTGATGTTATTAAAGGTTCTATAAGAGAGTTATCCTTAGTCTAAATCTGTACTACAATTAGTTAGACTTATTAGTTACATCTATTTCTCAATACTGTAAACATCTGATAATAATGTGCTTACTATCCTAATCCAGGCTCCTAATTGTTCCAAAGACATTTTAGTAAGATTCCTTTTTCATTTATGAGTCATTATATAACATTCTCTGTACCTATAACAAAGTGATTATTTAGTCAGTAGTAAATACTATATCTTTATTTAATTCATTGAGTTCTTCACAGCTGACTTGAAATGTCAACTCAATATTTTACTTCCTTACCGTTACCCCACTTGCTTACTAATACACTGTTAACAAGGGTGTAGAGGGTACCTGGAAGAGAATGGGGGACAAGAGACTCAGAGGACACCAAGACAAGAGTTTGATGAAGGCGACAACTGTATTTTTTCCCAAGGCTGAATTTATACCATAACAGGGGTAACAAAGAGAGGGGGGAAGTGTGAAACATTTACACAGGCCAAGGATACAGTATTCATGTGGTCAGCTGATGTCAACAGGATATAAGAAAGGTCACAGGTCTGTCATATCTATTAGTCAGCAGGATGTTGGTTTTTCATAAAGGTTACAGGTCATCACCTTGGGCATCTAGATGTCAGATGTATTTCTCATCAAGGTCACAACTTTGTCATATCATTTTTCATCGTGACCACCAGATTTGTAGTAGTCTTCTGCAGCTGGCTGGGGATTTTCCATGAACTCAGTCATATTTGACTATAACCATAATATTAACATCAATAATGGAAGGTTTCAAGGGCATCACTCCCAACATCCCCCCACCCCTTCCTTAAAATCAAATGAAAAGGTGATCAAATGGCCATGCTGTCTTTGAATGAGCCCCTCGGGAACTGTGTCTGTCTTAGGTTGGAATGATATTTGTCACATGTAAAAGATAATCTTGTAGCCAGGGTCCGTCATGGGATAAGGCAGCAGCTAATGGTGGTCGTCCTGTCTTAGGCCCTTTATACCTGAATATATCACTCTGTTACCCGTCATTAACTGTCCAGCTTAGCACGCAGGGGTGATGATTTGTTGATGTTTCAGCAAAGACATCAAGACAGCAGGCAGAAAAGAATTTTGGCCTCATTTGCCTCAAGGACAAATTGTCCTTGCCTGGGCTGGGAGGAGATGTGTAGGTAAGCTTGGCCATCATCAAAGGCATCCTCCATAGCTAGTCTATGATAATATACCTGAATAGGTTTTGCTGCTATATTACCTACCTGTTGTTTAATAAAGCTGGTTAAATGATTAAATGCCCAAGAGCCAAAAGATATAAACAAAAGAATTTCTACTAGGGGGCCCAATAGAGAGGGAAGCAGGGTAGATAAACAATGGGAGATGGAGAACCAGTTTTGATACCAGTTCTCAGTTTTTTCTCTTTCTCATTTTCTCTGTTCTATGCCTTCTCTGACTTTTTCATGCTCTCTTTAACCCTATTCTAAGACACAGGAAGTATCCAAGCACTGGCTTTCTCTCACAAACCAGAATTCACTGTGATTGCTCAAAGTTGGGAAATTAAAAGTAAAAAGCCAATCCTAATAAGTACACTTGTTAGCATGTATGGCTTATGTAAAAGGGGGGGCAGAGAATTGTTCTTTCTGATGAATTTCTGAATCTTAAAGACAGTGTGATTCAAAATTAAAATATTCAGATATACTTAAAAAATTGCTTCATTTTGGATAGAGGTGGAAGTTTAAAAATTGAATGAATTTATATGATTGTAAATGTTTACCATGAAATATCCACGAAGGGATACCACCAAGCAGGGAATTATAATTTTAACTGATATTAAACATCTTAAATAATTTGGAAAAATCTCAGCATTGAATTATACCCATCAGAAAAAAAATAAAGACATGAATAGGTATCCTGTGCATGTCATGTAAGAAATAAACAAACCCCAAGTCAGTACAGTACAGTATCAATAACTGAAACTTAAATAAAATGTTGATACATAGAAAGAGAAGATAACTTGTTGACTGCCACTGTTGAAATTCCCAAAATAATTCCAATAGACAGTTTAATTTGGGTTCCTGCAACAATAATAATTGTGTTATCCAAAGAGCCAAACCCTCTGAAAGGTATTGCATTGTGGAAGAATACATATCTCAGCTGTCATGGAGTGGGTGGTAGAGGTTCCAGTTCTTCTTGTGCAATGGCAGTGAACGCGAAGCAGTGCAGATCTTTAAGCAAGCAGCTCCTCTCAGTGGAGTGCAGACTGTAGATGAATTTGTGTGTGTGCTGCGACATGTTCAGCACCTCCATGGGCTCCTTCTTGGGATGAGTTCCCAGAAGCCAGGGAGTAGGAATGTACAGGCTCTCTGAACAATTTTATGGTAAATATAATCCCTGTATTGGCACCTGATTGAAACATTCTAAGGCCCCAAGTATATCCACTTGTCCAACCTTGGTTTCGACCCATGGAGGTAAATTTAATATTTAGGGGGGTGCATCATTCCCTTATTTTAGAATTAGAACCTTCACAACAAGAATCTGGGACATGCATATTGGAAGAACGGGGGGTATTATAAGTCAAACAACACAGTATATTAGGTGATAAAATTCTTCAGAACAGAGGAAAGGGGCCAGGCAAGAAAACTTGGGATGGTCCGATGAGAGATGGTGGTACAACGAGATCAGGTGACAAATAGCATTCAGTCACACAATTAAATGAGGAAGCTTTCTTGGGATGAAAAGGCTAGCACAAAAAGAGTGCAAGCTTTGTCCCTGTGAAACAGAAAGGCGATCAGAGGGGCAGCTAGAGTCTATTACCTGCTGTCTCTCTGGACTTTGATTCTCCTTTAAGGACTACCTCCCTTCATTGTGAGCTTGATGGCTCTGCCTCTCAAGAAACCCAATCTCTAAATGATGCTAGGCTTCCAGTAAGAAGTAATAACAAAAGGATGGAGAGATTGTTAGGGCCTGGGTGCTAGATGCCATGCGACGGAGAAAAGAATTGTATGGCTTGTCTGCTCCCTGGAGCATCTTGGTGAGTGTGGAAGAAATGCCAGATTTAGGGAAGAAGTTTTTTCCAGGCTGTCAGACATGCCTGGTGACTTTGGGTCAAGAGACCAGGAGAAAATAGCATCTGAGTTTCTAGACTATTGAAATTAGGCTTGCCCAGGGGGGTGTCATCCAATCAAAGCCTTGGGTGTCAGAGAGTAAGCTATAATCAGAGATAACTGGCTATAAGAACTCTTTCTGCTGCCATTCCAGAGGCAGGAGTCCACAGTTGAGCCGGGTTTCCTGTCTTGTGTATCCAATAAAGAGATTGCTAACACTGGAATACTGATTGTTAATAGAACTACAGCCCTCCCTGTGCCTCGGAATTCCAGGACCTCAGTAACAGTCCTCCACCAAGCTGTTTCACTGGATTAGAGGGACATAGAAAAGAAACATTGATCCTGACCTTTACCACAGCCTCAGTTGGAAAAGGCTGAAGAACCCATTCCAAGACTTTCTCCTCTTGTCATCCTAGAATAAACATAGCCAAAACCTGAATTCTGAATTCTGACTGGCAAAACAAAGTTCCTCCTAGTTTGCTGCAGACTCTTTCTGGAGCTACTTTAGGGGCTCTCCTTCCCCCTAACCTAGGGGATTTTGACCACAGGGGTAGGAACTGACTGCTGCAGAGATAATTCTAAGGATATCATTAATAAGATAACAGTAACTGAAGGTCGTCACTGGAATTTTTTCAGGGCCAAAAGTCTCATAGTAGTTTTTAAAACAATCACTAATTCTGTGGTTTCTTTTTGTATCAAATGTTCCCTCCTGGGGTAACTATGGACAAATATTTCCTACAAATTCTAAGAATTTCTAGAGATCTTTTCTCTTAACACTATTCCTCCCATCTTGAATGATTCCTCTAATCCTGTCACAAAAAGTTACTGTAGAATGCTTGTCTAATCACTCACCAGTGAGATCTGCATCATCCGGGGAGAAACATACCAAGCATCTGAACCAAGGTCGGGTGGTCCATGGTAGCCAGAAGCAGGGGAGCACAGGCTTCGACAAAGAAGGAAGACAGGCCAGGATGATGTTCTCCTCCAGGAGACCTCCAAACAGCAGCACGCAAGGCGCCATCTGTCAACAAGGGTATAGTGGGTACCTGGAAGAGGATGGGGGACAAGAAACACGGAAAAGAATGCCAAGGCAAGAGTTTGATCAAGGCGACAATTTTATTTTTTTTCCCATGGCTCAATTTATATCATATCAGGGATAACAGACAGAGGGGGGAAGTGTGAAACATTTACACAGGCCAAGGACGCAGTATTCATGTGGTCAGCTAATGTCAACAGGATGTCAGAAAGGTCACAGTTTTGTCATATATGTTAGTCAGTAGAATGTCTTTTTTTCAGAAAGGTTAGAAATCATTACATTGGGCATTGTGACATCAGTTGTATTTCTCAGCAAAGTCACAACTTTGACATATCATTATTCTTCCTGACCACAAGATTTGTATTAGTCTTCTGAAGCTGGCTGGGGATTTTCCATGAACTCAGTCATACTTGACCAAGGATTTCAAGGGCATCGCGCCCAACAATACACAAATCATTGAGTGCTAGTTTCCAATTGACTTACTATGATGACTGCAGAATATTATTTAAACAGGGTAAGATTGAAGGGAACTCTGGAAGACAAGCAAACCTTCATGCTGGAATTCTTCCTGTATTGACACTCACTGAGAAAGTAATTTATGCAGTGCAATCGTATAGTTTTTTGACTGATATGACAAAATATCTGACAAGAATCAACTTAAAGAAGAAGATATTTCACAGTGGTATAGACATACTTGGCCCAGGTACTGGGACTGTTAGGTGATTTGGCCTTTTAAGAGTAGGTTTGGCCTTGTTGGAGGAAGTGTGTCTCTCTGATGGTAAAAAATGATACATTCTTCCTGGCTGTCTTGGAGACAGTCCACTCCTTGCTGCTTTTGGCTCAAGATGTAGAATTCTCAGCTTCTTCTTTAGCATCATGTTTGTCTGGAAGCTCTCATGCTTCCTGCCATAATAATAAAGGACTGAACTTCTGAACCTTAAAGAAAGCCAGATTAAATGGTGTCCATTTTAAGAGTTGTTTTGGTCATGGTATCTGTTCATAGCAATAAAATCGTAAGACACATTTACTTGCCCTTTAATCTATATTTCATTTCCCTGGCATATAGACAATTACAGTAGAGCTGTCATGGTAGGGAGAGGGTTGGCTAGTTACACTGCATCTTCAATGGGGAAGTTGAAAGAGTTTAACATCCCTTGGTACCTCACGTTCTACTTCGTATGGAGTCTGCAGGCACAATGCTTGAAATGGTCTGACCATTTAAAGGCAGTGAGATGCCTGATTACCTTATTTAATCTATTATAGAAAATCCAGGTAGGCTCAAAGAGTTGCCTCCAAGATACTCTTAAATTCTTTGAAATTGGCATTGAGTATAAACTACCCATAGGTATAATATGCCTCTTTCTGAAATTTGGATGCTTACAATAAAATAGAATGACATATACTCTTGAGTTTCAACACTTCTAAATGTTGCTTTTATTTCTTCAGATGAATAAAAGAGATGATTGTTGTAACCAAGCTATATGTATACATAGTTTGAGCTCAGCCCAGACCATTACTTTCTTTTTTCGATCTAGCACTGTTCCTTGGGCTGGACACTTATAGAATCATTCCTTAATGTTTCAGCCTCTGTCTGCTAACCTATGCCTAAAATGATACAGCCTCTCAGATTTACTTTTGAAAATCTCACACTTTCTAGTTCTTCTAAACTCTCATTGCTGTTTCACTCAGATATTTATCCCCAATTCCTCTCGAAGCTTCTCTTAACTTCTTACTAAATTTCTTGGCTTCATACTAACTTTGGCCATATGTTCTAATTTTCTGGCTCTTTCTCATTCTGTGGATCATTCTATTTTCATCTGTATCTAGCTGATTTTCTCTGCAACTTCTCTCTGTAAAACTGCACGGGGCAAAACTGCCACACATATAGCTTTGCCATACATACTGATCTCCTGCCCCTGTGCTGCTCATAAGTAACTTTTCTTTCCTGTTCTCTTGTCACAGGAGTTGGGAGTATCCCATCTCTGATGAACTCAGTCCACTCTTTCTCTTACTCATCATATTGTCTATCCATCAATTAGACAACATTTTCAAACAATAGTACTTCCTTCTACAGACTATCCTTACCTTCATTGTTAGGGATTAAAGGTAAATGGTAAAGGTTTGTCTATATTCTATCCAGATCATACTGTAAATCAGAATGTGTATAAATTATGGCCACAACATATAAACCTAAAATACCTTTGCATATGTCCCTTACTTGAGCAGTCATATTGTTTGATTAAATTTCTCTACAAAAACTCCTTTCAATTATCTAACTACAATTATGCAATGCAGGGTCCCAAATCTCTTCCATCCATCAATTTCAAGAAAGGGGTTATAACCCTTTAACATTGTAAAATGTACTCTTTCAGCAATTTAAAAAAGAAAATCATAGTTTCTCAGCAGTGTTTAGAGATATAACTTTACAATCAAAAAAAATCCTAAATATCCCATTGTAAGTAGAATGAAGAAGTAATTTTCTCTGAGACAACCATACTGAAATTTTATTGAAACCTGGATTTTCAGAGTACCTCTCTCTGTCCCAATACTCATGCTTAAGATCTATTTTGCAATAATTTTAGTAATAAATATCTTTGCTTCACAACTGTAGTCTACTGATATTCTTTTGCTTTTCCCTTTTTATTAGTTTTGAGTCTTCATCTTTGTAATAACTAATTTTGTTCTCTGACAAGGTTGTCCTTTTAAAAATTTATCCTAATTTTAGAGGTTCAGGAATTGACACACATCCATACAAATACTGATCTCAGTTTACGAAATCTAGTTTACTGAATGCACATCCCAAGACTGAACATTCAGGAACACAAAGAAGTAACCATGTTCCTGTTGTACAAGTCTATTCTCAGTGTAAGGTTATAATTTAAAAAATACAGTGAACTCATATGCAAGAGCAAGAAGTGTTTCACAATGGAAAGTTGTGATGTTATTTCAGACATAACAGTTTATATTGACCTTTAAATTAATGGGTCCTACATAAAGGTTTGTGGAATTTCTTAAGATTAACAAACCTAATACAGAGCATACAAAATATAACAACAATTTGTTCACATGACCCTACCATGAATGATGTTATTTTTCTGTGTCAATGACTGGCAGGCATTTTACTGCAATGATATGAAATAAATAGCCGACATGAAGCAAAATGTTTATAGGTATGCTGGGAAGCAAACCTCAACACTGATTAATCTTCCTTCTCAATCTTCTATAAGCAACTCTCATCTTTACCACTACTAAAGTCGAGATTCGTGATATACAGCTATGTTCTTACTTTTAGGATAAACAGGACTACCTGTATGATCATTGCATTGGAACAATTTCTAGGACTGGAATGATTATGGTTATGCATATTAAGTGGTGACTCCCCTCTCATGGAACTTACCAGAAGCAAATAGTTAAAGCCTGAGCAGCAGTGAGCCCCTCTGTGCTGGAAGCATTTTTTTTTAAATGCCAGCTTGACATAAGCCTAAATATACCTGGAAAGAAAGAACTCTTAAGATAAATGCCTGTACATGGTTTTCCTGATAAGTGGGTCTGAATGGTATTATTTTGATTGATGAGTGATATGAGAGGACAAAGCTCATTGTGGTTAGAACAAGAAAGTAGGAAGATCAAGTCAAGGAGAGTAAGTCAGTTTGCAGCACTCCTTCATTGCCTCCTGATAAGTTCTTTTCTCCAGGTTGCTGACGAGTTTGAGCTCTGGCCTGACTTCTCTCAGTGATAGACTGTCTTGTGAATCTGTAAGCTGCAACAGCCTTTTCACCCCTCAGGTTGCTTTTAGTCAGCGGATTTAATCACAGTAGTAGAAAAACTCAGTAATATATGAGTCTAAATTCGTGACTAACTGTTGACAGTATCTTTTTGTGAAGATCTGGAAATATCCAAAGGCATTGTGAGTCTGTAATTCCAGTGTCTGAATTTGCCCCAAATATGGCATTTCACAGCCCTTCTCCATCAGGTCCATTCTTTCTGCCACTTATTCTATAATATTTCTTAGCTTTAGGAGCAATAAGCCAAGTGTTTCTCATAAGGTTGAACATTCATATTTTTCTTACACTTATCATCCTGTACAGGCATGAGTCTCTGTATCCTCTACTTTTTTTATAAGTAGTGATTAAGGGTTATATTAGGACATGTTTATGGGTATAAACAAATATTTACAAAGTAGTGTGATTCTCTGCCAACTTAGATAAACAATATATCTCCCATGGCACCTTCTGTATTCACTCTCTACATACATCTCTACTCTCCACCTCCTTGAGGCTATTCCATGCCAATTACTATTTGTAGCTTCGTGACCTCTATAACTGCTTCTGCTCAACATTAGAGATTTTAAGCAATGATTCCCATATGAGGTCAAGCATGTGCTGCTGGCTTTTGTTGTTACTCATGTTTTTCTATTTCTGTATTATTTCTTTGTTTCTAGTTTCATACATTTACCTACAATTTTAATATTATTTTTTTATTATTGCTGAATGGAATTAATTGCATTGTGTTTATGTATCACATATCCGTTACCAATTCATCAATTGATGGACACCTTGCCTCATTTCATTTACTACTTATTATAATAGGATAGAAATAAGCATGAATGTTCAAGTGTCCGTTGTGGGATATAGAGTCCTTTTGCGTATAGGGTCCAAAAGTGATGTATCTTGATCATAATGTAGTTCATTTATACCTCGCTGGTAATCTTTTCTGATAATCATAAAAGTTGAGATTCTTTCTACCATCAAAACAAAAAATCCTGGTTTTGCTTGAGTGAAGTCCTCAGAGAGGAAGGCAAATTATTCTGACTGTAGGCACAGGCATATCTATGCCTTTCGTATGTACTCATTTATGTAAGTTGGAAAATCTGCTACTGCTACTGTATAGGTTTCCATGGTGTATTCTCTAGGTATTCTGCTTTAACTTTGTCTCCTCTGTCTAATGCCTCTTACACACAGGAGTTCTTTATTTCCTCTTTGGCTGAGTTGGCATTGTTCAGCTTCCATATGTACATGGGACTTCTGATGTTTTTTTGTTATTGGAGGCGAGTGTTAGTTCATGGTGATCTGGTGGGATGCCTGTGATTATTGATATCTCCTTATATGTATTGAGACTTGTTTTGTGACCAATTAAATGGACAGTGTTTGAGAAGGCACTGTAAATTGTTATGGAGAGGTTATATTCTTTTGTTTTAGGATGAAATGTTCTATACATGTTTGTTAAATCCATTTGGTCCATAATTTCTGTTAGTTTCATTATGTCTCCATTTAGTTTCTGATGATGCGAAGTAGTCTTTGTTTCTCTTGCTTAGGTTCCTGTGTTTGCCTCTAGCCATCTGTTTATCTCTCATCTTATTTGGTTTTGCTGTCTCTGACTGGAGCTTGTCTCTCTTGTGGCTCTTTGAGCCTGTGATCTTTGGTGTGAGAGAGGTCCTGTCAGATCTGCTCTCCATTGGCAGGTTTTGAGTCTGAGACCTGTGGCATATCCCCTGCTCTGGGTGAAGATGTAGAATGGAAGGTTCCTGTCCTAGGTCTCTCTGAGACTCCTGCTCCCAGTGTGCTCTTGGGGAGTCCCTCCTAGACAGTCAATGGGGAGAAAGTGGGGTCCCCTCTGTAGGCTGTGGGTTTAGGAGGGGGACTGGCAGACCAGCTCTCTGTGGTCAGGTTTTGTGTCCAAGGGCTATGGAACAGTCCTGGCTTTGGGTGCAGATGAAGACAGGAAAGGCCCAATCCTAGGCTGCCTGTGCTTTGGACTGCTGTGTACTCCTCATTAGTCTCTCCTCGGGCAGTCAATAGAGGGATCATGGGGTCTCATCTGTGGGTTGAGTGCTTAGGAAGGAGATTGTTCCTGGCAGATTAGCTTACTTCAGTTTTGACATCCTGAGTGACAATATATTATTTCCTTTGTTTGAAGAATTGAATGCTTGCATTAGTTACCTTTCCCATTGTTCATAGAAATCCATGACAAAAAAGCAACGTCAGAAAAGGAATATATTTTGGCTTAGAGTTTTAGCAGATACATTCTCATGAGCAGCAAGGTACATTCTCATGATGCAGGCAACCTGTAACATAGTACATCAACAGTAAAGCATCAGAGGCAACAGGCAGTAGGGACAAACTAAAATGCCCTTGATTGCACAGGATGAAACTGGAAATTTTAGAATCTTTCAAAAAAAATGCCACCAACTCAGAAACAAGGGTTCAAACACAGACCTATGAGGAGGATTTTACACCCAAACAACAATGTATATTTTGTAGTATATGTTTGACTATTTAACATTTGTAGCACTTATGGGTGATGGAAGGGGAAGTGGTGAAGCCATTAGAGGAATGGAAGTAGAATGATCTTCTTTTTGTTTATGCAAGAATTATTGAAGACTGCCCCTGCCAGCGGGGACCCAGATACTTGTGGGGGTGGAGAGGGACCCACACCTGCGGAAGAATGGGCGAGAAAGAGTAGCAAAACAAGCAGTGTCCTTGTTAAGGTCTGTTTATTGAGAGGAATGCACAGCATTTAAAGCTCTGAAGCAGGAATTGTAGCAGGAACTGAAGCTTAGGGCGGGGGGAGTACTGGGAAGTGCCCAAGGACATAAGGTGAATCTCTAAACCGAAAGATATTCTCCTTAGACAAGGAGGCAACAGTCTTCCGAGGACATGTTCTTTCTTTGAAAAGGTCAAGCCCTTCTCAGGAATCTGACTATTCTGGCAGTCCGTTCCCCGACATCTCCACTTTTCCTTAACTATAAGTGGGAGGAAGTTCTGTCTATATGGTGTGCGTCCACAACCAGCACCTGGTCGGCAAAGACCCGTGTCTTAGACTACACAGGTTGCCCCCATGTCTGGCACTCTCACTTAGGTTCCATTATTTCCACCGGGGTGGAAGTAGTGGTCTGTAATTGGTCAGACATGCTTCACAGAGTACCCAGCTCAGCCATGGTGAGCCACTCTTGCAGTTAGGACTGCACCCCAATGGCTAGGAACGATCTTATGCTTTAACACACCTTTCTGGTGTGTTAAATATAAGTGAGTTTTGTGAGAATGGGCAACACAGATCATGGACCCATGCTAATCCCATCGTAGGGTTACTTTACAGCGTTGAGGTGTGCCCTGGTATGTGGCACCATAATATTCCCGTCATTGACGCTTCCACCAGCGACTGATTTTCCAGCGTGAGTTATAGGTTGTATTTAGGGTGGAGAAGTCGAGGCCAGTCACGGGCGACCCAAGGGGAGTTACCACACTCCCCGGTTGTCTCAGCCTCCTCACAATGGAGGTGGTGGTAATGAACTTAGACCTGCTTGGTAACTGAATCCACCTGGGCCTTGATAAAATCAGTTAACTTTCTAAGCACACATGGACCGAAGGAGATGAGTAGCAGGCATCCTATAAAGGGACCCAGGATACTGGGTAGAAGAATGGTGAACAGGGGAAAGGCAAAAACAAAACAAAACAAAACAAAAAAACAATTTTTATACCAGGCCTCACTCTTTTCTCTTTCTCTATGTCTCTTTTGTAGACTTTCTCTTACTTTTTTAGGCTGTTTTCTACTAATCCTTTCTTATCAGAATAAAAACAACACTCCTCCTTGAGGGCCGCACAGAGCCCTCCCTGTTGGAGAAAGAGAAGATCTAATCCCCTTCTCTTTTGTAGAACAACCTCAGCCAAGGAAGCGACTGAATCTTTAAGATAGGTTATTCCTTGTTGAAGCTCACTGATGTCCCTGTCTATGGTGGCACTGAGCTGATGATAACTCTGTTGGGAGGTGATCAGGAAGACAACCCCAGTTCCTATCCCCACAGCTGATAGGCCTACGAGTACTGCAAGAGTCACAGCAGTGATGGGTTCTCTCTTTGTATGCATGGAGGTGCCTCTTTCCCAGAACTGCAGGAACTCAAGACTGGGCGTGGGAACTTGTGCGGTGGTGGAGTTGGCAGACACCACATCTCTGGTGCTATTAAGAAACACCCAGGTATAGTTGAACATCTGGTGAGGCGATGTAGCAAGAGCAGATGTGATGATGCTTCCAGGGATCCAGATGAAGGGGAACATCGTCAGCATGATCTGTAATTAAGCATAGTTAGACTCTTCCTCAGGGTTGTCCCCTGGGTGGGTTAAAGGCCTTAACAAGGCGCTTAGGTAGCCAACGAGCACCCCCAGTCTTTGAATCATAAATGCAGGCTGATCCATGTCCCCAAATGAGGACCGGATCAGGGCCATAGCATTGGAATGTAAATGGGTCCTTCTATAAGACTTGTGCATAATCATAAGAATTATGGGGGTGCCACAGGTGGTCTGCTGGAGTTTTTCCATCCTTGTCCATGACAAGGTAGTTAAGGACAAAAAGTGCATGATTTATAAATTTTTGTGATAACCGGGGAGGGGGAATAATATTCCCCCATTTGACTCTAATTTATGGATCATAGTTTTAAGGGTTTGATGAGCACTTTCAACTATACCCTGTCTCTGAGGATTAATTCCAAGTTGGGAACAAAAGTTTTTAAAATTAGTACTAGTATATCCAGGTCCATTATCTGTTTTAACAATCTTAGGTTGTGGGAGCACCACCAAGCAGGCCAGAACATGGCTGATAACGTGCTTGGTGGCCTCTCCTGCCTGCAGAGATGCAAAGATAGAGCCGCTAAGGGTATCAATGGTGACATGAATATATTTTAATTTACCAAATAAGGGAAGATGGGTGACATCCATTTGCCAGAGCTCTCCAGGAACCAGCCCATGGGGGTTGACTCCTAGGTGGGGGACAAGAAGTAGGGTCATGCAGCCCTTGCAAATACGTACTATTTGGCAAGTCTGTTCACAGGTGATCTTATATTTAATCCTAAGGGTTTGTGCATTAAGGTGCTATAAGTCATGTGCTTTTTGGGCAAGTGTAAGGGGCGTAGAGAAGGCCCCCTGGGCCAAGGCCACAAGCCAGGTGAGGCGATCAACGGCATCATTACCATTGGCCAAGGGGCCTGGCAATCCAGTATGTGCTCAGATGTGTCCCACAAAGAAGGGGCAAGATTGCCTCTGAATATATTTTTGCAAGGTGGGAAACAGGGGGGCAGCATTGGTGGTAGGCCGAATATAGGGCACTGTTTCTAATAGGGGTATAGAAAAGGCAAGATATGAGCTATCTGTATATAGGTGAAAGGGTGCATCAGGCAGTGCACAAAATACTGCGAGGATAGCTTGAAGCTCTACCAGCTGAGCGGAATCTAAAGGAATAGAGAACTGTTGTATTTCCCCATCAATGGAAAATGCGAATTGTCCATTAGAGGAGCTGTCTGAAAAGACAAGGTGGACTCCCGACATAATGCGATGACGTGTTATGTTTGGAAAGACCACTGGGACTGTAATTTTGTGAAAAAAACTGTATCAACTTATCTGAGGGGTAATGATTATCTATCTTACCCTGAAAGGCAAAGCAGCTAATTGACCATTCATCTACATGTTGACTGAACCAAGAGACCTGGGAGGGGCTATAGGGTAAAATTAAAGCAGCGGGGTCCCTTCCAAAGGGCTTATGGGACTGTTCTCTTCCAAGACATATGACTTGTGCTACCAGCAAGAGATAGGTGGGAAGGACTCTAGTTGAGGAGGCGGGTATATGTATCCAGTAAAGAGGATATTGCTGCCAAAAAACTGCTGTTGGGGAAAAAGGGGTAGGAAGGACATCATTGGAAAATGTCGAGAATACCAGTGAAAAATCACAAGGAGGAGCTTCCTGTTTCTCAAGATTATTTAACTTTATGGTCCGCTAGTTCCTGAGAGAAGCTTCCTGCTTCTCAAGATTGTTCTTAACTTTATGGTCCACTAGTTCCTGGGAGAAGCTTCCTGTTTCTCAAGATTGTTCTCTAAGATTTTCATCTAACTTTATCTCCCAGGTAGTTCCTGGGAGAGAGTTGTCGAAACGGCTGATGTAAATTACCCATTCTATGTTCCTAGGAGAAGCTGCCTGGAACATACAATTCCAGGGCCTCACCCATTTTTTTTTCTTCTACTCTGAACCTTTGTCTAGCGGGGGAGGCAACCTTAAAACTTCTACCTTTCATTCCCCACTTCTTCTAGTGGCTAGTTCTAATCATAGAACCAAATTAAAACATGACATTGCTGATGTAACATCAAAATCTGAAGAGCAGTTACTCTTTCTCTAATGAAGGTTACTAGCTTATTTAACACACATGGACGTATAATCAGAAACAGAAGCAAAATTAAGAATGGTCCCATAAGGGAAGATATCAGAGTAGTCATCCAAGGAGATCTACTATACCAGCTCTCTAACCATCCCTGATACACTTCTCTGTCTCTCTGTCTTTTGTCTAACCTTTTTCTAAGTTTACTCATGGAGTCTTTAATTACTCCTGAATGGTCTACATAGAAGCAACATTTTTCTTTTAGTGGAGTACACAGACCTCCTTCTTTAAGGAATATGAGGTCTAATCTTCTTTTATTCTGAAGGACTATCTCTGAGAGGGAGGTTAGGGATTCTTGGAGGTCATCTAAAAGGTCTTTTTTACTCTTTTTATATCAAATTCAATGGCAATTCTTAATTCTCCATAAGCCTTGTGTTGCAGGGCAACAGCAGATGTTCTTGTAGCTGCCCTTGCAGCACCTAGACTCAGCCTTAAGATAGCCCTAAGTAATTCTCAACACTCTTTTGTGTCTTCCTAAGTCTTTAGCATCAGGATTCCAATGTGGACACTATCTGAACGTACACACCAAGGTCATGACTGTCTTTTAGAACTTCTAAACTTATACAGGTTGTGATCCCTGAGGCACAATCCCAAAAAGTGTTAGGAGTGATAACATATTCAATGTTACATCATTTACAATAGAAATCAAGCCTATCTCCACACCTATCCTGATGGAACCCAGGACAAACCTAAAATTCTTGTTTCTAAAGCACACTCCTCAGGTGAGCATATAGATTTCCTGTAACAGCTACTAACAAGCATCTCAAGTGGGATGGTGAGAAAACAAGAAGAGAGTCCATAAAATAGTGGTCTGCCGAAAAGGACCAAAGCATTCAGTCACACAGAAAGACAATCCAAAGATTAACAGACAAAAAAAAAGTGCACAAAAAAACAAA
Organism: Rattus norvegicus; assembly: GCF_021556685.1. Classification (NCBI taxonomy): domain Eukaryota; kingdom Metazoa; phylum Chordata; class Mammalia; order Rodentia; family Muridae; genus Rattus; species Rattus norvegicus. Next base: position 10,076,701 of record NC_141546.1, on the reverse strand, counting down.
AAATAAGTGGCCGCTGCAAGATTGCCACAAAACTGAACTGATTCAGATGGGAGCTTCCATGAAAGACACCAAAGACAGATGAAGGGGAGCGGATTCCACATCACTCCTCCTTCCCAACCAGAATCTTCCCATTGTCTAAGTCACAAGTAACACAAAACAAAGACCTAAGACACAGAGATAAAGACCACTCTGGAAATACAGACGGCCTGGATGGCGGGTTTTTTGGCCAATCCAGGAGAATCACCGAATCCTCACCAGCACCCAGACCAGAATCTCCCAGGTGTGCCTGGGGTCTCTTCTCACCTTCTGGAATGTCTCCCAGAGCAGTGCAATCGGTGAGCCCCTGGCACATCTACCGCTCACATTTGCGTCTCTCCTGAGACACGAGCCTCCCTCTCAGCCTGAGATGGGAGCAACTGCAAAACCAGAACTCCAGAACTCACGAGCAAATACGGACCCAGAGTAGCAAATACAGACCCAGAGTTTAGCCGGCACAAAACAAAAGACACAAGTTTCTGACAAAAAGACAAAAAAAATTTAATGAGATCCTTTTTCTTAACTCTTACTCCCCTTTCCCTGAGAGAAGCCTTAAGGTCATTGATAAAGAGCGCTTCCTTAGACATTTTTTGCCCATTCTCAATTAGACAGAAAACTCTTACCTGCTGCATCTTTCTCTCATGAGTGGTGAGAGCATGCGGCCATGAACACCAGATTGGCATAGCTACTTTCACTTTATCTGTGTCAGTTTCTGGACAAATACCCCGGGTCCTCAACTTCTTTTTCTGTCCGGTGAGGGTCCGTAACTCGAGCCGCACGTTGGGCGCCACTTACCCCCGCCAGCGAGGACCCAGTTATTTGTGGGCCTCGAGGGGGACCCATACCTGCGGGAGAACAGGCGAGAAAAAGGAGCAAGACCAAGTAGTGTCCTTGTCAAGGTCTGTTTATTGAGAGGAATGTACAGCATTTAAAGCTCTGAAGCAGGAATTGAAGCAGGAACTGAAGCTTAGGGCGTGGGGGGGAGTACTGCGAAGTGCCCAAGGACATAAGGTGAATCTCTAAACTGAAAGATATTCTCCTTAAACAAGGAGGCAACAGTCTTCCGGGGACATGTTCTTTCTTTGGAAAGGTCAAGACCTTCTCAGGAATCTGATTAGTCCGGCAGTCTGGTCTCCAACAGAAGACATTATTTTAGTTGAAGAAAGTCATGAAAAAAAAACATAAAGAAGGCAGTTCAAGAAGTGACTGAGTGACAAAGGCCAGTAGAGAATTTCAGTGTCCACCTACAATTTCAGCAACTGAGTCTGAACCCAACTGTGCTTCTGACAATAGGTTTGCTACTACTCTAGTGTGTTTACTCTTGTAACAGTGGCTGGAATTCACTGAGGACTCTGGACGCAGGAAGCCTTATTAAATGAAACATTTAAGGGTAGATATAATAAAAAATTACTCAGTCCAGATGAAAACAAACAAACAAACAACAACAACAAAACAAAACAAAACAAGCGACAATTCCTCCAATGCTCACTTTGGCAAACCAATGAATTCTTGAAGTGCATAGCTGAGGCATAATGTACTGGAGCATGGTTGACACAAATGTAGCTTCACCAGCAGTTAGTCTATCCAAGCTGGGGAAAGCTGCATTTTTTGACTTCTCAGCAAAAATTTCAGGTAGCCCATAGGCAGCTCCATCACTCAGTGTCTCCTTTTCACAGATAATGTTTAGTGTTTATATAATCTCGGACATGAACCCTGTGAAAATTACAAGTTTTAGTAGCTTAGATTTGCCCTAAATTATTTTGATCTCTGACACTTGTTTTGTTCAACTCTTGAATGCTGAGTCTTTTTCTAAAAATGAATATTTCAGTGCCATGGAAATAGCTACACAATTAGACTTCTCAAAATTTCTTAAGAGCTATTACATACAGTAAATGTCATACCAAACAAGCACTTAATAAAAAATGGTGAGTGGATTATGGGCATTGTAAATTGATGCTCTCTATTTATCATTCCTAATTATGACTGGATACAAAACTTTAAGTCTTAAAACTATATGAAGAAACATATATACACTCAATAGGAATGTCCTAGTTCGTGCTGATTGTCAACTTGATACAGTCTAGAGTCATGTGTAACGAAGACTAGAATCAAAAAAAAAAATCAGATTGGCCCATCAGCATGACTATTGGAATTGTCTTGATTTTTATTGATAAAAGAGATAATAGAGAGGGGGAGAGAGAAGGAGGGAGGGACTGATGGAGGGAGGGAGCGAGAGAGAGAGAGAGAGAGAGAGAGAGAGAGAGAGAGAGAGAGAGAGAGAGAGAGACAGGCTTGCTACATAGAATAAAGTGACCTGAAGCTTGTAAGACACAATTTCTGCTTCCTGTGGTTTGGTATTAGGGTTTCAGGCACCAAATCAAATAAAATGTTTACTAATATTTGACAAATAATTAATTATAAGGGCACAAATTACATTTTGAACATACTTGTGCCAATTTCTCATTCTTTTTTTCCTACTACTGTGATAAAATACTCTGATCAGCAGAAACATAGGAGAGGAAAGGGTTTATCTGGTTTACAACTCTAAGTGATAATTGTTGCATGTAGTCTTAAAACCTCATTATCTGCCTTGCCCTGGAACTGCTCCTTTGTCCCAGGACAAAGAGAACTGCTCCTTTGTCCAGCTTCAGAACTAGACCCTCAGACTCCCGTTTGTTCCACTCAGCATGACTCGAGAATTGGCTGACACCAGTCCCAATCTGGCGCCTCTCTCTCTCTCTCTCTCTCTCTCTCTCTCTCTCTCTCTCTCTCTCTCTCTCTCCTTTTGTTTTAGGATAGGTCTTCTTAACAGCCCACTCCCAGACTCTTGAAAAGGCACATAAAAGATATTCAGACAGTTCCATTACTTTAAAACTGGTCTGCTAGGCACAATTAATCTGGGAGCAGATAATTCCCACCTGGAATGGTATATTCTTACCCATTTATTATCTCCACCCCACCCCCTGCCCTAGTTTAGTGGTTAATATCAGCTAGCTGCTGCCAAAATACATGGTAATCTATATCAAAAGCTGAGGCTGGAGATCATAGGTGCCAAGAGGCCTTCACAGTTATTGCATTATTCTGCCCAACAATTGACTCTAGCAATTTAATCCCAGCCATCTTTATTGACAAAGCAAGAACTGAAGAACCAGGAAAAACTCAGATCCCATAGCAAACAGAGTAGAACCAAAAATGTAGGTTAGCCAGTTCAGTGACTCTGTTCCAGGAACTTGACTGACCATAGAACTGCTGGTTACACCAGCCTGTTCACTAACTCTCTCCCTGGAACTAACTAACCATAAAGCTAGATTACAATCTTGAAAACAATCTTGAGAAATAGGAAGGTTCTCCTTGTGATTTTTCACTGGTATTCTCGACATTTTCCAATGATGCCATCCCTACCCCTTTGGGTTCTGGCTTCTTCCTTTAAATACTCCTCCCAGCTACTCAGGGTCTAACTCTTCTCCCCCTGTGTGGAATACGAGTCTCGACCCCAGTGCACTCTTTCCTATCAATAAACGTTGTGTGATTACAGCAAGGGTGATCTCTAGTGAGTTCTTGGGGTCCGTGTCATCCTGAGACTTTAGTGAGGGTCTCCCCACTTCGGGGGTCTTTCAGAACCAATTAGGGAAATTGAATTTAGTGTCAGAGTAAAGGTAATTATATCCAGACAGTTTCACCCTTAAGGTAAGATATATATATATATATATATATATATATATATATATATATATATATATACACACACACACACACATATGGCTTCCCAATAAAATAGTTCATCATTGAATCATTGAGAGAGGGAGAGAGAGAGAGAGAGAGAGAGAGAGAGAGAGAGAGAGACACTGAGACAGAGAGAGCGAGAGGGAGAGGGAGAGGGAGAGGGAGAGAGAGAGAGGGGGTGAGGACTGAGGAAGGGAGGGAGAGAGAGAGGGGACAGTGGGAGGAGAAGGAAGGAATGGGAAAGAATACTAAAGAAAAGGACTTGGATCATAGATTAGTAGTAGAAAATACTTGTTGACCATGGATAATGCCCTAGGTTCAATCCTAACATCACAACATATCCAATAAAATATGTGAGAAGTCTAAATTGCTTAAAAATCAATAAGAAACTTACAGTTTATTCTCATAAGTGCTATAAGAGATAGAAATATTGTTTTCTATATGCATTTAATTTATCTCATTTCCTATGTGGAAATGATGGAAGTGATATGCATATATGTAAAGGAAATATTAAGATAATGTTATTATAAACTATTTAAAATGACAAGATATTATTCTGATTCACTAAAGATAATCTGAAACCTTACATACTAGTAGGAATTTTAACGATAGGAACACACAGACCTGCACTGTATTTGAATTGGTAACTGTATTACATGCTTTTATTTTATTATAAAAGAGGATAAGTAATGTAAGCAAATAATTCCCTCTAAAGATATTTCAAAAAAAAAAGAAATATTTCTCTGGCTCCCAGGGGAAGCCATGTATATATTAATGAGCAAATCAGAAATATGTTTTCCTTCAAACACATCTATTTGGTATAAACAAAACCAGTAACATCCTCATGAGCAAAAATTTTATACTTAGAATGGCACACATAACTATCCTAAAGATCTCTGTGGATGAGAGTAAACTGTCACTTTCCTAAAGCCTATTTCTCTCCAACTCTAGAGCAAATATAAAATTTACTCAGCAAGATACCTATAATGAGAGGAGGAATTAAATTAGAATAATTTACATTATGTCCATGAAATATTCTAAGAATGCTCCTGTGTCTTAAAACATTTCTCCTTGTTGCTGCCGCCGCAGAGAACTCGTGAGCAGCACCCCGCGAGCAAACTTGAGCCTCGGGACCACAGGTAAGACCAACTATTCTGCTGCAAGTGACCTGCCTGGTGAACTCAAGACACAGGCCCACAGGAACAGCTGAAGACCTGTAGAGAGGAAAAACTACACGCCTGACAGCAGAACACTCTGTCCCCATAACTGGCTGAAAAAAAAAAAAAAGGAAAACAGGTGTACAGCACTCCTGACACACAGGCATATAGGACAGTCTAGCCACTGTCAGAAATACCAGAACAAAGTAACACTAGAGATAATCTGATGGCGAGAGGGAAGCGCAGGAACCCAAGCAAAAGAAACCAAGACTACATGGCATCATCAGAGCCCAATTCTCCCACCAAAACAAACATGGAATATCCAAACACACCAGAAAAGCAAGATCTAGTTTCAAAATCATATTTGATCGTGATGCTGGAGGACTTCAAGAAAGACATGAAGAACTCCCTTAGAGAAACAAAGGAAAACATTAATAAACAAGTAGAAGCCTACAGAGAGGAATGGCAAAAATCCCTGAAAGAATTCCAGGAAAACACAATCAAACAGTTGAAGGAATTAAAAATGGAAATAGAAGCAATCAAGAAAGAACACATGGAAACAACCCTGGATATAGAAAACCAAAAGAAGAGTCAAGGAGCTGTAGATACAAGCTTCACCAACAGAATACAAGAGATGGAAGAGAGAATCTCAGGAGCAGAAGATTCAATAGAAATCAATGACTCAACTGTCAAAGATAATGTAAAGCAGAAAAAGCTAATGGTCCAAAACATACAGGAAATCCAGGACACAATGAGAAGATCAAACCTAAAGATAATAGGTATAGAAGAGAGGGAAGACTCCCAGCTCAAAGGACAAGTAAATATCTTCAAAAAAAATCATAGAAGAAAACTTTCCTAACCTAAAAAAAGAGATAGCCATAAGCATACAAGAAGCCTACAGAACTCCAAATAGATTAGACCAGAAAAGAAACACCTCCCGTCACATAATAGTCAAAACACCAAACGCACAAAATAAAGAAAGAATATTAAGAGCAGTAAGGGAAAAAGGTCAAGTAACATATAAAGGCAGAATTATCAGCATCACACCAGACTTTTTGCCAGAAACTATGAAGGCCAGAAGATCCTGGACTGATTTCATACAGAACCTAAGAGAACACAAATGCCAGCCCAGGTTACTGTAACCTGCAAAACTATCAACTAACATAGATGGAGAACCCAAGATATTACATGACAAAACCAAACTTACACAATATCTTTCTACAAATCCAGCACTACAAAGGATAATAAATGGTAAAGCCCAACATAAGGAGGCAAGCTATACCCTAGAAGAAGCAAGAAACGAATCGTCTTGGCAACAAAACAAAGAGAAGAAAAGCACACAAACATAACCTCACATCCAAATATGAATATGACAGGAAGCAATAATCACTATTCCTTAATATCTCTCAACATAAATGGCCTCAACTCCCCAATAAAAGGACATAGATTAACAAACTGGATACTCACCGAGGACCCTGCATTCTGCTGCCTACAGGAAACACACCTCAGAGAAAAAGACAGACACTACCTGAGAGTGAAAGGGTGGAAAACAACTTTCCAAGCAAATGGTCGGAAGAAGCAAGCTAGATTAGCCACTCTAATATCAAATAAAATCAATTTTCAACTAAAAGTCATCAAAAAAGATAAGGAAGGACACTTCATAATCATCAAAGGAAAAATCCACCAAGATGAACTCTCAATCCTAAATATCTATGACCCAAATACAAGGGCACCTACATACGTAAAAGAAACCTTACTAAAGCTCAAAACACACATTGCACCTCACACAATAATAGTGGGAGATTTCAACACCCCACTCTCATCAATGGACAGATCATGGAAACAGAAATTAAACAGAGACGTAGACAGACTAAGAGAAGTCATGAGCCAAATGGACTTAACAGATATTTATAGAACATTCTATCCTCAAGCAAAAGGATATACCTTCTTCTCAGCTCCTCCTGGTACTTTCTCCAAAATTGACCATATAATTGGTCAAAAAATGGGCCTCAACAGGTACAGAAAGATAGAAATAATCCCATGTGTGCTATGAGACCACCACGGCCTAAAACTGGTCTTCAATAACAATAAGGGAAGAATACCCACATATACGTGGAAATTGAACAATGCTCTACTCAATGATAACCTGGTCAAGGAAGAAATAAAGAAAGAAATTAAAAACTTTTTAGAATTTAATGAAAATGAAGGTACAACATACCCAAACTTATGGGACACAATGAAAGCTGTGCAAAGAGGAAAACTCATAGCGGTGAGTGCCTGCAGAAAGAAACAGGAAAGAGCACATGTCAGCAGCTTGACAGCACACCTAAAATCTCTAAAACAAAAATAAGCAAATAAACCCAGGAGGAGTAGAAGGCAGGAAATAATCAAACTCAGAGCTGAAATCAACCAAGTAGAAACAATAAAGTCCATAGAAAGAATCAACAGAACCAAAAGTTGGTTCTTTGAGAAAATCAACAAGATAGATAAACCCTTAGCCAGACTAACGAGAGGACACAGAGAGTGTGTCCAGATTAACAAAATGGGAAATGAAAAGGGAGACATAACTACAGATTCTGAGGAAATTCCAAAAATCATCAGATCGTAGTATAAAAGCCTATATTCAACAAAACTTGAAAATCTGCAGGAAATGGACAATTTCCTAGACAGATACCAGGTACCAAAGTTAAATCAGGAACAGATAAACCAGTTAAACAACCCCATAACTCCTAAGGAAATAGAAGCAGTAATTAAAGGTCTCCCAACCAAAAAGTGCCCAGGTCCGGATGGGGTTAGTGCAGTATTCTATCAGACCTTCATAGAAGACCTCATACCAATATTATCCAAACTATTCCACAAAATTGAAACAGATGGAGCACTCCCGAATTCCTTCTATGAAGCCACAATTACTCGTATACCTAAACCACACAAAGACCCAACGAAGAAAGAGAACTTCAGACCAATTTCCCTTATGAATAACGACGCAAAAATACTCAATATAATTCTGGCAATCCGAATCCAAGAGCACATCAAAACTATCATCCACCATGATCAAGTAGGCTTCATACCAGGCATGCAGGGATGGTTTAATATACGGAAAACCATCAACGTGATCCATCATATAAACAAACTGAAAGAACAGAACCACATGATCATTTCATTAGATGCTGAGAAAGCATTTGAATATATTCAACACCCCTTCATGATAAAAGTCCTGGAAAAAATAGGAATTCAAGGCCCATACCTAAACATAGTAAAAGCCATATACAGCAAACCAGTTGCTAACATTAAACTAAATGGAGAGAAACTTGAAGCAATCCCACTAAAATCAGGGACTAGACAAGGCTGCCCACTCTCTCCCTACTTATTCAATATAGTTCTTGAAGTTCTAGCCAGAGCAATCAGACAACAAAAGGAGATCAAGGGGATACAGATCGGAAAAGAAGAGGTCAAAATATCACTATTTGCAGACGACATGATAGTATACTTAAGTGATCCCTAAAGTTCCACCAGAGAACTACTAAAGCTGATAAACAACTAAAACAAAGTGGCTGGGTATAAAATTAACTCAAATAAATCAGTAGCCTTCCTCTACACAAAAGAGAAACAAGCCGAGAAAGAAATTAGGGAAATGACACCCTTCATAATAGACCCAAATAATATAAAGTACCTCGGTGTGACTTTAACCAAGCAAATAAAAGATCTGTACAATAAGAACTTCAAGACACTGAAGAAAGAAATTGAAGAAGACCTCAGAAGATGGAAAGATCTCCCATGCTCATGGATTGGCAGGATTAATATAGTAAAAATGGCCATTTTACCAAAAGCGACCTACAGATTCAATGCAATCCCCATCAAAATACCAATCCAATTCTTCAAAGAGTTAGACACAACAATTTGCAAAGTCATCTGGAATAACAAAAAACCCAGGATAGCTAAAACTATCCTCAACAATAAAAGGACTTCAGGGGGAATCACTATCCCTGAACTCAAGCAGTATTGCAGAGCAATAGTGATAAAAACTGCATGGTATTGGTATAGAGACAGACAGATAGACCAATGGAATAGAATTTAAGACCGAGAAATGAACCCACACACCTATGGTCACTTGAATTTTGACAAAGGAGCCAAAACCATCCAATGGAAAAAAGATAGCATTTTCAACAAATGGTGCTGGTTCAACTGGAGGTCAACATGTAGAAGAATGCAGATTGATCCATGCTTATCACCCTGTACAAAGCTTACGTCCAAGTGGATCAAGGACCTCCACATCAAACCTGATGCACTCAAACTAATAGAAGAAAAACTAGGGAAGCATCTGGAACACATGGGCACTGGAAAAAATTTCCTGAACAAAACACCAATGGCTTATGCTCTAAGATCAAGAATTGACAAATGGGATCTCATAAAACTGCAAAGCATCTGTAAGGCACAGGACACTGTGGTTAGGACAAATCGGCAGCCAACAGATTGGGAAAAGATTTTTACCAATCCTACAACAGATAGAGGCCTTATGTCCAAAATATACAAAGGACTCAAGAAGTTAGACCACAGGGAGACAAATAACCCTATTAAAAATGGGGTTCAGAGCTAAACAAAGAATTCACAGCTGAGGAATGCCGAATGGCTGAGAAACACCTAAAGAAATGTTCGACATCTTTAGTCATAAGGGAAATGCAAATCAAAACAACCCTGAGATTTCACCTCACACCAGTGAGAATGGCTAAGATCAAAAACTCAGGTGACAGCAGATGCTGGCGAGGATGCGGAGAAAGAGGAACACTCCTCTATTGTTGGTGGGGTTGCAGACTGGTACAACCATTCTGGAAATCAGTCTTGAAGTTTCTCAGAAAATTGTACTTTGAACTGCCTGAGGATCCAGCTATACCTCTCTTGTGCATATACCCAAAAAATGCCCCAACAGATAAAAATGACACGTGCTCCCCTATGTTCATCGCAGCCTTATTTATAATAGCCAGTAGCTGGAAAGAACCCAGATGCCCTTCAACAGAGGAATGGATACAGAAAATGTGGTACATCTACACAATGGAATATTACTCAGCTATCAAAAACAACGACTTTATGAAATTCGTAGGAAAATGGTTGGAACTGGAAAATATCATCCTGAGTGAGCTAACCCAATCACAGAAAGACATACATGGTATGCACTCATTGATAAATGGCTATTAGCCCAAATGCTTGAATTTCCCTAGATGCCTAGAACAAATGAAACTCAAGACGGATGATCAAAATGTGAATGCTTCACTCCTTCTTTAAAAGGGGAACAAGAATACCCTTGGCAGGGAAGAGAGGCAAAGATTAAAATAGAGACTGAACGAACACCCATTCAGAGCCTGACCCACATGTGGCCCATACATATACAGCCACCCATTTAGACAAGATGGATGAAGCAAAGAAGTGCAGACTGACAGGAGCCGGATGTAGATCGCTCCTGAGAGACACAGCCAGAATACTGCAAATACAGAGGCGAATGCCAGCAGCAAACCACTGAACTGAGAATAGGACCTCTGTTGAAGGAATCAGAGAAAGAACTGGAAGAGCTTGAAGGGGCTCGAGACCCCATATGTACAACAATGCCAAGCAACCAGAGCTTCCAGGGACTAAGCCAATACCTAAAGACTATACATGGACTGACCCTGGACTCTGACCTCATAGGTAGCAATGAATATCCTACTAAGAGCACCAGTGGAAGGGGAAGCCCTGGGTCCTGCTAAGACTGAACCCCCAGTGAACTAGACTGTTGGGGGGAGGGCAGCAATGGGGATGGGTTCGGAGGGGAACACCCATAGGGAAGGGGAGGGGGGGAGGGTGATGTTTGCGCGGAAACCGAGAAAGGGAATAACACTCGAAATGTATCAAGTACTCAAATACTCGAAATACTCAAGTTAAAAAAAAACATTTCTCTACTCATTGATGAAGAATCATTACTAATTGTAATTTCTAAGTAATGATTTTTTTGTCACACACATACTTAGGAATAATATCTCATATGGTGTTTTATTTCCTTTTGTTTTGCAATAAATATATTCTGATGAAAGGAACTTAAAGGAAAATGATTTATGTTGGCTCATAGTTTAAGTTTACAATATACTATGGTATGTAAGCTAAAATAACAAGAATTATAGCTGTGTATCTCTAAGCAGAATGCAGAGGATATAAGTAAGTGCGTGCAGCCCAAATCCTTTCTCCAATTATACAGTATCAGGATCACAGTCAGGACATCATGTCATCAACACTAAGTGGGGGTTTCCCCTTCACTTGACACTAGCTAATCTGGCACAGACATTCTCTGATGTTTAGATAATTCCTGCCTTTGAAATTGAAATAGAGCAAAATTATACCTCAAAAATAACATGTCGGACAGACTACAAGATATATTTAAATAAAATACTTGTTCTTATTTGTGTCTTAGTAAAAGAAATCACTAAAATTTTATAAAATACGTATCCTATGGTTTATATATATATCATTAAATAATATATAATCCTAAATACAATATAATATGTAATATGTATTATTAAATACAGAAACATAATTATATAATTATATACTTTATATATAAATATTTATATGTAGCATGAACATATGTTTATATGTAAATATATTAACAATATAGGCTTTCCCAATAAAATAGTTTTTCTCTCCCCAAATCTGGCATTGGAGATTTGATCCGAGATCCACTCTGGATAATTCAGTGCAAGAATTCATTGCTTAAAATGACATGATATAATCCTGTACACAACACATATGTTTTCATGTAATTTACTTCATCTTAAAGTTCTTCACAAAACTTAAATCTTTGGAAAATCTATATAAATCCTTGGTATAATATTTTGTTTAGATAAGAAGAGCCAAAAAGTTTGTACAAGTTCTGCAATGATATAATTTTCTTTCAAATCATTTTGACCCAAGTTTAATTGAATCCATGGATGTAGATATTGCAAATTTGTGGAATTTTGGTATGTGACCTTTTTATAATTAGACATGTGATTGAATTTATAAGAAGTCCTTTGTGGCTTATATTTTTTAAAATCTACTTTAATAATAGTTCTTAAACTTTTCAGTCTCTTTTCTAGTCTACTACTACGAGAGGTGGTAGAAAGGGAAAGTTAAAAGGAAAGGACGGTTTTGGACCTATTTGGAAATAGTTTTTTTGGGTGTTTTCCAATGTTTGTTCTCTGCAGTCTAATCCACTAGTAAAACACCAACACAAATCTGCCAGTCTAGTCCAATCATCCATCACCACTTACAATTAAGCAACCAACAGTACCATGCCGAAGAAACAGTGAATCTCCTCCAGTTGGCCTAAATTCATGGAAGCAGCAAAAAGTGGCTAGAATATCACTGGAAAGTCTTTGTCACAATACTCTCAACTCCTGTTTACACTTGTTACAACAAGGAAGATCAGCAATATGATGCAAGGCAAATCAATACATGAACGTCATTGGTTAAGACTAGTGCGGCCCAATGAATTTATCAAATTCCAGAGCCTCATCAACAAAGACTACTGAAGGTGAGCAAGGGGAATCACTGCTACAACTTCCTGCCACTGTCTGTGTGGTCATATTTATATTCTTTCTAAACATCATGTGTTCTTAACATATCGATTTCAGGAGAAATCCTCTCACTTATGTCTGCTTCGGCAAAAGATCCTTTATCCTGTCTGACCCAGCAAACATCATGTGACATAACTGAGTTTCCAAAGAAGACAGAAGTTTCCATTTCACACCTGTAAGTTCCACAGTGAAGAAGGTAGTCCCCATAGTGATTAACTAAAATACTCAAATACTCTTCCTTGTATTCTGTTTCAGCTGATATGTATCTCTTTGATATGCATTAGAATATGTAGACTGTGTCCAAGTCTTTCTGGGAGAGAGTAATTTCATAACTCAAACAAAGTATCTCCTATGTGTTCAGTGTGAAGTGAAGAAGAAAAACAAAACAAAATAAAACAGAGCAAAGCAAAAGAGAACAATACATTACAGAAGCTTAGCTCTAGACCTATATTGATATTTTTCTTAGTGAACTCTTGAAAGCATTTAAGTTGATGACCTCTGTTCTCTCACTGTGAAGACGTGCTGTATCTGAGATCATCCAATCACCAAGAGAAATGTGTGTCATGAACGATGGAGGAAGAATGACAAATCGTTTTGGAACTCATGAAATATGGACCACAAGATAGCACAGCTATGTTATGTATGTATCTGTGTGGGTTTATATTGAAGACCACTTGTCCTGAAAACTTCGTGCTGTAATGAATTTCTGCTTTTCTTGCTGTCCTCATATCCCACCTAGTCCTTGAACTATATGAAAACTCTAAGGAGGCTTCCAACCCCTCAATGGGCACCTTCTCTGGAACTCAATAATAGTCCATGATCTTTTTCAAACACTGCTGTTGGAGATTAATGATTAAATCATCACCCTAGAAAAGAACTTAAAGATGTAGATTGTCAGCAATGAAGAAAAAATTTAGAAGTCATTTGGAAAAAATAAAATGATTAGAAAAGATACCTTCAGATGTTTTTGTTATTGGCTGTGATGCAGAAATCTTAGGGAACAATTAAAAGTTCAAAAAGGCACAGTCATATTAGTTAAACCAGGGACAATTTAAGGTCACAGAACAAGAAAAATTGCAGCACTGGATAACGTGACTTTCATGGAGACTGACTGGTGATGATTGATTTCTTAAATGTATATGTTCCCTCAGGTCTATAATATGACTTAATAAAATTTTCTGATGAGTGGACATGCATTCTGAGGATATAAAGTGCATATAACTGATTTTTATGTAGAAGTTTAGGCCCAAACCAAATGGGATCTAGAGCTCATTGTCCAGAAAGGTGGGCACTCCTGAGACTGCAGGGCAAGCTACAGGAACTCTGTGGTCCAGACTGCGCCTGGATCTGAAGGAACCCAGTCAAACAGCTCCTGCACACAAATCCTGTGGGAGGAAGAGCTAGACCTTCAGAGGGGCAGACACTCCTGGCAAGCCAGAGGAGACTACTCTCTGCCCACATTTTTGACTAGAGGAAAATGCTTAGTGCCATCTGGAACCCCTGTGCAAATGGACCCGAGAGAAGGAGGGGTAGGCCCTTCTGGTTGTTGCCCTCATGGAAAGTTGAAACTCGGCACCAAGGAGCGACTTCAGGCACAAAACAAGAGGTAAAACCAACTTTTCTGCTCCAAGTGACCTGCCTGGTGGACTCAGGAAACACGCCCACAGGAACAGCTGGAGACCAGTAACAGGAACGACTACACGCCTGATAGAAGAACACTGTGTTCCCATAACTGGCTGACAGAGAACAGGAAAACAGGTCTGCAGCACTCCTGACACACAGACCTATAGGACCGTCTAACCACTGTCAGAAGTAGCAGAACAAGGTAACACCAGAGACAACATGATGGCAAGAGGCAAGGGCAGGAACCCAAGCAACAGAAACCAAGACTACATGGCATCCTCAGAGTCCAGTTCTCCCACCAAAGCAAACACTGAATATCCAAACACACCATAAAAGCAAGATCTAGATTTATAATCACATTTGATCATGATGATGGAGGATTTTAAGAAAGACATAAAGAACTCCTTTAGAGAAATGCAGGAAAATACAAATAAACAAGGAGAAGCCTATAGAGAGGAAACACAAAAATCCCTGAAAGAATTAATGGAAAACACAATCAAACACATGAAGGAATTAAAAATGGAAATAGAAGCAATAAAGAAAGCAGAAAGGGAAACAACCCTAGATATAGAAAACCAAAGGAAGAGATAAGAAGCCATAGTTACAAGCATCACCAACAGAATACAAGAAATAGAAGAGAGAATCACAGGGCCAGAAGATTCCATAGAAATCATCAACACAACTGACAAACATAATGCAAAACATAAAAAGCTGCTGACCCAAAACTTCCAGGAAATATAGGACACAATGAGAAGATCAAATCTAAGGATAATAGGTATAGAAGAGAGTGAAGACTCCCAACTCAAAGGACTAGTAAATATCTTCAACAAAATCATAGAAGAAAACTTCCCTAACATAAGGAAAGAGATGCCCATAAACATACAAGAAGCCTACAGAACTCCAAATAGATTGGACCAGAAAAGAAACTCCTCCTGTCACATAATAGTCAAAACACCAAATGCACAAAGCAAAGAAAAAATATTAAAAGCAGTAAGGGAAAAAAGTCAAGTAACATTTTATATTTTAGGCAGACCTAAAAGAATTACACCAGACTTCTCACCAGAGAATATGAAAGCGAGAAGGTCCTGAACAGATGTCATACAGACCCGAAGACAACACAAATGCCTGCCCAGGTTACTGTATCCAGGAAATCTCTCAATTAACATAGATGGAGAAACCAAGATGTTCCATGACAAAACCAAATTTACACAATATCTTTCTGTAAATCCAGCCCTGCAAAGGATAATAAATGGTAAAGCCCAACACAAGGAGGCAAGCTACACCCTAGAAAAAGCAAGAAACTAATAATTTTGCAACAAAACAAAACAAAGAGAAGACAAGCACACAAACATTATCTCACATCGAAACACAAATATAACAGGAAACAAGTCACTATTCCTTAATATATCTCAACATCAATGAACTCAATTCCCCAATAAAAAGACACAGATTAAAAAACTGGATATGTATTGAGGACCCAACATTTTGCTGCCTACAGGAAACACACTTCAGAGACAAAGACAGACATTACTTCTCAGTAAAAGGCTGGAAAACAACTTTCCAAGCAAATGGTCTGAAGAAGGAAGCTGGAGTAGTCATTCTAATATTGAATAAAATCGATTTTCAACCAAAATTCATCAAAAAGGATAAGGAAGGACACTTCATATTCATCAAAGGAAAAATCCACCAAGATGAACTCTCAATCCCACATCTCTATTCTCCAAATATAAGGACACCTACATACATAAAAGAAACCTTACTAAATCTCAAAGCACACATTGCACCTCACAGATTAATAATAGGGGATTTCAATACCCCACTCTCATCAATGGACAGATCATGGAAACAGAAATTAAACAGAGACATAGACAGACTAAGAGAAGTCATGAACTAAATGGACTTAACAGATATTTCTGGAAGATTCCACAGTAAAATAAAAGCATATACCTTCTTCTCACCAACTCATGGTACTTTCTCCAAAATTGACTGTATAATCAGTCATAAAACAGGCCTCAAGAAATAAAAAAGGATAGAAATAACCCCATGCATCCTATCAGACCATGACAGGCTAAAGCTGCTCTTCAATAACAATAAGGGAAGAATGGTCACATATACATGGAAGTTGAACAATGCTCTACTCAATGACAACCTGGTCAAGGAAGAAATAAAGAAAGAAATTAAAGACTTCTTAGAATTTAATGAAAATGGAGGTCCTGCATACCCAAACTTATGAGACACAATGAAAGCTGTGCTAAGAGGAAAACTCATAGTTCTGAGTGCCTGCAGAAAAAAACAGGAAAGAGCATATGTCAGCAGCTTGACAGCATACCAAAAAGCTCTAGAAAAAAAGAAGCTAATATACCCAGGAGGAGTAGAAGGCAGGAAATAATCAAACTCAGAGCTGAAATCAACCAAGTAGAAACAAAAGGGACTATGCAAAGAATCAACAGAACTAAAAACTGATTCTTTGTGAAAATCAACAAGATAGATAAACCCTTAGCCAGATTAACCAGTGGACACAGAGAGTGTGCCCAAATAAAAGAAAATCAGAAATGAAATGGGAGACATAAGAACAGAATCAAAGTAAATTCAAAAAATTATCAGATCCTAATACAAAAGCTTATACTCAACATAACTTGAAAATCTGGAGGAAATGGACAATTTCCTAGACAGATACCAGATACTGAAGTTCAATCAGTAACACATAAACTATTTAAACAACCCCTTAGCTCCTAAAGAAATCGAAGCAGTCATTAAAAGTCTCCCAACCAAAAAGAACCCACTTGCAGATGGGTTCAGTGCAGAATTCTATCAGACCTTCATAGGTGAACTCATACCAATACTACCCAAATTATTCCACAAAATTGAAACAGATGGTGCACTACTGAATTGCTTCTATGAAGCCAGAATTATTCTTTTACCTAAACCACACAAAAACCCAACAAAAAAAGAGAACTTCAGATCAATTTGCCTTAAGAATATGAACTCGAAAATATTCAATGAAATTCTTGCAAACACAATCCAAGAGAAAATCAAAACAATCATCCATCATGAATAAGTAAGTTACATTCCAGGGATGCAGAGATGGTTTAATATATGGAAATACACCAAGGTAATCCACTATATAAAAAAAGTGATAGATGGAAACCATAGGCTCATTTCATTAGACTCTGAGAAAGCATTTGACAAAATTCAACACCTCTTCATGGTAAAAGTTCTGGAAAGAACATGAATTCAAGGTCCATACCTAAAGATAGTAAAAGCCATATATAGGAAACCAGCAGCTAATTTTAAACTAAATGGAGAGAAACTTGAGACAATCCTACTAAATTCAGGGACTAGACAAGGCTGCCCACTCTCTCCATACTTTTTCAATATAGTCCTCAAAGTCCTAGCCAGAGCAATCGGACAACAAAAGGAGGTCAAAGGGATACATATTGGAAAGGAAGAAGTCAAAATATCACTATTTGCAGATGATATGATAGTATATTTAAGTGACCCCAAAAGTTCCACCAGAGAACTACTAAGCATGATAAACACCTTCAGCAAAGTGGCTGGGTATAAAGTTAACTAAAATAAATCAGCAACCTTCCAATACACAACAGAGAAACAAAAAGAGAGTGAAATTAGGGAAATGACACCCTTTATAATCGTCCCAAATAATGTAAAATACCACGGTATGACTGTAACCAAGAAAGTGAAAGATCTGTATGATAAGAACTTCAAGCCTCTTAAGAACGACATTTCTTTCTTTCTGTTTTATGTTGGCTTTTTCAATGTTGCTGTTTAAAGCCTGGCATTCTTCCTTTCATTGCAGTTATAACCACACCTGCTTTGCTACATGGGTCCTTCTGTTATTTTTGGAAGGACCTTGATACCTCATGTCTTCTATTTTTGTCCTCTCTACTTGTACCAGAAAGAACTTGAAGAGTTATATCTTTTTGAAATTTAAAGATATAATGGAAAATGACTTATGGATATTTCTGATAAATTCTACAGTACTGTGCCTTCCTTTTATCTAGGAGATTTGGTGAAATACCTTCTTATATTGCCATTGTTAGGAAGCCATGCCATTCTGAACATCACATTATTGATGATTGTCAGATAATAACTGCATTATAGTTTATACAAATTTACATATTATTTAAATGAAGAGGTTGCTACAGAAACAGGAGTAATTGAATAAATATATAATTGGTTTATGAGAATGATTTTTTCTTTAGTTCAGATTTGCTAAAAATCTCTGTCCATTAATTGAAGGTCCAAAAATCCAGTTCATGTTCAGTCCATGAGGTTACATATTTCAACTAATCTTCAGTACATACCAAAGTCTTTAAGAGGTAGTCTCTAATATAAGTGAAAAAAGTGGACTTTCCAGAGAGGGGAAACAGTCCAAGAGAGCACGTTTCTTTCTTCAATTCTTTTCAATTAGCTCCCAGTAGATATGGACCAGATTATGGGTGGATCTTCCAATATCAAAGGTCAGATTAGAAGTGGATTTCCTACTTAAAATTATTCAATTAAGAAAATTGACTCAAAGGCCAGTCATTTTGTTTTCTTTTGGAAATTCCAGATGATATCAATTTAATCAACAAGACTATTCAACATAACTAATAAATCACAGAGAATCAATAGTCTATTATATGTTATCTGTATATATTATATCTTCTATATAGTGCTATGAGTTTCATATTTTTGAAAATAATTATAAAAGGTTTAATAATATAGCAGTTTTTCCAATATTTCACGGTTTTAATTTTTTAATAATTTTATTTTTCCTGGACATTTTATGTATTTACATTCCAATATTGTCCCTTTCCCCTATCTCCCATACCCATCTCCCCTCTCCCTGTTTCTATGAGGATGTTCCCATTCCTACCCATCCACCCCAACCTCAATGTCATGGCATTATCCTACACTGGGGAAAGAACCCTTCACAGGATCACATTGATGCTGGACAAAGCCATCCTTTGCCACATATATGACTGAAGTCATGGGTCCCTTCATGTGTACTCATTTGGTTGGTGGTTTAGACCCTGGGAGCTCTGGTGGGGATTGGTTGGTTGATACTGTTGTTCTTCACATGGTGTTGTAAACCCCTTCATGTCCTTCAGTATTTTCTTTAACTTCTCCATTGTTCAGTCCAATAGGCAGCTGCAAACATCCTCATCTGTATCAGTAGGGTTACACTGGCAGTGTCTCACAGGTGACACCAATATCTGACTCCCGTCAGCTAGCACTTCTTGGTCTCAGCAGTAGTGACTGGTTTTGGAGTGGGCATATGAGATAGATCCCCAGATGGGGGAGTCTCTTAATGACCTTTTCTTCAGTACATGCTGCACTGTTTTTCCCTGTATTTCCTTGTGAGAGTAATTTGTTGTCCATTCTACGAAGGAATGAAGCATCCACATTTTGGTCTTCCTTCTTCTTGGCTTCATATGGTCTTTGATTTTCTTGTTAGGTATTCCAAGTTTTTGGAATACCTAAATACTAATATCCACTTATCAGTGATTGCATACTATGTGTGCTCTTTTCTAACTTGGTTACCTTACTCAGGAAGATACTTTCTAGTTCCATCCATTTGCTTATGAATTTCATGTACTGGTAGTTTTTAATAACTGAGTAATATTCCATTGTGTAAATGCATTTTTTGCATCATTCCTCTATGGAGAGATATCTGGGTTCTTTCCAGCTTCTGGCTATTATATACAAGGCTACTAAGAACCTAGTGGAGCGTGTGTCCTTGTTACATATTGGAGTGTCGTTAGAATATATGCTCACAAAAGGTATAGCTGGGTCCTCTGGTATTACTACCTCCAATTATCTGAGGAACCAGGAGATTGACAACCAGAGTGGTTGTACCAGCTTACAATCCCACAAACAATGGAGTAGTGTTCCTGCTTCTCCACATCCTAGCTAGCATCTACTGTCACCTGCTTTTGATCTTAGCCATTCTAACTGGTATGAGATGGTATCTCATTTTTGTTCTGATTTGCATTTTTCTAATCACTAAGGATGTTGAACATTTCTTTAGGTGCTTCCCAGTAATTCTCTATTCCTCAATTGAGAATTCTTTGCTTAGCTCTGTATCCCATTTTAAATAGCATTATTTGACTCTCTGGAGTCTAACTTCTTGAGTTCTTTGTATATATTAGTAATTAGTCATCTATGAGATGTAGGATTGTTAAAGACCTTTTCCCAGTCTGTTGCATGCCTTTTTGTACTACTGACAGTGTCCTTAGTCTTACAGAAGCTTTACAATTTTATGAGGTTCCTTTTGTTGATTCTTGATTTTAGAGTATAAGCCATTAGTGTTCTGCTCAGGAAATTTTCCCCTGTGCCTATGTGTACAAGACTCTTCCCGACATACTCTTCTATTAGTTTTAATGTATCTGGTTTTATGTGGAGGTCTTTGATCCATTTAGACTTGAGATTTGTACAAGGGGATAAGAATGGTTCAATTTTCAATCGTCTACATAATGACCTCTAGTTCAACCACCATTATTTGTTGAAAATGCTGTCTTCTGTCCATTAGATAATTTTAGCTCCTTTGTCAAAGAACAAGTGACCATAGATGTGTAGGTTAATTTCTGGGTCTTCAATTCTATTTCACTGATACACCTGCCTATCTCTGTACCAATACCATACAGTTTTTAATCACAATTGCTCTATAATACCACTTGAGGTGAGCAATGGTGATTCCCGCAGACATACTTTTATTGTTGAAAATAGTTTTCACTATCCTGGGATTTTTTTTTTCTAAATGAATCTGGAAATTGCTCTTTATACTTCTTTGAAAAATTATGTTGGAATTTTGACGGGGATTGCATTGAATCTATAAACTGCTTAGGACAAGATGGCCATTTTAATCCTGCCAATCTATGATCATGGGAGATCTTTCAATCTTCTGAGATCTTGTTCACTTTCTCTCTTCAGAAATTGAAGTTCTTGTCATACAGATCATTTATTTTCTTGGTTAGCTCACATCAAGGTATTTTATATTTTTAGTGGCTATTGTGAAAGGTATCATTTTCCCAATTTATTTCTGAGCCTGTTTATCCTTTGAGTAGAGAAAGTCTACTGATAATTTTTTGAGTTAATTTTATATCCAGCCAGTTTGCGAAAGGTGTTTATCAGCTGTAGGAGATCTCTGGTGGAACATTTAAGGTTGTGTAAGTATACTATCATATGATCTGTAAAGAGTGATATTTCAGGTTTTTCTTTTCCAACTTTTATCTCTTTGATTCTGTTTTGTGATCCAATTTCTCTGAATATTACTTCAAATATTATATTGAATATATATATATATATATATATATATATATATATACAGAGAGAGAGAGAGAGAGAGAGAGAGAGAGAGAGAGAGAGAGAGAGAGAGAGAGAATAGCCTTGTCTAGTCCATGATTTTAGTGGGATTGCTTCAATTTTCAATTCACTTAGTTCAATGTTTGCTACTGGTTTGCTTTATGTTGCTTTTACTATGTTTAGGCCTTGAATTCCTGATCTTTTCAAGTCTTTTATCATGAAGGCGTGTTGAATTTTGTCAATTACATTCTCAGCATCTAATGAAATGATTATGTGTTTTCTTTTTCCTTGAGTTTGATTATGTTGTGGATTACGTTGATGCATTTGCTTCTTTTTTGTTCTAGTGGTTTCAGTTGTGCTCTCAAGCTGTTAGTGTATGCTCTCTCCAATTTATTTTGGAAGCACTCAGAGTTATTAGTTTTCCTCTTAGCACTGCTTTAATTGTATTCCATAAGTTTGGGAATGTTGGGACTTCATTTTCATTATATTCTAAAAAGTCTTTAATTTCTTTCTTAATTTCTTCTTTGGCCAAGTTGTCATTGAATAGAGCCTTGTTCAGCTTCCATGAGTATGTGGGTTTTCTTATGCTGCTGTTGTTGTTGAAGACCATGGTGATCTGATAGAATGCGTGGGATTATTTCAATTTCCTTGTATCTATTGAGGCCTGTTTGTGAACAATTACATGGACAGTGTTTGAAGATTTACCATGAGGTGCTAAAAAGAAGGTATATTCTTTTGTTTTAGGATGAAATGTTCTACAGATGTCTGTTGAATCCTTTTGGTTCACAATTTCTGTAGTTTCACTGTCTCTACTTAATTACTGTTTCCATGATCTGTCCATTGATGAGAATGGTGTGTTGAAGTCTCCTACTATCATTGCATAGTATAATGTATGCTGTGAGCTTCTTTTATGAATGTGAGCTCCCTTGCATTTAGAGCATAGATATTCTGAATTGTGAGTTCATTTTGGTAGGTTTTTTTTTCCTTTCATCAGTAGAAGGTGTTGTTCCTTATCTTTTTTGATAGCTTTTGGTTGAAAGTCAATTTTATTTGATATTTGAATGGCTACACTAGCTTGTGTCTTGGGACCATATGCTTGGAAAAAAAATTCCCAGGCTTTTATTCTTTGGTAGTGTCTGTCTTTGTCAATGAATTGCATTTCCTGTAAGTAACAAAATGCTGGGTCCTGTTTACTTATCAAGTCTATAAGTCTGTTTCATTTTTTTATGATTGCATATTTTTTATTTACATAAAAATGTTATCCCCTTTCCCAGTTTTCCATCCATATAAACCCTACCCAATCCCCCATACCCCTTCTTTGTTGCAGGTGTTCCTTCACCCATCCTCCCACCACTTCCAGCCTCCCTGCCCTGACATTCCCGGATGCTGGAGCTGCAGGTCAAGGGCTTCTCATCCCATTGGGACCCAACAAGGCCATCCTCTGCTACATATGCTGTTGGAGCCATGGGTGTGTCGACGTGTACTCTTTGGATGGTGTTTTAATCCTTGGGAGCTCTGGATGCTATTGTTGTTCTTATGAAGTTGGAAACCCATTTATCTCCTTCAATCTTTTCTCTAACTCCACTATTGGGGACCCTGTTTTCAGTTCAATGGTTGGTTTGGACAGAAAATCCAGGTATTTGTCATGCACTGGTAGAGGCTCTCAGGGGACAGTTATATCTGGCTCCTGTTAGTATGTACTTCTCTGCATCAGCAATAATGTCTGGGTTTGGTGAATATGGACTGGATCCCCATGTGGTTCATTCTCTTGATGTCCTTTCCTTCAGTCTCTGTCCTCATATTTCCTTCAGTGAAGTTTTTTGCTCCCCCTTCTAAGAAGCACTAAAGCATCCACACATTGGTCATCCTTATTCTTGAGCTTCTTGTGATCTGTGGATTGAATTTTGGTTAATCCGAGCTTTTGGGTTAATATCCCAAATGAGTGCATACCATGTGTGATTTTTGCCATTGTGTAAACGTTATTCAGGATGACATTTTCTAGTTCCACCCACTTACCTGTGAATTTTATGAAGTTATAGTTTTTTCTTTTTTTTTAATTTATTTAATACTTAATAATAATTCTTTGGTTTCTGGGCAAACATCCCCCTCCCCCATCCCCTACCTTATGGCTGTTCCCCTCCCAAACCTCCCCCCATTGCCGCCCTCCCCCCAAAAGTCTAGTTCACTGGGGGTTCAGTCTAAGCAGGACCCAGGGCTTCCCCTTCCACTGGTTCTCTTACTAGGATATTCATTGCTACCTATGAGGTTAGAGTCCAGGGTCAGTCCATGTATAGTCTTTAGGTAGTGGCTTAGTCCCTGGAAGCTCTGGTTGCTTGGCATTTTTGTACATATGGGGTCTCGAGCCCCTTCAAGCTCTTCCAGTTCTTTCTCTGATTCCTTCAACGGGGGTCCTATTCTCAGTTCAGTGGTTTGCTGCTGACATTCGCCTCTGTGTTTGCTGTATTCTGGCTGTATCTCAGGAGCGATCTACGTCTGGCTCCTGTTGGTCTGCACTTCTTTGCTTCATCCATCTTGTCTAATTGGGTGGCTGTATATGTATGGGCCACCTGTGGGGCAGGCTCTGAATGGGTGTTCCTTCAGTCTCTGTTTTAATCTTTGCCTCTCTCTTCCCTGCAAAGGGTATTCTTGTTCCCCTTTTAGAGAAGGAGTGAAGCATTCACATTTTGATCATTCGTCTTGAGTTTCATTTGTTCTATGCATCGGGTAATCCAAGCATTTGGGCTAATAGCCACTTATCAGTGAGTGCATACCATGTATGTCTTTATGTGATTGGATTAGCTCAATCAGGATGATATTTTCCAGTTCCAACCATTTGCCTATGAATTTCATAAACTCATTGTTTTTGATAGCGGAGTAATATTCCATTGTGTAGATGTACCACATTTTCTGTATCCATTCCTCTGTTGAAGGGCATCTGGGTTCTTTCCAGTTTCTGGCTATTATAAATAAGGCTGCGATGAACATAGTGGAGCATGTGTCTTTTTTATATGTTGGGGAATCTTTTGGGTATATGCCCAAGAGAGGTATAGCTGGATCCTCAGGCAGTTCAATGTCCAATTTTCTAAGGAACCTCCAGACTGATGTCCAGATTGGTTGTACCAGTCTGCAATCCCACCAACAATGGAGGAGTGTTCCTCTTTCTCCGCATCCTGGCCAGCATCTGCTGTCACCTGAGTTTTTGATCTTAGCCATTCTCACTGGTGTGAGGTGAAATCTCAGGGTTGTTTTGATTTGCATTTCCCTTATGACTAAAGATGTTGAACATTTCTTTAGGTGTTTCTCAGCCATTCGACATTCCTCAGCTGTGAATTCTTTGTTTAGCTCTGAACCCCATTTTTTAATAGGGTTATTTGTCTCCCTGCGGTCTAACTTCTTGAGTTCTTTCTATATTTTGGATATAAGGCCTCTATCTGTTATAGGATTGGTAAAGATCTTTTCCCAATCTGTTGGTTGCTGTTTTGTCCTAACCACAGTGTCCTTTGCCTTACAGAAGCTTTGCAGTTTTATGAGATCCCATTTGTCGATTCTTGATCTTAGAGCATAAGCCATTGGTGTTTTGTTCAGGAAATATTTTCCAGTGCCCATGTGTTCCAGATGCTTCCCTAGTTTTTCTTCTATTAGTTTGAGTGTGTCTGGTTTGATGTGGAGATCCTTGATCCACTTGGACGTAAGCTTTGTACAGGGTGATAAGGATGGATCGATCTGCATTCTTCTACATGTTGCCCTCCAGTTGAACCAGCACCATTTGCTGAAAATGCTATCTTTTTTCCATTGGAAAGGTTTTTGGCTCCTTTGTCAAAAATTAAGTGACCATAGGTGTGTGGGTTCATTTCTGGGTCTTCACTTCTATTCCATTGGTCTATCTGTCTGTCTCTGTACCAATACCATGCAGTTTTTATCACTATTGCTCTGTAATACTGCTTGAGTTCAGGGATAGTGATTCCCCCTGAAGTCCTTTTATTGTTGAGGATAGCTTTAGCTATCCTGGGTTTTTTGTTATTCCAGATGAATTTGCAAATTGTTCTGTCTAACTCTTTGAAGAATTGGATTGGTATTTTGATGGGGATTGCATTGAATCTGTAGATTGCTTTTGGTAAAATGGCCATTTTTACTATATTAATCCTGCCAATCCATGAGCATGGGAGATCTTTCCATCTTCTGAGGTCTTCTTCAATTTCTTTCCTCAGTGTCCTGAAGTTCTTATTGTACAGATCTTTTACTTGCTTGGTTAAAGTCACACCGAAGTACTTTATATTATTTGGGTCTATTATGAAGGGTGTCGTTTCCCTAATTTCTTTCTCGGCTTGTTTCTCTTTTGTGTAGAGGAAGGCTACTGATTTATTTGAGTTAATTTTATACCCAGCCACTTTGTTGTACTTGTTTATCAGCTTTAGTAGTTCTCTGGTGGAACTTTTGGGATCACTTAAATAAACTATCATGTCAGCTGCAAATAGTGATATTTTGACTTCTTCTTTTCCAATCTGTATCTCCTTGACCTACTTTTGTTGTCTGATTACTCTGGCTAGAACTTCAAGAACTATATTGAATAAGTAGGGAGAGAGTGGGCAGCCTTGTCTAGTCCCTGATATTAGTGGGATTGCTTCAAGTTTCTCTCCATTGGGTTTAATGTTAGCAACTGGTTTGCTGTATATGGATTTTACTATGTTTCGGTATGGGC
This sequence comes from Rattus norvegicus, assembly GCF_021556685.1. Lineage (NCBI taxonomy): Eukaryota > Metazoa > Chordata > Mammalia > Rodentia > Muridae > Rattus > Rattus norvegicus. The sequence continues at coordinate 10,050,578 of NC_141546.1, read as the reverse complement.
CTTGAATTCCTATTCTTTCCAGGACTTTTATCATGAAGGGGTGTTGAATTTTGTCAAATGCTTTCTCAGCATCTAATGAAATGATCATGTGGTTCTGTTCTTTCAGTTTGTTTATATAATGGATCACGTTGATGGTTTTCCGTATATTAAATCATCCCTACATGCCTGGGATGAAGCCTACTTGATCATGGTGGATGATTGTTTTGATATGCTCTTGGATGCGGTTTGCCAGAATTTTATTGAGTATTTTTGCGTCGATATTCATAAGGGAAATTGGTCTGAAGTTCTCTTTCTTTGTTGGGTCTTTGTGTGGTTTAGGTATAAGAGTAATTGTGGCTTCATAGAAGGAATTCGGTAGTGCTCCATCTGTTTCAATTTTGTGGAATAGTTTGGATAATATTGGTATGAGGTCTTCTATGAAGGTTTGATAGAATTCTGCACTAAACCCGTCTGGACCTGGGCTCTTTTTGGTTGGGAGACCTTTAATGACTGCTATTTCCTTAGGAGTTATGGGGTTGTTTAACTGGTTTATCTGTTCCTGATTTAACTTTGGTACCTGATATTTGTCTAGGAAACTGTCCATTTCCTGTACATTTTCAAGTTTAGTTGAATATAGGTTTTTATAGTAAGATCTGATGATTTTTTGAATTTCCTCTGAATCTGTAGTCATGTCTCCCTTTTCATTTCTGATTTTGTTAATTTGGACACACTCTCTGGGTCCTCTCGTTAGTCTGGCTAAGGGTTTATCTATCTTGATGATTTACTCAAAGAACATAGTTTTGGTTCTGTTGTTTCTTTCTATGGTCCTTTTTGTTTCTACTTGGTTGATTTCAGCTCTGAGTTTGATTATTTCCTGCCTTCTACTCCTCCTGGGTGTATTTGCTTCTTTTTGCTCTAGAGCTTTTAGGTTTGCTGTGAAGCTGCTGACATATGCTCTTTCCTGTTTCTTTCTGCAGGCACACAGCGCTATGAGTTTTCCTCTTAGCACAGCTTTCATTGTGTCCCATAAGTTTGGGTATGTTGTACCTTCATTTTCATTAAATTCTAAAAAGTTTTTAATTTCTTTCCTTATTTCTTCCTTGACTAGGTTATCATTGAGTAGAGCATTGTTCAATTTCCACGTATTGTGGGCATTCTTCCCTTATTGTTATTGAAGACCAGTTTTAGGCCGTGGTGGTCTGATGGCACGCATGGGATTATTTCTATCTGTCTGTACCTGTTGAGGCCCGTTTTTTGACCAACTATATGGTCAGTTTTGGAGAAAGTACCGTGAGGAGCTGAGAAGAAGGTATATCCTTTTGCTTTGGGATAGAATGTTCTATAAATATCAGTTAAGTCCATTTGGCTCATAACTTCTCTTAGTCTGTGTACGTCTCTGTTTAATTTCTGTTTCCATGATCTGTCCATTGATGCGAGTGGGGTGTTGAAATCTCCCACTATTATTGTGTGAGGTGCAATGTGTGTTTTGAGCTTTAGTAAGGTTTCTTTTACGTATGAAGGTGCCCTTTTATTTGGGGCATAGATATTTAGGATTGAGAGTTCATCTTGGTGGATTTTTCCTTTGATGATTATGAAGTGTCCTTCCTTATCTTTTTTGATGAGTTTTAATTGAAAATTGATTTTATTTGATATTTGAATGGCTACTCCAGCTTGCTTCTTCTGACCATTTGCTTGGAAAGTTGTTTTCCAGCCTTTCACTCTGAGGTAGTGTCTGTCTTTGTCTCTGAGGTGTGTTTCCTGTAGGCAGCAGAATGCAGGGTCCTCGTTGTGTATCCAGTTTGTTAATCTATGTCTTTTAATTGGGGAGTTGAGGCCATTGATGTTGAGAGATATTAAGGAATAGTGATCATTGCTTCCTGTTATATTCATATTTGGATGTGAGGTTATGTTTGTGTGCTTTTCTTCTCTTTGTTTTGTTGCCAAGACAATTAGTTTCTTGCTTCTTCTAGGGTATAGCTTGCCTCCTTATGTTGGGCTTTACCCTTTATTATCCTTTGTAGTGCTGGACTTGTAGAAAGATATTGTGTAAATTTGGTTTTGTCATGGAATATCTTGGTTTCTCCATCTATGTTAATTGAGAGTTTTGCAGGATACAGTAACCAGGGCTGGCATTTGTGTTCTCTTAGGTTCTGTATGACATCTTTCCAGGATCTTCTGGCCTTCATAATTTCTGGCAAAAAGTCTGGTGTGATTCTGATAGGTCTGCCTTTATATGTTACTTGACCTTTTTCCCTTACTGCTTTTAATATTCTTTCTTTATTTTGTGTGTTTGGTGTTTTGACTATTATGTGACGGGAGGTGTTTCTTTTCTGGTCCAATCTATTTGGAGTTCTGTAGGCTTCTTGTATGCCTATGGGTATCTCTTTTTTTAGGTTAGGGAAGATTTCTTCTATGATTTTGTTGAAGATATTTACTGGTCCCTTGAGCTGGGAGTCTTTGCTCTCTTCTATACCTATTATCCTTAGGTTTGATCTTCTCATTGAGTCCTGGATTTCTTGTGTGTTTTGGACCAGTAGCTTTTTCTGCTTTAGATTATCTTTGACAGTTGAGTCAATGATTTCTATGGAATCTTCTGCTCCCGAGATTCTCTCTTCCATCTCTTGTATTCTGTTGGTGAAGCTTGTATCTACAGCTCCTTGTCTCTTCTTTTGATTTTTCTATATCCACCGTTGTTCCATGTGTTCTTTCTTGATTGCTTCTATTTCCATGTTTAATTCCTTGAACTGTTTGTGTTTTCCTGGAATTCTTTCGGGGATTTTTGTGTCTCCTCTCTATGGGTTTCTACTTGTTTATTTATGTTTTCCTGGAATTCTTTCAGGCATTTTTGCGATTCCTCTCTGTAGGCTTCTACTTGTTCTCTAAGGGAGTTCTTCACGTCTTTCTTGAAGTCCTCCAGCATCATGATCAAATATGATTTTGAAAGTAGATCTTGCTTTTCTGGTGTGTTTGGATATTCCATGTTTATTTTGGTGGGAGAATTGGGCTCCAATGATGCCATGTAGTCTTGGTTTCTGTTGCTTGTGTTCCTGCGCTTGCCTTGCCATCAGATTATCTCTAGTGTTATTTATTCTGCTATTTCTGACAGTGGCTAGACTGTCCTATAAGCCTGTGTGTCAGGAGTGCTGTAGACCTGTTTTCCTGTTTTCTTTCAGCCAGTTATGGGGACAGAGTGTTCTGCTTTCGGGCGTGTAGTTTTTCCTGTCTACAGGTCTTCAGCTGTTCCTGTGGGCCTGTGTCTTGAGTTCACCAGGCAGGTCACTTGCAGCAGAAAAGTTGGTCTTACCTGTGGTCCCGAGGCTCAAGTTTGCTCGCGGGGTGCTGCCCATGAGCTCTCTGCGGCGGCAGTAACCAGGTAGATCTGCGCCGCTCTTTCCGGGAGCATCTGTGCACCAGGGTTCCAGATGGCGTGTGGTGTTTTCCTCTGAAGTCTGGATGTGTGCAGAGTGCAGTCTCTTCTGGTTTCCCAGGTGTGTCTGCCTCTCTGAAGGTTTAGCTCTCCCTCCCACGGGATTTGGGTGCAGAGAACTGTTTATCTGGTCTGTTTCCTTCAGGTCCGGTGGTTCTCAGGCGCAGGGGTCCTGCCGCTCCTGGGCCCCGAAGTTATTGTTTTTAATATGTGAGCAGAACTCCATTGTGTAAATGTATCACATTTTCTGTATATTGCCGTTCGGACTGCTATGAGGTGTAGTCTCAAATTTGTTTTTATTTGCATTTCCCTGATGACTATGGATGCTGAACATTTCTTTATGTCCCTACTTTAGGTGCTCGTTAGTCTGCCTAAGGGTTTATCTTTGTTGTTGATCTTCTCAAAGAACCAGCTCATTTTTTCTTGCACATTCTTTGTTTTATATATATATTTATATATATATATATAATTACTTTTAATTCATTGATTTTAGCCCTATGCTCGTCTTGGTTGTATTGGCTTCTTTTTGTTCTAGTGCTTTTAGGGTTTTTGTTTGTTTGTTGTTTTTTTGTAAAGCTGCTAGTGTAAGCTCTTTCCAGATTCTTTCTGAAGGCACTCAGAGCTATGAGTTGCATAAGTTTGGTTATTTTGTGCCTTCATTTTCATTAAGTTGTAAGCAATCTTTAATTTCTTTATTTCTTCCTTGAATAAGTTATCACTGAGTAGAGCATTGTTCAGCTTCCATATGTATGTGGGGTTTTTTGTCATTTTTGTTGTTATTGAAGAAGAACCTTACTATGGGTTTATCTGATGGGATGTATGGGATTATTTTAATCGTCTTATATCTTTTGAAGCCTGTTTTCTGACTGATGATATTGCCAAATTTGGAGAAGGTGCCATGAAGTACTGTGAACAAGATATATTTGTTTCTTTCTACAATGAAATGTTCTATAGATATCCATTAAATCCATTTGGTTCATAACTTTTGTTAGTTTCTTTGTGTCTCTGTTTAGTTTCTGTATCCATGATCTATCTACTGATAAGAATGGTTTGTTCAAGTGTTCCAATATTAATGTGTGAGGTCTAGTGTGCTCTTTGAGCTTAAGTAAGGTTTCTTTAATAAAGGTAGGTGCCTTTGCATTTGGAGCATAAATATTCTAGATTGAGGGTTCATATTGGTACATTTTTCCTTTGATGAATATGAGATATCCTTCCTTATCTTTTTTGATAACTTTGGTTAAAAGTAAATCTTATTTCCTATTAGAATGGATACTCCAGCATCTTTCTTGTAACCACTTGCTTCGAAAATTGTTTTCCAGCATTTTACTGTGAGGTAGTATCTGTCTTTGTCACTGAGGTGTGTTTCCTTTATTCAGCAAAATACATGTTCCTCCTTATGTATACAGTCTGTTAGTCTGTATCTTTTCATTGGAAAATTGAGTCCATTGATGGTGAGAAATATTGGGGACCAGCTATTATTTTTTCCTGTTTTTTTTTTTTTTTGTTTTTTGTTTTTAGAGGTAGAATTATTTTTGGTTGACTATCTTCTTTCGGACTAGTTAAAATTAGATTACTTTCTTGCTTTTTCCTGGGAATAGTTTCCCTCCTTGTGTTGTGGCTTTCCATCTATTATCCTTTGTGGGGCCAGATTTTTGGAAAGTTATTGTGTAAATTTCATTTTGTCATGGAATATCTTGTTTCCTCCATCTGAGAGTTTTGTTGGGTATTTTATCCTGGGTTGGTATTTACATTCTCTTCAGTTCTGTATGACATCTGCCCAGGATCTTCTAGCTTTCATAGTGCATGGTATGTTTCAGATAGGTCTGCCTTTATGTGTTACTTGACTTGTTTCTCTTACTGCTTTTAATATTCTTTCTTTGTTTTGTGCATTTTGATTTTTGACAAATATGTTACAAGAGAAATTTCTTTTCTGGTCCAATCTATTTGGAGTTGCATAAACTGCTTATATGTTTATAGACATATCTTTCTTTAGGTTAGGCCCTTTATTTTGGGAATCTTGGGTGTCTTCTATACCTATTATTCTTAGGTTTTTTTTATTTATTTTTTTTATTAACTTGAGTATTTCTTATATACATTTCAAGTGTTATTCCCTTTCCCGGTTTCCGGACAAACATCACCCTCCCCCCTCCCCTTCCTTATGGGTGTTCCCCTCCCAAATCTCCCCCCATTGCCACCCTCCCCCCATAGTGTAGTTCACTGGGGGTTCAGCCTTAGCAGGACCCAGGGCTTCCCCTTCCACTGGTGCACTTACTAGGATATTCATTGCTACCTATGGGGTCAGAGTCCAGGGTAAGTCCATGTATAGTCTTTAGGTAGTGGCTTAGTCCGTGGAAGCTCTGGTTGCTTGACATTGTTGTACTTTTGGGGTCTCGAGCACCTTCAAGCTCTTCCAGTTCTTTCTCTGATTCCTTCAACGGGGGACCTATTCTCAGTTCAGTGGTTTGCTGCTGGCATTCGCCTCTGTATTTGCTGTATTCTGGCTGTGTCTCTCAGGAGCGATCTACATCTGGCTCCTGTCGGTCTGCACTTCTTTGCTTCATCCATCTTGTCTAATTGGGTGGCTGTATATGTATGGGCCACATGCGGGGCAGGCTCTGAATGGGTGTTCCTTCAGTCTCTGTTTTAATCTTTGCCTCTCCCTTCCCTGCCAAGTGTATTCTTTTTCCTCATTTAAAGAAGGAGTGAAGCATTCACAATTTGATCATCCGTCTTGAGTTTCCTTTGTTCTAGGGATCTAGGGTAATTCAAGCATTTGGGCTAATAGCCACTTATCAATGAGTGCATACCATGTATGTCTTTCTGTGATTGGGTTAGCTCACTCAGGATGATATTTTCCAGTTCCAACCATTTGCCTACGAATTTCATAAACTCGTTGTTTTTGATAGCTGTGTAATATTCCATTGTGTAGATGTACCACATTTCTGTATCCATTCCCCTGTTGAAGGGCATCTGGGTTCTTTCCAGTTTCTGGCTATTATAAATAAGGCTGCGATGAACATAGGGGAGCACGTGTCTCTTTTATATGTTGAGGCATCTTTTGGGTATATGCCCAAGAGAGGTATGGCTGGATCCTCAGGCAGTTCAATGTCCAATTTTCTGAGGAACCTCCAGACTGATTTCCAGAATGCTTTTACCAGTCTGCAATCCCACCAACAATGGAGGAGTGTTCGTCTTTCTCCGCATCCTCGCCAGCATCTGCTGTCACCTGAGTTTTTGATCTTAGCCATTCTCACTGGTGTGAGGTGAAATCTCAGGGTTGTTTTGATTTGCATTTCCCTTATGACTAAAGATGTTGAACATTTCTTTAGGTTTTTCTCAGCCATTCTGCATTCCTCAGCTGTGAATTCTTTGCTTAGCTCTGAACCCCATTTTTTAACAGGGTTATTTTTCTTCCTGTGGTCTAACTTCTTGAGTTCTTTTATATTTTTGATATAAGGCCTCTATCTGTTGTAGGATTGGTATAGATATTTTCCCAATTTGTTGGTTGCTGTTTTGTCCTAACCACAGTGTCCTTTGCCTTACAGAAGCTTTGCAGTTTTATGAGATCCCATTTGTCGATTCTTGATCTTAGAGCATAAGCCATTGGTGTTTTGTTCAGGAAACATGTACCCATGTGTTCCAGATGCTGCCCTAGTTTTTCTTCTATTAGTTTGAGTGTGTCTGGTTTGATGTGGAGGTCCTTGATCCACTTGGACGTAAGCTTTGTACAGGGTGATAAGGATGGATCGATCTGCATTCTTCTACATGTTGCCCTCCAGTTGAACCAGCACCATTTGCTGAAAATGCTATCTTTTTTCCATTGGATGGTTTTGGCTCCTTTGTCAAAAATCAAGTGACCATAGGTGTGTGGGTTCATTTCTGTGTCTTCATTTCTATTCCATTGGTCTATCTGTCTGTCTCTGTACCAATACCATGCAGTTTTTATCACTATTACTCTGTAATACTGCTTGAGTTCAGGGATAGTGATTCCCCCTGAAGTCCTTTTATTGTTGAGGATAGCTTTAGCTATCCTGGGTTTTTTGTTATTCCAGATGAATTTGCAAATTGTTCTGTCTAACTCTTTGAAGAATTGGATTGGTATTTTGATGTGGATTGCATTGAATCTGTAGATTGCTTTTGGTAAAATGGCCATTTTTACTATATTAATCCTGCCATTCCATGAGCATGGAATATCTTTCCATCTTCTGAGGTCTTCTTCAATTTCTTTCCTCAGTGTCTTGAAGTTCTTATTGTACAGATCATTTACTTGCTTGGTTAAAGTCACACCGAAGTACTTTATATTATTTGGGTCTATTATGAAGGGTGTCGTTTCCCTAATATCTTTCTCGGCTTGTTTCTCTTTTGTGTAGAGGAAGGCTACTGATTTATTTGAGTTAATTTTATACCCAGCCACTTTGTTGTACTTGTTTATCAGCTTTAGTAGTTCTCTGGTGGAACTTTTGGGATCACTTAAATAAACTATCATGTCAGCTGCAAATAGTGATATTTTGACTTCTTCTTTTCCAATCTGTATCCCCTTGACCTCCTTTTGTTGTCTGATTACTCTGGCTAGAACTTCAAGAACTATATTGAATAAGTAGGGAGAGAGTGGGCAGCCTTGTCTAGTCCCTGATATTAGTGGGATTGCTTCAAGTTTTTCTCCATTGGGTTTAATGTTAGCAACTGGTTTGCTGTATATGGATTTTACTATGTTTCAGTATGGGCCTTGAATTCCTATTCTTTCCAGGACTTTTATCATGAAGGGGTGTTGAATTTTGTCAAATGCTTTCTCAGCATCTAATGAAATGATCATGTGGTTCTGTTCTTTCAGTTTGTTTATATAATGGATCACGTTGATGGTTTTCCGTATATTAAATCATCCCTACATGCCTGGGATGAAGCCTACTTGATCATGGTGGATGATTGTTTTGATGTGCTCTTGGATTCGGTTTGCCAGAATTTTATTGAGTATTTTTGCGTCGATATTCATAAGGGAAATTGGTCTGAAGTTCTCTTTCTTTGTTGGGTCTTTGTGTGGTTTAGGTATAAGAGTAATTGTGGCTTCATAGAAGGAATTCGGTAGTGCTCCATCTGTTTCAATTTTGTGGAATAGTTTGGATAATATTGGTATGAGGTCTTCTATGAAGGTTTGATAGAATTCTGCACTAAACCTGTCTGGACCTGGGCTCTTTTTGGTTGGGAGACCTTTAATGACTGCTATTTCCTTAGGAGTTATGGGGTTGTTTAACTGGTTTATCTGTTCCTGATTTAACTTTGGTACCTGGTATTTGTCTAGGAAATTGTCCATTTCCTGTAGATTTTCAAGTTTAGTTGAATATAGGTTTTTATAGTAAGATCTGATGATGTTTTGAATTTCCTCTGAATCTGTAGTCATGTCTCCCTTTTCATTTCTGATTTTGTTAATTTGGACACACTCTCTGGGTCCTCTCATTAGTCTGGCTAAGGGTTTATCTATCTTGTTGATTTTCTCAAAGAACATAGTTTTGGTTCTGTTGTTTCTTTCTATGGTCCTTTTTGTTTCTACTTGGTTGATTTCAGCTCTGAGTTTGATTATTTCCTGCCTTCTACTCCTCCTGGGTGTATTTGCTTCTTTTTGCTCTAGAGCTTTTAGGTTTGCTGTGTAGCTGCTGACATATGCTCTTTCCTGTTTCTTTCTGCAGGCACACAGCGCTATGAGTTTTCCTCTTAGCACAGCTTTCATTGTGTCCCATAAGTTTGGGTATGTTGTACCTTCATTTTCATTAAATTCAAAAAAGTTTTTAATTTCTTTCCTTATTTCTTCCTTGACTAGGTTATCATTGAGTAGAGCATTGTTCAATTTCCACGTATATGTGGGCATTCTTCCCTTATTGTTATTGAAGACCAGTTTTAGGCCGTGGTGGTCTGATGGCACGCATGGGATTATTTCTATCTGTCTGTACCTGTTGAGGCCCGTTTTTTGACCAACTATATGGTCAATTTTGGAGAAAGTACCGTGAGGAGCTGAGAAGAAGGTATATCCTTTTGCTTTGGGATAGAATGTTCTATAAATATCAGTTAAGTCCATTTGGCTCATAACTTCTCTTAGTCTGTGTACGTCTCTGTTTAATTTCTGTTTCCATGATCTGTCCATTGATGAGAGTGGGGTGTTGAAATCTCCCACTATTATTGTGTGAGGTGCAATGTGTGTTTTGAGCTTTAGTAAGGTTTCTTTTACGTATGTAGGTGCCCTTGTATTTGGGGCATAGATATTTGGGATTGAGAGTTCATCTTGGTGGATTTTTCCTTTGATGATTATGAAGTGTCCTTCCTTATCTTTTTTGATGAGTTTTAATTGAAAATTGATTTTATTTGATATTTGAATGGCTACTCCAGCTTGCTTCTTCTGACCATTTGCTTGGAAAGTTGTTTTCCAGCCTTTCACTCTGAGGTAGTGTCTGTCTTTGTCTCTGAGGTGTGTTTCCTGTAGGCAGCAGAATGCAGGGTCCTCGTTGTGTATCCAGTTTGTTAATCTATGTCTTTTTATTGGGGAGTTGAGGCCATTGATGTTGAGAGATATTAAGGAATAGTGATCATTGCTACCTGTTATATTCATATTTGGATGTGAGGTTATGTTTGTGTGCTTTTCTTCTCTTTGTTTTGTTGCCAAGACAATTAGTTTCTTGCTTCTTCTAGGGTATTGCTTGCCTCCTTATGTTGGGCTTTACCCTTTATTATCCTTTGTAGTGCTGGACTTGTAGAAAGATATTGTGTAAATTTGGTTTTGTCATGGAATATCTTGGTTTCTCCATCTATGTTAATTGAGAGTTTTGTAGGATACAGTAACCTGGGCTGGCATTTGTGTTCTCTTAGGTTCTGTATGACATCTGTCCAGGATCTTCTGGCCTTCATAATTTCTGGCAAAAAGTCTGGTGTGATTCTGATAGGTCTGCCTTTATATGTTACTTGACCTTTTACCCTTACTGCTTTTAATATTCTTTCTTTATTTTGTGTGTTTGGTGTTTTGACTATTATGTGACAGGAGGTGTTCCTTTTCTGGTCCAATCTATTTGGAGTTCTGTAGGCTTCTTGTATGCCTATGGGTTTTTTTTTTTTTAGGTTAGGGAAGTTTTCTTCTATGATTTTGTTGAAGATATTTACTGGTCCCTTGAGCTGGGAGTCTTTGCTCTCTTCTATACCTATTATCCTTAGGTTTGATCTTCTCATTGAGTCCTGGATTTCTTGTATGTTTTGGACCAGTAGCTTTTTCTGCTTTAGATTATCTTTGACAGTTGAGTCAATGATTCCTATGGAATCTTCTGCTCCCGAGATTCTCTCTTCCATCTCTTGTATTCTGTTGGTGAAGCTTGTATCTACAGCTCCTTGTCTCTTCTTTTGATTTTCTATATCCACCGTTGTTCCATGTGGTCTTTCTTGATTGCTTCTATTTCCATTTTTAATTCCTTGAACTGTTTGTGTTTTCCTGGAATTCTTTCGGGGATTTTTGTGTCTCCTCTCTATGGGTTTCTACTTGTTTATTTATGTTTTCCTGGAATTCTTTCAGGCATTTTTGCGATTCCTCTCTGTAGGCTTCTACTTGTTCTCTAAGGGAGTTCTTCACGTCTTTCTTGAAGTCCTCCAGCATCATGATCAAATATGATTTTGAAAGTAGATCTTGCTTTTCTGGTGTGTTTGGATATTCCATGTTTATTTTTGTGGGAGAATTGGGCTCCAATGATGCCATGTAGTCTTGGTTTCTGTTGCTTGTGTTCCTGTGCTTGCCTTGCCATCAGATTATCTCTAGTGTTACTTTATTCTGCTATTTCTGACAGTGGCTAGACTGTCCTATAAGCCTGTGTGTCAGGAGTGCTGTAGTCCTGTTTTCCTGTTTTCTTTCAGCCAGTTATGGGGACAGAGTGTTCTGCTTTCGGGCGTGTAGTTTTTCCTGTCTACAGGTCTTCAGCTGTTCCTGTGGGCCTGTGTCTTGAGTTCACCAGGCAGGTCACTTGCAGCAGAAAAGTTGGTCTTACCTGTGGTCCCGAGGCTCAAGTTTGCTCGCGGGGTGCTGCCCATGAGCTCTCTGCGGCGGCAGTAACCAGGTAGATCTGCGCCGCTCTTTCCGGGAGCATCTGTGCACCAGGGTTCCAGATGGCGTGTGGTGTTTTCCTCTGAAGTCTGGATGTGTGCAGAGTGCAGTCTCTTCTGGTTTCCCAGGTGTGTCTGCCTCTCTGAAGGTTTAGCTCTCCCTCCCACGGGATTTGGGTGCAGAGAACTGTTTATCCGGTCTGTTTCCTTCAGGCCCGGTGGTTCTCAGGTGCAGGGGTCCTGCCGCTCCTGGGCCCCGAAGTTATTGTTTTTAATATGTGAGCAGAACTCCATTGTGTAAATGTATCACATTTTCTGTATATTGCCGTTCGGACTGCTATGAGGTGTAGTCTCAAATTTGTTTTTATTTGCATTTCCCTGATGACTATGGATGCTGAACATTTCTTTATGTCCCTACTTTAGGTGCTCGTTAGTCTGCCTAAGGGTTTATCTTTGTTGTTGATCTTCTCAAAGAACCAGCTCATTTTTTTTGCACATTCTTTGTTATATATACATATATATATATATATATATATATATATATATATATATATATATAATTACTTTTAATTCATTGATTTTAGCCCTATGCTCGTCTTGGTTGTATTGGCTTCTTTTTGTTCTAGTGCTTTTAGGGTTTTTGTTTGTTTGTTGTTTTTTTGTAAAGCTGCTAGTGTAAGCTCTTTCCAGTTTCTTTCTGAAGGCACTCAGAGCTATGAGTTGCATAAGTTTGGTTATTTTGTGCCTTTATTTTCATTAAGTTGTAAGCAATCTTTAATTTCTTTATTTCTTCCTTGAATAAGTTATCACTGAGTAGAGCATTGTTCAGCTTCCATATGTATGTGGGGTTTTTTGTCATTTTTGTTGTTATTGAAGAAGAACCTTACTATGGGTTTATCTGATGGGATGTATGGGATTATTTTAATCGTCTTATATCTTTTGAAGCCTGTTTTCTGACTGATGATATTGCCAAATTTGGAGAAGGTGCCATGAAGTACTGTGAACAAGATATATTTGTTTCTTTCTACAATGAAATGTTCTATAGATATCCATTAAATCCATTTGGTTCATAACTTTTGTTAGTTTCTTTGTGTCTCTGTTTAGTTTCTGTATCCATGATCTATCTACTGATAAGAATGGTTTGTTCAAGTGTTCCAATATTAATGTGTGAGGTCTAGTGTGCTCTTTGAGCTTAAGTAAGGTTTCTTTAATAAAGGTAGGTGCCTTTGCATTTGGAGCATAAATATTCTAGATTGAGGGTTCATATTGGTACATTTTTCCTTTGATGAATATGAGATATCCTTCCTTATCTTTTTTGATAACTTTGGTTAAAAGTAAATCTTATTTCCTATTAGAATGGATACTCCAGCATCTTTCTTGTAACCACTTGCTTCGAAAATTGTTTTCCAGCATTTTACTGTGAGGTAGTATCTGTCTTTGTCACTGAGGTGTGTTTCCTTTATTCAGCAAAATACATGTTCCTCCTTATGTATACAGTCTGTTAGTCTGTATCTTTTCATTGGAAAATTGAGTCCATTGATGGTGAGAAATATTGGGGACCAGCTATTATTTTTTCCTGTTTTTTTTTTTTTTTTTGTTTTTTGTTTTTAGAGGTAGAATTATTTTTGGTTGACTATCTTCTTTCGGACTAGTTAAAATTAGATTACTTTCTTGCTTTTTCCTGGGAATAGTTTCCCTCCTTGTGTTGTGGCTTTCCATCTATTATCCTTTGTGGGGCCAGATTTTTGGAAAGATATTGTGTAAATTTCATTTTGTCATGGAATATCTTGTTTCCTCCATCTGAGAGTTTTGTTGGGTATTTTATCCTGGGTTGGTATTTACATTCTCTTCAGTTCTGTATGACATCTGCCCAGGATCTTCTAGCTTTCATAGTCCATGGTATGTTTCAGATAGGTCTGCCTTTATGTGTTACTTGACTTGTTTCTCTTACTGCTTTTAATATTCTTTCTTTGTTTTGTGCATTTTGATTTTTGACAAATATGTTACAAGAGAAATTTCTTTTCTGGTCCAATCTATTTGGAGTTGCATAAACTGCTTATATGTTTATAGACATATCTTTCTTTAGGTTAGGCCCTTTATTTTGGGAATCTTGGGGGTCTTCTATACCTATTATTCTTAGGTTTTTTTTTATTCATTTTTTTTATTAACTTGAGTATTTCTTATATACATTTCAAGTGTTATTCCCTTTCCCGGTTTCCGGACAAACATCACCCTCCCCCCTCCCCTTCCTTATGGGTGTTCCCCTCCCAAACCTCCCCCCATTGCCACCCTCCCCCCCATAGTCTAGTTCACTGGGGGTTCAGCCTTAGCAGGACCCAGGGCTTCCCCTTCCACTGGTGCACTTACTAGGATATTCATTGCTACCTATGGGGTCAGAGTCCAGGGTCAGTCCATGTATAGTCTTTAGGTAGTAGCTTAGTCCGTGGAAGCTCTGGTTGCTTGACATTGTTGTACTTTAGGGGTCTCCAGCACCTTCAAGCTCTTCCAGTTCTTTCTCTGATTCCTTCAACGGGGGACCTATTCTCAGTTCAGTGGTTTGCTGCTGGCATTCGCCTCTGTATTTGCTGTATTCTGGCTGTGTCTCTCAGGAGCGATCTACATCCGGCTCCTGTCAGTCTGCACTTCTTTGCTTCATCCATCTTGTCTAATTGGGTGGCTGTATATGTATGGACCACATGTGGGGCAGGCTCTGAATGGGTGTTCCTTCAGTCTCTGTTTTAATCTTTGCCTCTCCCTTCCCTGCCAAGTGTATTCTTTTTCCTCATTTAAAGAAGGAGTGAAGCATTCACAATTTGATCATCCATCTTGAGTTTCCTTTGTTCTAGGGATCTAGGGTAATTCAAGCATTTGGGCTAATAGCCACTTATCAGTGAGTGCATACCATGTATGTCTTTCTGTGATTGGGTTAGCTCACTCAGGATGATATTTTCCAGTTCCAACCATTTGCCTACGAATTTCATAAACTCGTTGTTTTTGATAGCTGAGTAATATTCCATTGTGTAGATGTACCACATTTTCTGTATCCATTCCTCTGTTGAAGGGCATCTGGGTTCTTTCCAGTTTCTGGCTATTATAAATAAGGCTGCGATGAACATAGGGGAGCACGTGTCTCTTTTATATGTTGAGGCATCTTTTGGGTACATGCCCAAGAGAGGTATGGCTGGATCCTCAGGCAGTTCAATGTCCAATTTTCTGAGGAACCTCCAGACTGATTTCCAGAATGGTTTTACCAGTCTGCAATCCCACCAACAATGGAGGAGTGTTCCTCTTTCTCCACATCCTCACCAGCATCTGCTGTCACCTGAGTTTTTGATCTTAGCCATTCTCACTGGTGTGAGGTGAAATCTCAGGGTTGTTTTGATTTGCATTTCCCTCATGACTAAAGATGTTGAACATTTCTTTAGGTGTTTCTCAGCCATTCGGCATTCCTCAGCTGTGAATTCTTTGTTTAGCTCTGAACCCCATTTTTTAATAGGGTTATTTGTCTCCCTGTGGTCTAACTTCTTGAGTTCTTTGTATATTTTGGATATAAGGCCTCTATCTGTTATAGGATTGGTAAAGATCTTTTCCCAATCTGTTGGTTGCCGTTTTGTCCTAACCACAGTGTCCTTTGCCTTACAGAAGATTTGCAGTTTTATGAGATCCCATTTGTCGATTCTTGATCTTAGAGCATAAGCCATTGGTGTTTTGTTCAGGAAATTTTTTCCAGTGCCCATGTGTTCCAGATGCTGCCCTAGTTTTTCTTCTATTAGTTTGAGTGTGTCTGGTTTGATGTGGAGGTCCTTGATCCACTTGGACGTAAGCTTTGTACAGGGTGATAAGGATGGATCGATCTGCATTCTTCTACATGTTGCCCTCCAGTTGAACCAGCACCATTTGCTGAAAATGCTATCTTTTTTCCATTGGATGGTTTTGGCTCCTTTGTCAAAAATCAAGTGACCATAGGTGTGTGGGTTCATTTCTGGGTCTTCACTTCTATTCCATTGGTCTATCTGTCTGTCTCTGTACCAATACCATGCAGTTTTTATCACTATTGCTCTGTAATACTGCTTGAGTTCAGGGATAGTGATTCCCCCTGAAGTCCTTTTATTGTTGAGGATAGCTTTAGCTATCCTGGGTTTTTTGTTATTCCAGATGAATTTGCAAATTGTTCTGTCTAACTCTTTGAAGAATTGGATTGGTATTTTGATGGGGATTGCATTGAATCTGTAGATTGCTTTTGGTAAAATGGCAATTTTTACTATATTAATCCTGCCAATCCATGAGCATGGGAGATCTTTCCATCTTCTGAGGTCTTCTTCAATTTCTTTCCTCAGTGTCCTGAAGTTCTTATTGTACAGATCTTTTACTTGCTTGGTTAAAGTCACACCGAAGTACTTTATATTATTTGGGTCTATTATGAAGGGTGTCGTTTCCCTAATTTCTTTCTCAGCTTGTTTCTCTTTTGTGTAGAGGAAGGCTACTGATTTATTTGAGTTAATTTTATACCCAGCCACTTTGTTGTACTTGTTTATCAGCTTTAGTAGTTCTCTGGTGGAACTTTTGGGATCACTTAAATAAACTATCATGTCAGCTGCAAATAGTGATATTTTGACTTCTTCTTTTCCAATCTGTATCCCCTTGACCTCCTTTTGTTGTCTGATTACTCTGGCTAGAACTTCAAGAACTATATTGAATAAGTAGGGAGAGAGTGGGCAGCCTTGTCTAGTCCCTGATATTAGTGGGATTGCTTCAAGTTTCTCTCCATTGGGTTTAATGTTAGCAACTGGTTTGCTGTATATGGATTTTACTATGTTTCGGTATGGGCCTTGAATTCCTATTCTTTCCTGGACTTTTATCATGAAGGGGTGTTGAATTTTGTCAAATGCTTTCTCAGCATCTAATGAAATGATCATGTGGTTCTGTTCTTTCAGTTTGTTTATATAATGGATCACGTTGATGGTTTTCCGTATATTAAATCATCCCTACATGCCTGGGATGAAGCCTACTTGATCATGGTGGATGATTGTTTTGATGTGCTCTTGGATTCGGTTTGCCAGAATTTTATTGAGTATTTTTGCGTCGATATTCATAAGGGAAATTGGTCTGAAGTTCTCTTTCTTTGTTGGTTCTTTGTGTGGTTTAGGTGTAAGAGTAATTGTGGCTTCATAGAAGGAATTCGGTAGTGCTCCATCTGTTTCAATTTTGTAGAATAGTTTGGATAATATTGGTATGAGGTTTTCTATGAAGGTTTGATAGAATTCTGCACTAAACCCGTCTGGACCTGGGCTCTTTTTGGTTGGGAGACCTTTAATGACTGCTATTTCCTTAGGAGTTATGGGGTTGTTTAACTGGTTTATCTGTTCCTGATTTAACTTTGGTACCTGGTATTTGTCTAGGAAATTGTCCATTTCCTGTAGATTTTCAAGTTTTGTTGAATATAGGTTTTTATAGTAAGATCTGATGATGTTTTGAATTTCCTCTGAATCTGTAGTCATGTCTCCCTTTTCATTTCTGATATTGTTAATTTGGACACACTCTCTGTGTCCTCTCGTTAGTCTGGCTAAGGGTTTATCTATCTTGTTGATTTTCTCAAAGAACATAGTTTTGGTTCTGTTGTTTCTTTCTATGGTCCTTTTTGTTTCTACTTGGTTGATTTCAGCTCTGAGTTTGATTATTTCCTGCCTTCTACTCCTCCTGGGTGTATTTGCTTCTTTTTGCTCTAGAGCTTTTAGGTTTGCTGTGAAGCTGCTGACATATGCTCTTTCCTGTTTCTTTCTGCAGGCACACAGCGCTATGAGTTTTCCTCTTAGCACAGCTTTCATTGTGTCACATAAGTTTGGGTATGTTGTACCTTCATTTTCATTAAATTCTAAAAAGTTTTTAATTTCTTTCCTTATTTCTTCCTTGACTAGGTTATCATTGAGTAGACATTGTTCAATTTCCACGTATATGTGGGCATTCTTCCCTTATTGTTATTGAAGACCAGTTTTAGGCCGTGGTCGTCTGATGGCACGCATGGGATTATTTCTATCTGTCTGTACCTGTTGAGGCCCGTTTTTTGACCAACTATATTGTCAATTTTGGAGAAAGTACCGTGAGGAGCTGAGAAGAAAGTATATCCTTTTGCTTTGGGATAGAATGTTCTATAAATATCAGTTAAGTCCATTTGGCTCATAACTTCTCTTAGTCTGTGTACGTCTCTGTTTAATTTCTGTTTCCATGATCTGTCCATTGATGAGAGTGGGGTGTTGAAATCTCCCACTATTATTGTGTGAGGTGCAATGTGTGTTTTGAGCTTTAGTAAGGTTTCTTTTACGTATGTAGGTGCCCTTGTATTTGGGGCATAGATATTTGGGATTGAGAGTTCATCTTGGTGGATTTTTCCTTTGATGATTATGAAGTGTCCTTCCTTATCTTTTTTGATGAGTTTTAATTGAAAATTGATTTTATTTGATATTTGAATGGCTACACCAGCTTGCTTCTTCTGACCATTTGCTTGGAAAGTTGTTTTCCAGCCTTTCACTCTGAGGTAGTGTCTGTCTTTGTCTCTGAAGTGTGTTTCCTGTAGGCAGCAGAATGCAGGGTCCTCGTTGTGTATCCAGTTTGTTAATCTATGTCTTTTTATTGGGGAGTTGAGGCCATTGATGTTGAGAGATATTAAGGAATAGTGATCATTGCTTCCTGTTATATTCATATTTGGATGTGAGGTTATGTTTGTGTGCTTTTCTTCTCTTTGTTTTGTTGCCAAGACGATTAGTTTCTTGCTTCTTCTAGGGTATAGCTTGCCTCCTTATGTTGGGCTTTACCCTTTATTATCCTTTGTAGTGCTGGACTTGTAGAAAGATATTGTGTAAATTTGGTTTTGTCATGGAATATCTTGGTTTCTCCATCTATGTTAATTGAGAGTTTTGCAGGATACAGTAACCTGGGCTGGCATTTGTGTTCTCTTAGGTTCTGTATGACATCTGTCCAGGATCTTCTGGCCTTCATAATTTCTGGCAAAAAGTCTGGTGTGATTCTGATTGGTCTGCCTTTATATGTTACTTGACCTTTTTCCCTTACTGCTTTTAATATTCTTTCTTTATTTTGTGTGTTTGGTGTTTTGACTATTATGTGACGGGAGGTGTTTCTTTTCTGGTCCAATCTACTTGGAGTTCTGTAGGCTTCTTGTATGCCTATGGGTATCTCTTTTTTTAGGTTAGGGAAGTTTTCTTCTATGATTTTGTTGAAGATATTTACTGGTCCCTTGAGCTGGGAGTCTTTGCTCTCTTCTATACCTATTATCCTTAGGTTTGATCTTCTCATTGAGTCCTGGATTTCTTGTGTGTTTTGGACCAGTAGCTTTTTCTGCTTTAGATTATCTTTGACAGTTGAGTCAATGATTTCTATGGAATCTTCTGCTCCCAAGATTCTCTCTTCCATCTCTTGTATTCTGTTGGTGAAGCTTGTATCTACAGCTCCTTGTCTCTTCTTTTGATTTTTCTATATCCACCGTTGTTCCATGTGTTCTTTCTTGATTGCTTCTATTTCCATTTTTAATTCCTTGAACTGTTTGTGTTTTCCTGGAATTCTTTCGGGGATTTTTGTGTCTCCTCTCTATGGGTTTCTACTTGTTTATTTATGTTTTCCTGGAATTCTTTCAGGCATTTTTGCGATTCCTCTCTGTAGGCTTCTACTTGTTCTCTAAGGGAGTTCTTCACGTCTTTCTTGAAGTCCTCCAGCATCATGATCAAATATGATTTTGAAAGTAGATCTTGCTTTTCTGGTGTCTTTGGATATTCCATGTTTATTTTGGTGGGAGAATTGGGCTCCAATGATGCCATGTAGTCTTGGTTTCTGTTGCTTGTGTTCCTGCGCTTGCCTTGCCATCAGATTATCTCTAGTGTTATTTATTCTGCTATTTCTGACAGTGGCTAGACTGTCCTATAAGCCTGTGTGTCAGGAGTGCTGTAGTCCTGTTTTCCTGTTTTCTTTCAGCCAGTTATGGGGACAGAGTGTTCTGCTTTCGGGCGTGTAGTTTTTCCTGTCTACAGGTCTTCAGCTGTTCCTGTGGGCCTGTGTCTTGAGTTCACCAGGCAGGTCACTTGCAGCAGAAAAGTTGGTCTTACCTGTGGTCTCGAGGCTCAAGTTTGCTCGCGGGGTGCTGCCCATGAGCTCTCTGCGGCGGCAGTAACCAGGAAGATCTGCGCCGCTCTTTCCGGGAGCATCTGTGCACCAGGGTTCCAGATGGCGTGTGGTGTTTTCCTCTGAAGTCTGGATGTGTGCAGAGTGCAGTCTCTTCTTGTTTCCCAGGTGTGTCTGCCTCTCTGAAGGTTTAGCTCTCCCTCCCACGGGATTTGGGTGCAGAGAACTGTTTATCCGGTCTGTTTCCTTCAGGCCCGGTGGTTCTCAGGTGCAGGGGTCCTGCCGCTCCTGGGCCCCGAAGTTATTGTTTTTAATATGTGAGCAGAACTCCATTGTGTAAATGTATCACATTTTCTGTATATTGCCGTTCAGACTGCTATGAGGTGTAGTCTCAAATTTGTTTTTATTTGCATTTCCCTGATGACTATGGATGCTGAACATTACTTTATGTCCCTACTTTAGGTGCTCGTTAGTCTGCCTAAGGGTTTATTTTGTTGTTGATCTTCTCAAAGAACCAGCTCATTTTTTTTGCACATTCTTTGTTATATATATATATATATATATATATATATATATATATATATATATATATATATATATATTACTTTTAATTCATTGATTTTAGCCCTATGCTCGTCTTGGTTGTATTGGCTTCTTTTTGTTCTAGTGCTTTATAGGGTTTTTGTTTGTTTGTTGTTTTTTTGTAAAGCTGCTAGTGTAAGCTCTTTCCAGTTTCTTTCTGAAGGCACTCAGAGCTATGAGTTGCATAAGTTTGGTTATTTTGTGCCTTCATTTTCATTAAGTTGTAAGCAATCTTTAATTTCTTTATTTCTTCCTTGAATAAGTTATCACTGAGTAGAGCATTTTTCAGCTTCCATATATATGTGGGGTTTTTTGTCATTTTTGTTGTTATTGAAGAAGAACCTTACTATGGGTTTATCTGATGGGATGTATGGGATTATTTTAATCGTCTTATATCTTTTGAAGCCTGTTTTGTGACTGATGATATTGCCAAATTTGGAGAAGGTGCCATGAAGTACTGTGAACAAGATATATTTGTTTCTTTCTACAATGAAATGTTCTATAGATATCCATTAAATCCATTTGGTTCATAACTTTTGTTAGTTTCTTTGTGTCTCTGTTTAGTTTCTGTATCCATGATCTATCTACTGATAAGAATGGTTTGTTCAAGTGTTCCAATATTAATGTGTGAGGTCTAGTGTGCTCTTTGAGCTTAAGTAAGGTTTCTTTAATAAAGGTAGGTGCCTTTGCATTTGGAGCATAAATATTCTAGATTGAGGGTTCATATTGGTACATTTTTCCTTTGATGAATATGAGATATCCTTCCTTATCTTTTTTGATAACTTTGGTTAAAAGTAAATCTTATTTCCTATTAGAATGGATACTCCAGCATCTTTCTTGTAACCACTTGCTTCGAAAATTGTTTTCCAGCATTTTACTGTGAGGTAGTATCTGTCTTTGTCACTGAGGTGTGTTTCCTTTATTCAGCAAAATACATGTTCCTCCTTATGTATACAGTCTGTTAGTCTGTATCTTTTCACTGGAAAATTGAGTCCATTGATGGTGAGAAATATTGGGGACCAGCTATTATTTTTTCCTGTTTTTTTTTTGTTTTTTGTTTTTAGAGGTAGAATTATTTTTGGTTGACTATCTTCTTTCGGACTAGTTAAAATTAGATTACTTTCTTGCTTTTTCCTGGGAATAGTTTCCCTCCTTGTGTTGTGGCTTTCCATCTATTATCCTTTGTGGGGCCAGATTTTTGGAAAGATATTGTGTAAATTTCATTTTGTCATGGAATATCTTGTTTCCTCCATCTGAGAGTTTTGTTGGGTATTTTATCCTGGGTTGGTATTTACATTCTCTTCAGTTCTGTATGACATCTGCCCAGGATCTTCTAGCTTTCATAGTGCATGGTATGTTTCAGATAGGTCTGCCTTTATGTGTTACTTGACTTGTTTCTCTTACTGCTTTTAATATTCTTTCTTTGTTTTGTGCATTTTGATTTTTGACAAATATGTTACAAGAGAAATTTCTTTTCTGGTCCAATCTATTTGGAGTTGCATAAACTGCTTATATGTTTATAGACATATCTTTCTTTAGGTTAGGCCCTTTATTTTGGGAATCTTGGGTGTCTTCTATACCTATTATTCTTAGGTTTTTTTTATTTATTTTTTTTATTAACTTGAGTATTTCTTATATACATTTCAAGTGTTATTCCCTTTCCCGGTTTCCGGACAAACATCACCCTCCCCCCTCCCCTTCCTTATGGGTGTTCCCCTCCCAAACCTCCCCCCATTGCCACCCTCCCCCCCATAGTCTAGTTCACTGGGGGTTCAGCCTTAGCAGGACCCAGGGCTTCCCCTTCCACTGGTTCACTTACTAGGATATTCATTGCTACCTATGGGGTCAGAGTCCAGGGTCAGTCCATGTATATTCTTTAGGTAGTAGCTTAGTCCGGGGAAGCTATGGTTGCTTGACATTGTTGTACTTTTGGGGTCAGGAGCACCTTCAAGCTCTTCCAGTTCTTTCTCTGATTCCTTCAACGGGGGACCTATTCTCAGTTCAGTGGTTTGCTGCTGGCATTCGCCTCTGTATTTGCTGTATTCTGGCTGTGTCTCTCAGGAGCGATCTACAACCGTCTCCTGTCGGTCTGCATTTCTTTGCTTCATCCATCTTGTCTAATTGGGTGGCTGTATATGTATGGGCCACATGTGGGGCAGGCTCTGAATGGGTGTTCCTTCAGTCTCTGTTTTAATCTTTGCCTCTCCCTTCCCTGCCAAGTGTATTCTTTTTCCTCATTTAAAGAAGGAGTGAAGCATTCACAATTTGATCATCCGTCTTGAGTTTCCTTTGTTCTAGGGATCTAGGGTAATTCAAGCATTTGGGCTAATAGCCACTTATCAATGAGTGCATACCATGTATGTCTTTCTGTGATTGGGTTAGCTCACTCAGGATGATATTTTCCAGTTCCAACCATTTGCCTACGAATTTCATAAACTCGTTGTTTTTGATAGCTGAGTAATATTCCATTGTGTAGATGTACCACATTTTCTGTATCCATTCCTCTGTTGAAGGGCATCTGGGTTCTTTCCAGTTTCTGGCTATTATAAATAAGGCTGCGATGAACATAGGGGAGCACGTGTCTCTTTTATATGTTGAGGCATCTTTTGGGTACATGCCCAAGAGAGGTATGGCTGGATCCTCAGGCAGTTCAAAGTCCAATTTTCTGAGGAACCTCCAGACTGATTTCCAGAATGGTTTTACCAGTCTGCAATCCCACCAACAATGGAGGAGTGTTCCTTTTCTCCACATCCTCACCAGCATCTGCTGTCACCTGAGTTTTTGATCTTAGCCATTCTCACTGGTGTGAGGTGAAATCTCAGGGTTGTTTTGATTTGCATATCCCTTATGACTAAAGATGTTGAACATTTCTTTAGGTGTTTCTCAGCCATTCGGCATTCCTCAGCTGTGAATTCTTTGTTTAGCTCTGAACCCCACTTTTTAATAGGGTTATTTGTCTCCCTGCGGTCTAACTTCTTGAGTTCTTTGTATATTTTGGATATAAGGCCTCTATCTGTTATAGGATTGGTAAAGATCTTTTCCCAATCTGTTGGTTGCCGTTTTGTCCTAACCACAGTGTCCTTTGCCTTACAGAAGCTTTGCAGTTTTATGAGATCCTATTTGTCGATTCTTGATCTTAGAGCATAAGCCATTGGTGTTTTGTTCAGGAAATTTTTTCCAGTGCCCATGTGTTCCAGATGCTTCCCTAGTTTTTCTTCTATTAGTTTGAGTGTGTCTGGTTTGATGTGGAGGTCCTTGATCCACTTGGACGTAAGCTTATACAGGGTGATAAGGATGGATCGATCTGCATTCTTCTACATGTTGCCCTCCAGTTGAACCAGCACCATTTGCTGAAAATGCTATCTTTTTTCCATTGGATGGTTTTGGCTACTTTGTCAAAAATCAAGTGACCATAGGTGTGTGGGTTCATTCCTGGGTCTTCACTTCTATTCTATTGGTCTATCTGTCTGTCTCTGTACCAATACCATGCAGTTTTTATCACTATTGCTCTGTAATACTGCTTGAGTTCAGGGATAGTGATTCCCCCTGAAGTCCTTTTATTGTTGAGGATAGCTTTAGCTATCCTGGGTTTTTTGTTATTCCAGATGAATTTGCAAATTGTTCTGTCTAACTCTTTGAAGAATTGGATTGGTATTTTGATGGGGATTGCATTGAATCTGTAGATTGCTTTTGGTAAAATGGCCATTTTTACTATATTAATCCTGCCAATCCATGAGCATGGGAGATCTTTCCATCTTCTGAGGTCTTCTTCAATTTCTTTCCTCAGTGTCCTGAAGTTCTTATTGTACAAATCTTTTACTTGCTTGGTTAAAGTCACACCGAAGTACTTTATATTATTTGGGTCTATTATGAAGGGTGTCATTTCCCTAATTTCTTTCTCAGCTTGTTTCTCTTTTGTGTAGAGGAAGGCTACTGATTTATTTGAATTAATTTTATACCCAGCCACTTTGTTGTACTTGTTTATCAGCTTTAGTAGTTCTCTGGTGGAACTTTTGGGATCACTTAAATAAACTATCATGTCAGCTGCAAATAGTGATATTTTGACTTCTTCTTTTCCAATCTCTATCCCCTTGACCTCCTTTTGTTGTCTGATTACTCTGGCTAGAACTTCAAGAACTATATTGAATAAGTAGGGAGAGAGTGGGAAGCCTTGTCTAATCCCTGATATTAGTGGGATTGCTTCAAGTTTCTCTCCATTGGGTTTAATGTTAGCAACTGGTTTGCTGTATATGGATTTTACTATGTTTCGGTATGGGCCTTGAATTCCTATTCTTTCCTGGACTTTTATCATGAAGGGGTGTTGAATTTTGTCAAATGCTTTCTCAGCATCTAATGAAATGATCATGTGGTTCTGTTCTTTCAGTTTGTTTATATAATGGATCACGTTGATGGTTTTCCGTATATTAAATCATCCCTACATGCCTGGGATGAAGCCTACTTGATCATAGTGGATGATTGTTTTGATGTGCTCTTGGATTCGGTTTGCCAGAATTTTATTGAGTATTTTTGCGTCGATATTCATAAGGGAAATTGGTCTGAAGTTCTCTTTCTTTGTTGGGTCTTTGTGTGGTTTAGGTATAAGAGTAATTGTGGCTTCATAGAAGGAATTCGGTAGTGCTCCATCTGTTTCAATTTTGTGGAATAGTTTGGATAATATTGGTATGAGGTCTTCTATGAAGGTTTGATAGAATTCTGCACTAAACCTGTCTGGACCTGGGCTCTTTTGGTTGGGAGACCTTTAATGACTGCTATTTCCTTAGGAGTTATGGGGTTGTTTAACTGGTTTATCTGTTCCTGATTTAACTTTGGTACCTGGTATTTGTCTAGGAAATTGTCCATTTCCTGTAGATTTTCAAGTTTAGTTGAATATAGGTTTTTATAGTAAGATCTGATGATGTTTTGAATTTCCTCTGAATCTGTAGTCATGTCTCCCTTTTCATTTCTGATTTTGTTAATTTGGACACACTCTCTGGGTCCTCTCGTTAGTCTGGCTAAGGGTTTATCGATCTTGTTGATTTTCTCAAAGAACATAGTTTTGGTTCTGTTGTTTCTTTCTATGGTCCTTTTTGTTTCTACTTGGTTGATTTCAGCTCTGAGTTTGATTATTTCCTGCCTTCTACTCCTCCTGGGTGTATTTGCTTCTTTTTGCTCTAGAGCTTTTAGGTTTGCTGTGAAGCTGCTGACATATGCTCTTTCCTGTTTCTTTCTGCAGGCACACAGCGCTATGAGTTTTCCTCTTAGCACAGCTTTCATTGTGTCCCATAAGTTTGGGTATGTTGTACCTTCATTTTCATTAAATTCTAAAAAGTTTTTAATTTCTTTCCTTATTTCTTCCTTGACTAGGTTATCATTGAGTAGACATTGTTCAATTTCCACGTATATGTGGGCATTCTTCCCTTATTGTTATTGAAGACCAGTTTTAGGCCGTGGTGGTCTGATGGCACGCATGGGATTATTTCTATCTGTCTGTACCTGTTGAGGCCCGTTTTTTGACCAACTATATGGTCAATTTTGGAGAAAGTACCGTGAGGAGCTGAGAAGAAGGTATATCCTTTTGCTTTGGGATAGAATGTTCTATAAATATCAGTTAAGTCCATTTGGCTCATAACTTCTTTTAGTCTGTGTACGTCTCTGTTTAATTTCTGTTTCCATGATCTGTCCATTGATGAGAGTGGGGTGTTGAAATCTCCCACTATTATTGTGTGAGGTGCAATGTGTGTTTTGAGCTTTAGTAAGGTTTCTTTTACGTATGTAGGTGCCCTTGTATTTGGGGCATAGATATTTGGGATTGAGAGTTCATCTTGGTGGATTTTTCCTTTGATGATTATGAAGTGTCCTTCCTTATCTTTTTTGATGAGTTTTAATTGAAAATTGATTTTATTTGATATTTGAATGGCTACTCCAGCTTGCTTCTTCTGACCATTTGCTTGGAAAGTTGTTTTCCAGCCTTTCACTCTGAGGTAGTGTCTGTCTTTGTCTCTGAGGTGTGTTTCCTGTAGGCAGCAGAATGCAGGGTCCTCGTTGTGTATCCAGTTTGTTAATCTATGTCTTTTTATTGGGGAGTTGAGGCCATTGATGTTGAGAGATATTAAGGAATAGTGATCATTGCTTCCTGTTATATTCATATTTGGATGTGAGGTTATGTTTGTGTGCTTTTCTTCTCTTAGTTTTGTTGCCAAGACGATTAGTTTCTTGCTTCTTCTAGGGTATAGCTTGCCTCCTTATGTTGGGCTTTACCCTTTATTATCCTTTGTAGTGCTGGACTTGTAGAAAGATATTGTGTAAATTTGGTTTTGTCATGGAATATCTTGGTTTCTCCATCTATGTTAATTGAGAGTTTTGCAGGATACAGTAACCTGGGCTGGCATTTTTGTTCTCTTAGGGTCTGTATGACATCTGTCCAGGATCTTCTGGCC
The DNA here is from genome assembly GCF_021556685.1 of Rattus norvegicus. Classification (NCBI taxonomy): domain Eukaryota; kingdom Metazoa; phylum Chordata; class Mammalia; order Rodentia; family Muridae; genus Rattus; species Rattus norvegicus. The sequence continues at coordinate 10,023,962 of NC_141546.1, read as the reverse complement.
TTCATAGTTTCTGGCGAAAAGTCTGGTGTGATTCTGATAGGTCTGCCTTTATATGTTACTTGACCTTTTTCCCTTACTGCTTTTAATATTCTTTCTTTATTTTGTGTGTTTGATGTTTTGACAATTATGTGACGGGAGGTGTTTCTCTCTGGTCCAATCTATTTGGAGTTCTGTAGGCTTCTTGTATGCCTATGGGTATCTCTTTTTTTAGGTTAGGGAAGTTTTCTGCTATGATTTTGTTGAAGATATTTACTGGTCCTTTGAGCTGGGAGTCTTCACTCTCTTCTATACCTATTATCCTTAGGTTTGATCTTCTCATTGAGTCCTGGATTTCCTGTATGTTTTGGACCAGTAGCTTTTTCTGCTTTACATTATCTTTGACAGTTGAGTCAATGATTTCTATGGAATCTTCTGCTCCCGAGATTCTCTCTTCCATCTCTTGTATTCTGTTGGTGAAGCTTGTATCTACAGCTCCTTGTCTTTTCTTTTGATTTTCTATGTCCAGGGTTGTTTCCATGTGTTCTTTCTTGATTGCTTCTATTTCCATTTTTAATTCCTTCAACTGTTTGATTGTGTTTTCCTGGAATTCTTTCAGGGATTTTTGCGATTCCTCTCTGTAGGCTTCTACTTGTTCTCTAAGGGAGTTCTTTATGTCTTTCTTGAAGGCCTCCAGCATCATGATCAAATATGATTTTGAAACTAGGTCTTGCTTTTCTGGTTTGTTTGGATATTCCGTGTTTGCTTTGGTGGGAGAATCGGGCTCCGATGATGCCATGTAGTCTTGGTTTCTGTTGCTTGGGTTCCTGCGCTTGCCTCTCGCCATCAGATTATCTCTAGTGTTACTTTGTTCTGCTATTTCTGACAGTGGCTAGACTGTCCTATAACCTGTGTGTCAGGAGTGCTGTAGACCTGTTTTCCTGTTTTCTTTCAGCCAGTTATGGGGACAGAGTGTTCTGCTTTCGGGCGTGTAGTTTTTCCTCTCTACAGGTCTTCAGCTGTTCCTGTGGGCCTGTGTCTTGAGTTCACCAGGCAGGTTTCTTGCAGGGGAAAGTTTGTCCTACCTGTGGTTCCAAGGCTCAAGTTTCCTCGTGGGGTACTGCCTAAGTCCTCTCCGCTGTGGCAGCAACCGGGAAAATCTGCCCTGCTCCTTCCGGGAGCCTCTGTGCACCAGGGTTCCAGATGACGTTTGGTGTTTTCCTCTGGCGCCTGGATGTGCACAGAGTGCAGTCTCTTCTGGTTTCCCAGGCGTGTCTGCCTCTCTGAAGGTTCAGCTCTCCCTCCCACGGGATTTGGGTGCAGAGAACTGTTTATCCGGTCTGTTTCCTTCAGGTTCCGGCAGTGTCTCAGGCGCAGGGGTCCTGCTGCTCCCCGGCCCTCCCCTACGGGAACCCAGAGGCCTTATACAGTTGCCTCTTGGGCCAGGGATGTGGGCAGGGGTGGGCAGTGTTGGTGGTCTCCTCCGCTCTGCAGCCTCAGGAGTGCCCACCTGATCAGGCGGTGAGGTCTCTCTCCCACGGGGTTTGGGAGCCTATTCTTAGGTTTTATCCTCATATTTTGTCCTGGATTTCCTGGATATTTTGAGTTAGGAACTTTTCGTGTTTTGCATTTCCTTTGACGGTTGTGTCAATGTTTTCTATGGTATCTTCTGCCCCTGAGATTCTCTCTTCTATGTGTTGTATTCTGTTGGTGATACTTGTGTCTATGACTCCTGATCTCTTTCCTAGATTTTCTTTCTCTGGAATTGTTTCAAATTGTGATCTCTTTATTGTTTCTATTCTCACTTTTAGATCCTCGATTGTTTTGATCAATTCCTTCACTTGTTTGGTTGTGTTTTCCTGTAATTCTTTTAGGGATTTATGTGTTTCTTCTTTAAGTGCGTCTACCTGTTTACCTGTGGATTGTTGTTTTGTTATTTTTTATTTCTTCAAGTGAATTATTTATGCATACCTTAAAGTCTTCCAACATCATCATGAGTTATGATTTTAAATCAAAATCTTGCTCTTCTGATGTGTTGGGGGTATCCAGGTTTTGGTGTATTGGGAGAACTGTGTTCTGATGATACAAAGCACCCTTGGTTTCTGTTACTTAGGATTTTGCCCATCACTCTCACCGTCTGCTTATCTCTGGAATTACCTGGTCTTATTTTTCTGACAGTGGCTTGACCCACCTGCAAGCCTGAGTTTCTGCTCTCAGTTTTTCCTATGGGTTCTTGGTAGAGAGAGCTTTGGCATAGTGTAAGTTCCAGGTGCAGGAGGAAACCGAAAGTATCCTGTCCCAGACTGCTCCTCATTTCCTGAATCCTGTGAGAACTTCAGGACTGTTTCTCTTGAGTATGAATGTGAGCAGAACTGGTGGTCTCACCTGTGCTCTCAGGATTGTCAGCACTTCTGAGAATCCAGCTCTCCTCCCACCCCCGTGTTTGGGTACAGAGAGCTGTGAAACAAGGTCCAATCAATGTACTATTGGAGAATTGAATCCATTGATGCTAAGATATATTAAGAAATAATGAATGTTTGCTCTTATTTTTGTTGTTAGAAGTGGAATTATGTTTATGTATCTATCTTGTTTTGGGTTTGTTGTAAGAAGGTTACTTTCTTGCTTTTTCTAGAGTGTAGTTTCCTTCCTTGTATTGGAGTTTTCCATCTATTATCCTTTGTAGGGCTAGATTTCTGGAAAGATACTGTATAACTTTCATTTTTTCATGGAATATCTTGGATTTTTCATCTATGGTAAGTGAGAGTTTTGCTAGACATAGTAGCCTGGGCTGACATTTGTGTTTTCTTAGGTTCTTATGACATCTGTTCAGGATCTTCTAGCTTTCATAATTTCTGTTGACAGATTTGGTCTAATTCCCATCAGTCTGCCTTTGTATGTCACTTGTCCTCTTTCTTTTACTGCTTTTAATACTCTTCCTTTCTGTTGTGTATTTGGAGTTTTTACTATTTTGTGATGAGAGGAATTTCTTTTCTGGTCGAACACATTTGGCATTCTCTAGGCTTCTAGTTTGCTCATGGGCATATTTTTCTTTAGCTTTGGGAAGTTTTATTCTATAATTTTGTTGAAGGTATTTACTGGACCTTTAAGTTAGGAATCTCCACTCTCTTTTATATCTATTGTTCTTAGGTTTGGTGTTCTCATTGTGTCCTAGATCTCCTGAATGTTTTGTGTTTGGAACTTTTTGCTTTTTGCATTTTCTATGATTATTGTGTCATTCTTATCTATGGTATCTTCTGCCCCTGAGATTTGCTCTTCATTATCTTGTATTCTGCTGGTGATGCTTGAGTCTGTGACTCTTGATCTCTTTCCTAGGTTTTCTATCTCTAGGGTTGTCTCCCTTTGGGATTTCTTTATTGTTTCTATTTCCCTTTTTAGGTACTGGATTTTTTTTTTTCAATTCATTCACCTGTTTGTGCTTTCTTGTAATTCTTTAAGGGATTTTGGCATTTCCTCTTTAAGGGCTCCTACTTGTTTACCTGTGTTGTTCTAATATTTCTTTAAGGGAGTTAATTATATCCCTCTTAAAGTCCTCTATTGTAAGGCTTGAAGTGAGTGTTAACTACTGGGAGACCTCTCAAGTGAGAGACAAAAAGTTAATTTTCTGGAATGTAAGGGTCGACTTTCAATCAGTACCTCATGGCAAGTGATTAGAAGGTGTCTGCAAATGGCTATAACAAGCAATTTTATACTTTTTAGATGTATAGCTTACATCAGCAAGGTTATAGTTTAAACTAATTGGCTAAGCATATTGATCTTTGAATCTATTAGCTAGCAAGCATATGAAATGTATTTGAAAACTTATCTAGGCCCAGAGGGTTAAGTGATGAGCAGTACATTCTGAAGCTTTTCAAGGATGTCCTGTCCCTGTTCCTCCTGAGAATTGTGGGTAGAGAATGGAACTTGGCCTAGTCTTGACCCAAGGCAGGAAGCTAGTACTTGGCCTGATCTTGAACTGAGGCAGTGGGTGTAAAACTGGCAAAAGCCTCTAGCGTCCCTGTAACTTATCTACTTTCCACCAGGCCATGCCTCTTAATATCTCTTAGACTTTAGTAAGAACTAGGGCTCTTCACTATCATTATCGAGAGATGTACCTAGAAATCCAAATCTGGCTTTCGAGTGTTTTGGGATATCCAATATTTGCTTTGGTGGGAGAATTGGATTTCTAATTATGCCAATAGTCTTGATTTCTGTTGTTTATATTTCTGTCCTTGCCTCTCCCCATCTGGTTATCTCTAATGTTAGTTGGTCTTGCTGTCTCTGACTGGAGCTTGTCTTCCTGTGGGCCTTTGAGCCTTTGAGCCTATGATATTTGGAGTGAGTGTTCTTCTGGCAGCTCTTTGAGGACAGGTTTTGTGTTTAAGAGATGTCGAACAGTCTTGGCTATGCATACAGGTGGAGACTGGAAGGCAATAATAGAGTAATTTTAAAATATTAATTACATTTGTGTTTTTTCAAACAGTATGAACTTGTAACTTGTTAAAAATAAGACAGTAACACTTTTTTTGTAAGCTTAGCAAAAGAAAAAGACAAATGAAAATGGGGAATCCACTAATTTCTTCTGTTTTATCAGGGAAATATCTGGAAGTTAGTAGTAATTGAATATAAGGTATGAACAGAAATACCAAAAAATTAAAAGAAAATGAGAAGCTGTATATTGTTGAAAATATAATCATCCATAAACTTTTACTGTGAATGCCATATGTGGGCATATGTGTCTGGGTATATACATATTACTGGCACATATGTGTGCATACAGAATTCAGAGATTTGTGTGTGTGTGTGTGTGTGTGTGTGTGTGTGTGTTTCTCAATCATTCCTCATTCTTTTTAAAGTAGGGATCACTTACTCAACAAGGAACTCACTGATACAGCTACACTAATTATTAAATTAAAAAAATCTGCATGTTTCTTCCTCCCAGCAATGAGAAATTAATTATTACCTAGCATGTGAATGATCTTATTTTTTTTTTAATCTTGGCCACTCTTATGGGTGTACAATGGAACCTCAGAGTTGTCTTAATTTGCATTTCCCTAATGACAAAGGACACTGAACATTTCTTTCTTTAAGTTCTTCTCAGCCATTAGAGAATTCTCTGTTTAACACTATTTCCCACTTTTAATGGTTATTTGGGTTATTAGTGTCTAATTTTTTGAGCTGTTTGTAAATTTTTGACATCAGCCCTCTGTCAGACATAGGATTTTTAAAGGTTCTTTCCCAATCTTTACACTGCCAATTTTTGCTATTGATGGCATCTTTTGTCTTATAGAATCCTCGTACTTTAATGAAGTCCCATTTTTCTTATCTGCATTGACCTGGTATTTGAGTTCTTTGGATCTAAGTAGACCCAATATTAATGAGATTTATTCAGGAAACCAAGTCCTTCCTGCTGGCATAATCAGGAGAACTATGAGGCTGAAGAACACAGCTAACACACAGAAACCCCAAATCCAGAGCTTTGAGTTAGCTCACACTAATATTTGCCTCATTTTTCAACTGCTAGGGAATGTGAATGTGCTGGTCCTGCAAAGCTAAAGCTGTATTATCTTTATAACCAACATAAGGCAACAATAGGATGTCTTAGAGAAGCTCAGTCAGAAACTCCAATATTGATAGTGAATCAAAAATTGTAGGCTTCAAATCACACCAATGACTTATTGCAATGCATGTTCACAAGGAAACCAGTTTGGGTAAAAGGACATATGGTGTGAAACTGTGTGACATGTGGCAGCTTGACTGGGTGAAATGTGGGTTTTTTTTCCTCTTACTGTTTTTTGTTGTTGTTGTTTTGTTTCTGTTTTGTTTTGATTTAAATGTTCCTTTTGTCTTTTGCTTTTATTTTAATTAATTTGAGGGGGAAGTTGAAAATATAGAGGAATGGAAGGTGATCAGAATTATAGTGCATGATGAAAAATTCATAAAGAATCAATAAAAAAAATTAAACAGAGGAAAGAGCATGAAATTGAAGGGGGAGAGTTTCTACCCTGAACAAGTTATAATGATAGGTAGGTATGATTTATTTTACTGTATATATGTGTAAAATGATCAAAATTAAATTTTGAAAATGTATGTGACTTTATGTAGTGAGCAAATAAAGTTTCTGGCACATGTTTATTTTTAGACATGGAAAAAGCAACATGAAGGATCCATGCCTCAGTACCATGGAATAAATTCGTAAGGCTTCTGTTGTCTCAGTGCAAAGCTTTTCTTAGGTGTGCGTGCAACTGTGAGAAGTGTATCAACACAATCCCCAGTAAACATTTCTCCTTTAGATGTTTACACTCTGATGATTGCTACAGTGATTGTTCTTATTGGGATTAGCTAACCCAACTTTAAAGCTAAGCTGTGTAAAATGACATTGCCTTGTTTTTCATCTGTGTGCAGTAATACTGCCCTTTGTTTCATTGTATGTAATATGTCTTCCCTCTGTTCAACTGAATATAGTAAACATGGTGAGCTTGCAGAGTGCTGGGGTTTCTTCCTCTGATTTCAGATTCTCTATGTCCATGTGTCCATGCATTTGTCCTTTTTTGTCGCTGCACTGTCCATTTAGATAAATCCCCAGAGCTGTGTGCCTTTACGTTGTTGTGTTCCACTGGATAGTGCTCCTTTGAAAAATTTAGATATTTTTAAATGCTTAATGTGCCATGGACTTACCTCTATCTTTAGAGCCAGGCCTCATCTTTACCATGAGCTCTCTTGCATGGCATGAGAGGGGTTTCATTTTTTTCCCCTAACCATTTCTGATTATTTTCTCAATCATTGTGAAACATCATAGAAATATTTTCTGACTTTCTAATTGTTCCTGTTGAGTCTCATTTTATTACCCATGTTATCACATTTTTTCTCTTATGACAAAATCTTCTATGAAAAATTTCAGAATCTAATAGTTTTCTACTCATGATTTTCAATCTTCTATTGAATTCTTTGTATTCACACTGCTGAAAGCCTCTCTTGTTCTATGAATATGAATTTTTCAATGTTCTCTACTCCCTTCAAATATAAATGCTTCTTGTGTGTTTTTAAAGATTTATTGATGCATATTCCTTTGAAGATTTCTTCTTCTTGAAAAGGCTATTTAATTTCTTATTGTGATAGTTAAATATGTGCCCAATCTCTCTTATGTGTAATTGAAGTCTCTTTTTAAATTGCAATATATTGATTTATTAAATATATTGAATATTTTAATACACACATACACATACACACACACACACACACACACACACACACACACACACACACACACACACGTGTGTGCACGCTGGACTTGCCTGAAGTGATATGGTTAGATTGATCAGAATTCCCTGGGGAAATGTTTTCAGAGATGAGAGAACACAGTTTTTTAAGCGTTTCGTGAATGAGCATGAGGTTCTTAAACTTTTCTTCCCAAGCCAATTTGAAAGGATTAACATGATAGTATGTGCTTATAATCTTATCACTGGGGAGAGAAACAGGTATAATACTCTTCTTTAATCACTGATCAAAGTAGAAGGATCTACGAGTTCTAGGCCAATTGTAGAATGATATATTAATAAACTAGGTACATATCTCCTTGAGGAATGTCTTCTGAGGTTTACCTCTGGCATTTACACATGATCCTGAATGTATAAGAAATGTTTCAAATTTGCAGAGGACATGGTTAAGAATGACCATCAACATTTAGAAAACAGTATTAATGAGTGTACATCTCTGTATCAAGAATTTTGTTCCTTCAAGATGTTCTGTGTATATCATTCAAATATGTAGGTATATACATTTAAGTACACATATATGCATACATGCACACAGGGGTGTGCACACAAACACACACACACCACAAAATACATACAAAGTGCACAAAATGGTATTATTCTGGAGAGAGGCTAATACAGAGAACAGTAGAGAGTAGAAATAAATAAAAGCATGAAAGCTTGAGAAAGCCATAGAAAATCATCTGTGTTGTCATAGTAGCAGACAGTGTTGTACAAAGTAGCAAGGGAGAAAATGGTAAGTTGAACTACCCAGCTGTGATGTCCATAATCCAGAGCAGTGACCAGCATGGAATTGAAATATTAAATGTGTGAGAGCAGCAGTGGTATTCATACCTTGTCCTGAACCAACAACTGTCTAATTAGAAATATGGTCTATTCAGCAGGAGGAAAAATCATATCTGACACTGGAAACCAGATCAACTACTGAGTGCTAGTAAAGTTGTGAGCCTTTGTGTAAATGTTACTGCTGCCACTTTAACTTAACAGTATAGTTTCTAACTTAATTCTAAAAACTTACCCTTTTTATACATAAACATGAAGGGCTCACACCTTATCAAAAAGGTTTTTCTTTAAGGTAGACAAATACTATTATGTAAACCCAGAAATGCTAAAATTTGAGAAAATAACTGCCTATACCGTGTTCAGCCCCAACAAATTCATCTACTACACTGCACGTTAAGCTCAGAGAGTATCCCCAAATATGAGAGATGTAAGAGTCAAAGGACAAGGAAGTCTGTTGTGAGATTGTATCTCCTTGAATTGACAGAGTTACACACATAATACCTCAGCAAACATGATCTTTAGCAATGAAGACAGCAATACAGATACTACTGTAGAAGGAGGAAATCTTACAACACACTACACTCAGGTGAAGATCTACAAGCGATTTATGATTTTCTAAGTGTAGAAAAATTAATCTTTACAAGGACTGAGAACCCAAAATTGTATCCAAGCACACTTGTCAGAGTTATAATTAGGGTTCCAGTTATTACGAAGAGACATGATGTCTACAGCAACTTTTATGAAGGAAAACATTTAATAGAGCCCGGATTGCAAGTTTGGAGGTTTAAGCTGTTATCATCATGTTGTGAAGCATAGAAGTTTACAGAGAAATATGGTGCTGAAAGAGGAGCTGCGAGTTTTCCATTTTGATCCTCATGAAGTGTAAGCCCGTAGGCCTGGTTTTGAGCTTCTGAGACCTCAAAGCCCACACTGTAGGAACATAATACCCTAATAAAACCAAAGCTAATTCTACAATGCCACACCTCCTAATAGTACCACTTCCTGTGGATCTATGGAGTCCATTTTTAATCAAATCTGTACAACATACAAACACCAATAAATATACTCTGCAGATTGTATATTTATGCAAATATATAAAAGTATATGTATTAATAATAAAGAGATCATGGACTTGGGAAGTAGTAAAGAGTTAGGAGGGTTCAGGGGAAGAAAATGTAAGGACCTTTGTTACCGTTCTCTATTGCTGAGACAAAACACCATGGCCAAGGCAGCTTATAAAAATAAGCATTTAATTAATTTCCAAAAGACTGTTAGACTGCACGATTATTATGACATTGCAATAAACAGTCACAAATGGTACAATAGCAGTAGGAGAGAGATTATACCTGTTCCACAAATATTAGAGAAAACCAAGAGATAGCTACAATTATATGAGTTTATGAAATGTCGAACCCCTTCCTAGTGACATACCTCCTTCAGCGAGTGGAAACCTCTTAATTCTTCCTAAATAGTCCCACTAACTGGGACCAATCATTAAACTACATGAGCCTAAGGTATCTATCCTCATTAAACACACCAGAGGAAAAGAGGAAATTATGTAATTAGATATTAATTAAATGTTTTAACAAATCTCAAAAGACTAATATGGAAAATCGAGTAACAAGTTTGACCAGCAGCAGATTCAGTGGCTTGCTCCCCAGTAGGCATGTCAAAATTACAGATGGATACTATTATATTTTAATGTCTGTAAAGAACACTAACCATGCAGCACAGGTATATTAAAGGTGTAACAGTAAAAAATATCTCCTTTGTAGCTATAAATACATACACAAGTGTGTGTGTGTGTGTGTGTGTGTGTGTGTGTGTGTGTGTGTGTGTGTGTGTGTTAGTTGGAGGAATGGTACTCTATAGTAGGGGACAGAAGTCAACTTTAGGTGACATTTTTAGATATTGCACTTTTTTTTGAGACTAACTCAAGCTAGGGTGTTTGTCCATAGGTCAGAAATGTTAAGTAATGTCTGAAATTCCAATACTTCATTAGTGATATGGAAGAAAACCAAGAAAATCTCTAGATAATTGAAAACCTGGTGGCTTGGTGCATGTAGTAGAAACCAGCATGAGAACCAGACTCAAATTAGGTGAATTATGAGAAACAATGGCCAAGATTGTCCTCTGACCACACACATGCATTTTCAAACTCCCACCCACATTCATAAAGAATGAACACACATAAGTCTCTCTCTCTCTCTCTCTCTCTCTCTCTCTCTCTCTCTCTCTCTCTCGCACACACACACACACACACACACACACACACACACACACACATGCAAACACACACACACTCACTTGATAGGGGATTTTGTTTTTTACCATGTGCTTTGTATTTTGTATTTTATTTGTCAGATCTCGACTTCAAATAGCTGATGGGATGTTTGGTTCATTAAAATGTTACTTTTGTTTTGACCCAGTATAAAAACATAAAATCTATGCAAATCAGCAGGGTAGCATTTTGATACACACATACATTAAATAAGTTTTGGCATATGTTAATTTTACCAAGTAGCAGTTTTATAGTAACATTTCTATGTATGTGTATATTTTGATCATAGTCATCTCCTTTTTGCCCTTTTTGTTTCTGTCCTCCTTTCCCTTTTTCCACATCCCTAGGAAGCCTTCTTTTACTTTAGTGATCCCCATCCTAAGTCCCACACATGACAGAGAGCACAGAATAATTGTCTTCCAGAGGATGTCTTTATTTCACTTAAAATTTTATCTTCAGTTCAACCCAGGGTCTTGAAAATGACATGATTTTATTCTTCTTTACAGCAGAATAATACTTCATTACATAATTCATCAAATATTCTATCTATTCACTGGTGAATTGCCATAGTGATCCCATAGTTTGGATATTGAGAATACCATGATAAATATGGGTAGGCAGTTATCGCCATAATAAACTAACACTGATTCTTCTTGCTGAGCACACTGTGGTTGCATAGCTGGATCTTATTGTGATTTTGATGTTTTGGAGATCCTCTCTATAAATTTAGATAGTAGCTACACTAGTTTATATACTTATCAGCTGTGTCTAGGTTTCCTGTGTTTTTGACTTCTTATCCTTACCACCATTTGTTTTGTTTTGTTTTGTTTTGTTTTTTTTTGCTTCTGTTTTTTTTCTTTTTTTTTCCTCCATCTTTATTAAATTGGGTGTTTCTCATTTAGATTTCAATTGTTATTACCTTTCCTGGTTTCCAGGAGAACATCCCCTTAACCCCTCCCCCTCTCCTTCTATATGGATGTTCCCTTCCCCATCCTCCCCCCATTATTGCCCTCCCCAAACAATCCCATTCACTGAAGGTTCAGTCTTGGCAGGACCAAAGGCTTCACCTTCCACTGGTGCCCTTACTAGGCTATTCACTGCTACCTATGCAGTTGGAGCCCATGGTCAGTCCATGTATAATCTTTGGGTAGTGGCTTAGTCCCTGGAAGTTCTGGTTGGTTGGCATTTTTGTTCATATGGGGTCTCAAGCCCCTTCAAACTCTTTCAGTCCTTTCTCTGATTACTTCAACGGGGGTCCCATTCTCAGTTCATTGGTTTGCTGCTGGCATTCGCCTATGTATTTGCCATATTCTGTCTGTTTCACAGGAGAATTTATCTAGCCTGAGATTATAGTAGTTGGATCTGGAAAAGATTCACTATAAAAACCCAACTGATCTTATTGTGGTTTGTAGAATTGTATGGTAATGTGTTACATAACATTTTAAAAGTCTAAGAAAGTGAAAAGATTTAGGCACAGGTTTCAGGAGCTAAAATGTGGTCTTTAGAGTGTTAGCTATAGATTTTCAGGGTGATGGTATTGCTCATGTGGTTGTCTCCATACCTACCACTTGTACCTAGTAATCAAGAAGGTCTGGATTCAACTCCAGCACTAAGTACATAAACAGGCTGAGATTCTCTTTCTTTCTGGATCTGAGAACTCTTTACATAGAGGCAGAAGGACCAGAAATACATGGTCATCCTTGGCTACATAGAGAGTTATAGGCTAGTCTGAACTTTCTAATAACATGAAATCCTTCCATGTTTACAAACAGAAAATGAGTAGGATAAGAAGCATAAAGAAAAAAGGTATGAAGAAATTCAAAGAATAAAAGAAAGTGGAAAGGAATAAAGGAAAGTGGGAAGAATAAAGAAAAGTGGGAAGAATGAATAAAGGAAGAAAGGAAGGAGAGAAAGAAGCTGAAAGATCTATATAGGTTATGGAGTTGTTTTTTATTCCCTTTTCACAAAAAATTATACGACTTAGTGCACATACAATCTACTCTCAAAATATTACTTAACTTCAGCCACGATATGATGAGCAAGTGAGCACTTTCCATTATTCTTTGTCAAATATATATACATTTGAAGACACAGAGCACATGAGGAGTCTTCTAATAAACCCAGCCTAATCCCTGACTTGTGAAACTATCATAAACAGCCATAAACTGTCTTCTCTGTGGCTGAACCTGGAGCTTTCTCTGCTATTACCACTAAGCATTTCCATGTCTCTGCTTTCATATATGTACTTACAAACCACAGACTTGTGAAGGAAAGTGCTATCATCATTATAAGTCCTCAGTTATATAGAGGGACATGGAAAAGACAGAAAAGGTGTAACAACCATAGGATGTCTGCTATAAGACTATATCTCTTATAAGATACAGAAAACTTGCACCCATGATACATCAACATTATGACTGTTACAGATCACTAGAACAAATGCAATCTCAACAGACACATCAAGTTAGAAGAGAAAGAAATCTATGGATTCTCAACCCTAGATTAAGAATTATGAACACTTAAGGAATTCTGAGACCAAGAGAAATAATCCTCCCTAGGGAAAATTCACCACTCCCTCCCAGCAAAGAGAGAGTTCATTATCCAAATATAAGCGGTCAGTCCTAAACTCAGAAAAATACAATCCAAAGATTGAACAGGTTGAATTTATAGATTTAGAAGTACATAAACTTGCCTACTCTCCCACCACTCCCAAATACACACACATAAAACACAGTGACTGAAAAGAGAGGCTGGAGGGGAAAAGTAAAAGGGCAAGCAAGGAACATGATTGTATTTTCATTAATGGCTTAGAAGTAGTAAATTCAACATTTCAAATATCTGAATACAAACATATATTTAAAGGAATCATAAGACAAAAGAAACAACAAAATGTCCCTACATTATTAATACTAAATAAGTTATTAAACAGATGCTTTGATTATAGACATCACTTAAAAAACTAGAATCAGTCTCAATTTACATAATAAATCTGAATGCTTGAGGGTTTATCAGATTACGTTTGAACCATTTGCATGACAAGCTTCCCACTAAATTATGAGACCTTGCAGAAAACCCTGAATAGTGTTCATTATATATTTCAATTAGGCATCAGAAAGAGAGAAAGATTTCCAAATAACTGTATGGTAAATGATTAATAAATAGAAGCGTAAATCTTGTGGGTCATTTCCCAGTGAGAGTGCTATTAGATACAGTATCTTAAGACAGTATATCCCTTAGGGCTCTTTGTTTGAAAACATAATCACAAAAATTATCTCAAATTGGTTAAAGATATATGTATTGAAAATCTGAGAACTAACATATTTTGTTATTATTCATGACCTTGCTTTCTTTTTATCTCTGTGTTCTTCTACCTCACTACTCAGTTTTTCTTTAGAAATTTATTTTTATTTTATGTCAGAGAGAGTTTTATCTGATATATATTTTGTACGATATTTGTGCAGAAGACAGAAGCAGGGAACTGATCTTCTGGAAGTAGAATTACAAATGATTGTAAACCAAGACTGGTCCTCTGCATGTGAAGTGAGTGCCCCTAGCTGGTAAAACATCTTTTTCATTCCCTGTTTTCTAAGGGTTGGCTTAGTGGCTTTCAGAAGCTTATCTGAGACCCTTGAAAACATGTGTCATGATTCTAGTCAAGTTGAAGAAATATACCTTTGTATTGGTTCTGAAGATAATTATTATCCAATAAGCAAGAGGCCTGAAGTTCCTACTCCCAGTATTCATGTAAGGGACAAATAGACATGGTAGGCAGCATGTGATTTGAGGTTTAGAAAGCAAAGTAAAATCCTCAAAGCAAACTAGTCAATGAGATTAGTCATATCATTGAGTCTAAATATTGACTAGTGAAAGGAAAATTATACAGATTTAAGGTTTAAAAATGTGAAGTTAAAAGAATAAGTTTAAAAATCCACAGACTCAGGGCTAAACACTGTCCAGGCAGGGCGGGGCCTGCCCTACAGTCATGACTGACAGACCATAAAGATAAAGAAAAGCAATGCAGGAACCAGCCCAAGCTATCAGGACTGACTCATAAACCATTTGACAGGAGGGCACCTCCCCCAGCTTACTCAGAACCACACTTTAACCAGATGTCCTTCAAACCCTGATAAGCCCCTGGCTTCTAAAATCCCGAATGCCCCAGTCAGCACGTACTCTTCTGTTGTGTTGTGATCTCACCACTATGTTTAAATGACCCAATCACTTACAGCCGCGCCAAAAATTAGCCACCACTGTTTGAATTAGCCAATTGTGTGTAACCGTGCCAAACCCCCTAGCTTTCCCTATATAAACCCCTGACTTTTGAGTTTCGGGGTCGACACCTCTGTCTCCTGCGCGGGATACATGTCGGCCCAGAGATCTCCATAATAGATCCTCGTAATAAACCTCGCCTTTGCTTATTACATCCAAAATGGTCTCTCTGTGTCTGGGGTCCGCGATTTCCCAAGATTTGAATAAGGGTCTCTCTCTTCGGGAAACTTTCACTAGGAGACCTTGAATCACTGAAGAGGTAGAAGAATGATAGGGGATTATTCCAGTTGTCAGTTTCATACATGGGGTGTCTGATAATCCCTGGCACATATGCTATAAACATGCCTTATCTGGTTTCATTGGAAGAATATGCATCTAATCCTGTATACACTTAGAGGATCAGAGTGAGGATACTCTTTTTTTTTAATTTTAATTTTCTTTTTTTTTAATCTTTATTAACTTAAGTATTTCTTATTTACATTTCAATTGCTATTCCCCTTCCCAGTTCCCTGGCCAACATCCCCCTAACACCTCCCTCTCCCCTTCTATATGGTTGTTCCACTCCCCATCCTACCCCCATTACTGCCCTTCCCCCAATAATCACATTCACCGTGGGTTCAGTCTTGGCAGGACCAAGGGCTTCCCCTTCCACTGTTGCTCTTACTAGGCTATTCATTGCTACCTGTGAGGTTGGCGCCCATGGTCAGTCCACGAATAGTCTTTGGGTAGTAGCTTGGTCCCTGGAAGCTCTGGTTGGTTGGCATTGTTGTTCATATGGGGTCTCAAGCCCCTTCAAGCTCTTCCAGCCCTTTCTCTGATTCTTTCAACAGGGGTGCCGTTCTCAATTCAGTGGTTTACTGCTGGCATTCGGCTATGTATTTGCTGTACTCTGGCTGTGTCACTCAGGAGAAATCTACACCCAGTACATGTCGGACTGCACTTATTTGCTTCATCCATCTTATCTAATTGTGTGGCTGTATATGTATGGGCCACATGTGGGGCAGGCTCTGAATGGGTGTACCTTCTGTCTCTGTTCTAAACTTTGCCTCCCTATTCCCTGCCAAAGGTATTCTTGCTCCCCTTTTAAAGAAGGAGTGAAGCTTTCACATTTTGGTCATTCCTTTTCAGTTTCATGTGTTCTGTGCATCTAGCATAAGTCAAGCATTTGGGCTAATAGCCATTTATCAATGAGTGCATGCCATGTGTGTTTTTTTCTTTAATTGGGTTACATTACTTAGGATGATATTTTCCAGTTCCATCCATTTGCCTATGAATTTCATAAAGTCATTGTTTTTGACAGCTGAGTAATATTCCATTGTGTAGATGTACCACATTTTCTGTATCCATTCCTCTGTTGAAGGGCTTCTGGCTATTATAAATAAGGCTGCTATGAACATAGTGGAGCATGTGTCTTTGTTATATGTTGGGGCATCTTTTGAGTATATGCCCAAGAGAGGTATAGCTGGGTCCTCAGGTAGTTCAATGTCCAAATTTCTGAAGAAACTCCAGACTGATTTCCAGAATGGTTGTACCAGTCTGCAATCCCACCAACAAGGGAATGTTCCTCTTTCTCTACATTCTCGCCAGTATCTGCTGTCACCTGAGTTTTTTATTCTTAGCCATTCTCACTGGTGTGAGGTGAAATCTCAGGGTTGTTTTGATTTGGATTTCCCTTATGTCTAAAGATGTTGAACATTTCTTTAGATGTTTCTCATTCATTCAGCATTCCTTTGCTGTGAATTCTTTGTTCAGCTCTGAACCCCATTTATCATAGGGTTATTTGTCTCCCTGTGGTCGAACTTCTTGAGTTCTTTGTATATTTTGGATATAATTTGTTGTTGTAATAATATAAAAATTTAAAATATTGTGTTCTTTTACCTCGCAAGGTCCACACCCAAGTGCCCCAAGATATCTGCTAGATATCTGGGCAGAAACATATCCCAGCCACACACTTTCCTACACTCAAACCCTCACATAAAAGAACACACAACACAATAATCTTTGACACAATTGGTAAGATATAATTGCCCACTTAAACGTACTTTGCCCGATACCATCCATCCCTTAGGAACATTGATAATAACCTGTAAATACACAGAGGAGAATCTTAACATCACCTGCCATGGCTTCTCTCCTCTCCTCTCTCCTCTGTCCTGTCTCTTCCTCTCTCTACTAGTCTCCTCCTCCTCCTTCGAACTTCTCTTCTACCCATCTTTCCTTCTCCTCCAATGACAGGCGTCCTTCTATCCTATACTGGTAACTCCCCTGAACTTTACAAATTCAATGAGGAGGTGGTTCTGGTGAAGTCATCTGACTTCTGAGTACAGGACTAGGTAGCTGTCCTTGAGACAGTGGAATTAGCATCAAAATACAGATAACTTCAGGGCAAACCACAACAATAAGCCCTCTATCTGTTGTAGGATTGGTACAGATCATTTCCCCATGTATTGGTTGCTGTTATGTCCTAACAACAGTGTCCCTTACCTTACAGAAGCTTTGCAGTTTTACGAGATCCTATTTGTCAATTCTTGATCTTAGAGCATAAGCCATTGGTGTTGTGTTCAGGAAATTTTCTCCCATGTCCATGTGTTCAAGATGCTTCCCCAGTTTTTCTTCCATTAGTTTGAGTGTGTCTGGTTTGAGGTGGAGGTCCTTGATCCACTTGGACTTAAGCTTTGTACAGGGTGATAAGCATGGATCCATCTGATTCTTCTAACTGTTGACCTCCAGTTGAACCAGCACCATTTGCTGAAAAAGCTTTCTTTTCTCCATTGGATGTTTTTGGCTCTTTTGTCAAAAATCAAGTGACCATAGGTGTGTGGGTTCATTTCTGGGTCTTCAATTCTATTCCACTGGTCTATCTGTCTATCTCGGTACCAATACCATGCAGTTTTTATCATTATTACTCTGTAATACTGCTTGAGTTTAGGGATAGTGATTCCCCCAGAAGTACTTTTATTTTTGAGGATAGTTTTAGCTATCCTGGGTTTTTTGTTATTCCAGATGAATTTGCAAATTGTTCTGTCTAACTCTTTGAAGAATTGGATTGGAATTTTGATGGGGATTGCATTGAATCTGTAGATTGCTTTTGGTAAAATGGCCATTTTTACTATATTAATCCTGCCAATCCATGAGCATGGGAGATCTTTCCATCTTCTGAGGTCTTCTTCAATTTCTTTCCTCAGTGTCTTGAAGTTCTTATTTTACAGATCTTTTACTTGCTTGGTTAAAGTCACACCGAGGTACTTTATATTATTTGGGTCTCTTATGAAGGGTGTCGTTTCCCTAATTTCTTTCTCGGCTTGTTTCTCTTTTGTATAGAGGAAGGCAACTGATTTATTTGAGTTAATTTTATACCCAGCCACTTTGCTGAAGTTGTTTATCAGCTTTAGTAGTTCTCTGGTGGAACTTTTGGGATCACTTAAATATACTATCATGTCATCTGCAAATAGTGATATTTTGACTTCTTCTTTTCCGATCTGTATCCCTTTGATCTCCTTTTGTTGTCTGATTGCTCTTGCTAGAACTTCAAGAACTATATTGAATAAGTAGGGAGAGAGTGGGCAGCCTTGTCTAGTCCCTGATTTTAGTGGGATTGCTTCAAGTTTCTCTCCATTTAGTTTAATGTTAGCAACTGGTTTGCTGTATATGGCTTTTACTATGTTTAGGTATGGGCCTTGAATTCCTATTCTTTCCAGGACTTTTATCATGAAGGGGTGTTGAATTTTGTCAAATGCTTTCTCAGCATCTAATGAAATGATCATGTGGTTCTGTTCTTTCAGTTTGTTTATATAATGGATCACGTTGATGGTTTTCCGTATATTAAACCATCCCTGCATGCCTGGGATGAAGCCTACTTGATCATGATGGATGATTGTTTTGATGTGCTCTTGAATTCGGTTTGCCAGAATTTTATTGAGTATTTTTGCGTCGATATTCATAAGGGAAATTGGTCTGAAGTTCTCTTTCTTTGTTGTGTCTTTGTGTGGTTTAGGTATAAGAGTAATTGTGGCTTCGTAGAAGGAATTCGGAAGGGCTCCATCTGTTTCAATTTTGTGGAATAGTTTGGATAATATTGGTATGAGGTCTTCTATGAAGGTTTGATAGAATTCTGCACTAAACCCGTCTGGACCTGGGCTCTTTTTGGTTGGGAGACCTTTAATGATTGCTTCTATTTCCTTAGGAGTTATGGGGTTGTTTAACTGGTTTATCTGTTCCTGATTTAACTTCGATACCTGGTATCTGTCTAGGAAATTGTCCATTTCCTGAAGATTTTCAAATTTTGTTGAATATAGGTTTTTATAGTAAGATCTGATGATTTTTTGAATTTCCTCTGAATCTGTAGTTATGTCTCCCTTTTCATTTCTGATTTTGTTAATTTGGACGCACTCTCTGTGTCCTCTTGTTAGTCTGGCTAAGGGTTTATCTATCTTGTTGATTTTCTCAAAGAACCAACTTTTGGTTCTGTTGATTCTTTCTGTGGTCCTTTTTGTTTCTACTTGGTTGATTTCAGCTCTGAGTTTGATTATTTCCTGCCTTCTACTCCTCCTGGGTGTATTTGCTTCTTTTTGTTCTAGAGCTTTTAGGTGTGCTGTCAAGCTGCTGACATATGCTCTTTCCTGTTTCTTTCTGCAGGCACACAGCGCTATCAGTTTTCCTCTTAGCACAGCTTTCATTGTGTCCCATAGGTTTGGGTATGTTGTACCTTCATTTTCATTAAATTCTAAAAAGTTTTTAATTTCTTTCTTCATTTCTTCCTTGACCAGGTTATCATTGAGTAGAGCATTGTTCAATTTCCACGTATATGTGGGCATTCTTCCCTTATTTTTATTGAAGACCAGCTTTAGGCCTTGATGGTCTGATAGCACGCATGGGATTATTTCTATCTTTCTGTACCTGTTGAGGCCCGTTTTTTGACCAATTACATGGTCAATTTTGGAGAAAGTACCATGAGGAGCTGAGAAGAAGGTATATCCTTTTGCTTTAGGATAGAATGTTCTATAAATATCCGATAAGTCCATTGGGCTCATGACTTCTCTTAGTCTGTCGACATCACTGTTTAATTTCTGTTTCCATGATCTGTCCATTGATGAGAGTGGGGTGTTGAAATCTCCCACTATTATTGTGTGAGGTGCAATGTGTGTTTTGAGCTTTAGTAAGGTTTCTTTTACGTATGTAGGTGCCGTTGTATTTGGGGCATAGATATTTAAGATTGAGAGTTCATCTGGGTGGATTTTGCCTTTGATGAATATGAAGTGTCCTTCCTTATATTTTTGATGACTTTTAGTTGGAAATTGATTTTATTTGATATTAGAATGGCTACTCCAACTTGCTTCTTCCGACCATTTGCTTGGAAAGTTGTTTTCCAGCCTTTCACTCTGCGGTAGTGTCTGTCTTCGTCTCTGACGTGTGTTTCCTGTAGGCAGCAGAATGCAGGGTCCTCGTTGCGTATCCAGTTTGTTAATCTATGTCTTTTTATTGGGGAGTTTAGGGCATTGATATTGAGAGATATTAAGGAATAGTGATTATTGCTTCCCGTTATATTCATATTTGGATGTGAGGTTATGTTTGTGTGCTTTCATTCTCTTTGTTTTGTTGCCAAGATGATTAGTTTCTTGCTTCTTCTAGGGTATAGCTTGCCTCCTTATGTTGGGCTTTACCCTTTATTATCCTTTGTAGTGCTGGATTTGTAGAAAGATATTGTGTAAATTTGGTTTTCTCATGGAATATCTTGGTTTCTCCATCTATGTTAATTGAGAGTTTTGCAGGATACAGTAACCTGGGCTGGCATTTGTGTTCTCTTAGGTTCTGTATGACATCTGTCCAGGATCTTCTGGCCTTCATAATTTCTGGCGAAAAGTCTGGTGTGATTCTGATAGGTCTCCCTTTATATGTTACTTGACCTTTTTCCCTTACTGCTTTTAATATTCTTTCTTTATTTTGTGCGTTTGGTGTTTTGACAATTATGTGACGGGAGGTGTTTCTTTTCTGGTCCAATCTATTTGGAGTTCTGTAGGCTTCTTGTATGCCTATGGGTATCTCTTTTTTTAGGTTAGGGAAGTTTTCTTCTATGATTTTGTTGAAGATATTTACTGGTCCTTTGAGCTGGGAGTCTTCGCTCTCTTCTATAGCTATTATCCTTAGGTTTGATCTTCTCATTGAGTCCTGGATTTCTTGTATGTTTTGGACCAGTAGCTTTTTCTGCTTTAGATTATCTTTGACAGTTGAGTCAATGATTTCTATGGAATTTTCTGCTCCCGAGATTCTCTCTTCCATCTGTTGTATTCTGTTGGTGAAGCTTGTATCTACAGCTCCTTGTCTCTTCTTTTGATTTTCTATATCCAGCGTTGTTCCATATGTTCTTTCTTGATTGCTTCTATTTCCATTTTTAATTCCTTGAACTGTTTGTGTTTTCCTGGAATTCTTTCAGGGATTTTTGTGTCTCTTCTCTATGGGCTTCTACTTGTTTATTTATGTTTTCCTGGAATTCTTTCAGGGATTTTTGTGTCTCCTCTCTATGGTCTTCTATTTGTTTATTTATGTTTTCCTGGAATTCTTTCAGGGATTTTTGCGATTCCTCTCTGTAGGCTTCTACTTGTTCTCTAAGGGGGTTCTTCACGTCTTTCTTGCAGTCCTCCAGCATCATGATCAAAAATGATTTTGAAACTAGATCTTGCTTTTCTGTTGTGTTTGGATATTCCATATTTGTGTTGATGGGAGAATTGCCATGTAGTCTTGGTTTCTGTTGCTTGGGTCCCTGCGCTTGCCTCTTGCCATCAGATTATCTCTAGTGTTACTTTGTTCTGCTATTTCTGACAGTGGCTAGACTGTCCTATAAGCCTGTGTGTCAGGAGTGCTGTAGACCTGTTTTCCTCTCTTTCAGTCAGTTATGGGGACAGAGTGTTCTGCTTTCGGGCGTGTAGTTTTTCCTCGCTACAGGTCTTCAGCTGTTCCTGTGGGCCTGTGTCTTGAGTTCACCAGGCAGCTTTCTTGCAGCAGAAAATTTGGTCTTACCTGTGATCCCGAGGCTCAAGTCCGCTCGTGGGGTGCTGCCCAGGGGCTCTCTGCAGTGGCAGCAACCAGGAAGACCTGTGCCGCCCCTTCCGGGAGCTTCAGTGCACCAGGGTTCCAGATGGTCTTTGGCTTTTTCCTCTGGCGTCCGAGATGTGTGTGCAGAGAGCAGTCTCTTCTGGTTTCCCAGGCTTGTCTGCCTCTCTGAAGGTTTTGCTCTCCCTCCCACGGGATTTGGGTGCAGAGAACTGTTTATCCGATTTGTTTCCTTCAGGTTCCGGCGGTGTCTCAGGCAGGGGTCCTGTGGCTCCTGGGCCCTCCCCCACGGGATCCCAGAGGCCTTATACAGTTTCCTCTTGGGCCCGGGATGTGGGCAGGGGTGAGCAGTGTTGGTGGTTTCTTCCGCTCTGCAGCCTCAGGAGTGCCCACCTGACCAGGCGGTTGGGTCTCTCTCTCACGGGGTCTGGGAGCAGAGAGCTGCTGCGGGCCGGGATCGGCTTGTTTCTCTTTTGTGTAGAGAAAGCCTACTGATTTATTTGAGTAATTTTATACCCAGCCACTTTGCTGAAGGTGTTTATCAGCTTTAGTAGTTCTCTGGTGGAACTTTTGGGATGACTTAAATATACTATCATATCATCTGCAAATTGTGATATTTTAACTTCTCTTTTCCAATCTGTATCCCTTTGATATCCCCTTGTTTACTGATTGCTCTGGCTAGAACTTCAAGAACTATATTGAGTAAGTAGGGAGAGAGTTGACAGGCTTGTCTAGTCCCGGATTTTAGTGGGATTGCTTCAAGTTTCTGTTCATTTAGTTTAATGTTATGGCTTTTACTATGTTTAGGTATGGGCCTTGAATTCCTATTCTTTACAGGACTTTTATCATGAAGGGTTGTTGAATTTTTTTAAATGCATTTTCAGCATCTAATGAAATGATCATGTGGTTTTGTTCTTTCAGTTTGTTTATATAATGGATTATGTTGATGGTGTTCTGTATAGTAAACCATCCCTTCATGCCTGGAATGAAGCCTACTTGATCATGGTGGATGATTTTTTTCATGTGCTCTTGGATTCGGTTTCCAAGAATTTTATTGAGTATTATTGGGTTGATTATTCATAAGGGAAATTGGTCTGAAGTTCTCTTTCTTTGTTTGTTCTTTGTGTGGTTTAGGTATAAGAATACTTGTGGCTTTATAGAAGGAATTCAGTAGTGCTCCATCTGTTTCACTTTTGTGGAATTGTTTGGATAGTATTGCTATGAGGTCTTCTATGAAGGTCTGATAGAATTCTGCACTAAACCCATCTGGACCTGGGCTTGTTTTGGTTGGGAGACCTTTAAAGACTGCTTCTATTTTGTTAGGAATTATGGGGTTGTTTAAATGTTTATCTGTTCCTGCATTAAGTTTGGTACCTGGTATCTGTCTAGGAAATTGTCCATTTCCTGCAGATTTTCAAGTTTTGTTGAATATAGGCTTTTATAGTAGGATCTGATGATTTTTTGAATTTCCTCTGATTCTGTAGTTATGTCTCCCTTTTTATTTCTGATTTTGTTAATTTGTATACACTCTCTGTGTCCTCTCATTAGTCTGGCTAAGAGTTTATCTATCTTGTTGATTTTCTCAAAGAACCAACTTTTGGTTCTGTCGATTCTTTGTATGGTCCCTTTTGTTTTTACATCGTTGATTTCAGCTTCGAGTTTGATCATTTCCTGCCTTCTACTCCTCCTGGGTGTAATTGCTTCTTTTTGTTCCAGAGCTTTTAGGTGTGCTGTCAAGCTGCTTTCATATGCTCTGTCCTGTTTCTTTCTGCAGGCAGTCAGAGCTATGAGTTTTCCTCTTAGCACAGCTTTCATTGTGTCCCATAAGTTTGGGTATGTTGTACATTCATTTTCATTAAATTCTAAGAAGTCTCTAATTTTTTCTTTATTTTTTCCTTGACCAGGTTATCATCAAGTAGAGCATTGTTCAACCTCCATGTATATGTGGGCGTTCTTCCCTTAATGTTATTGAAGACCAGCTTTAGCACGTGGTGTTCTGATAGAACGCATGGAATTATTTCTGTCTTTGTGTGTCTGTTGAGGCCTGTTTTATATCCAGTTATATGGTCAATTGAGGAGAAAGTACCATGAGGTGGTGAGTAGAATGTATATTCTTTTGCTTTAGGATAGAATGTTCTATAAATATCTGTTAAGTCAACTTGATTCATGACCTCTCTATATCTGTCTATATCTCTGTTTAATTTCTGTTTCCATGATCTGTCCATTGCTGAGAATGGGGTGTTGAAATCTCCTACTGTTATTGTGTGAGGTGTAATGTGTGCTTTGAGCTTTAGTAAGGTTTCTCGTATGTATGAAGTTGCCCTTGTATTGGGAGCATATATATTTAGGATTGAGAGTTCATCTTGGTGTATTTTTCCTTTGATGAATATGAAGTGTCCTTCTTTATCTTTTTTGTTGACTTTTGGTTGAACATCAATTTTATTCGATATTAGAATGGGTACTCCAGCTTGCTTCTTCCGACCATTTGCTTGGAAAGTTGTTTTCCAGCCTTTCACTCTGAGGCAGTGAGTGTCTTTGTCTCTGAGGTGTGTTTCCTGTAGGCAGCAGAATGCAGGGTCCTCATTTCTTATCCAGTTTGTTAATCTATGTCTTTTTATTGGGTGTTGAGACTATTGATGTTGAGAGATAGTAAGGAATAGTAATTATTGCTTCCTGTTATATACATATTTGGATGTGAGATTATGTTTGTGTGCTTTTCTTCTCTTTGTTTTATTGCCAAGATGATTAGTTTCTTGCTTTTTATTGTTTGTTGTTTGCCTCATTATGCTGAGATTTAACTTTTATTATCCTTTGTAGCACTGGATTTGTAGAAAGATATTGTGTAAATTTGGTTTTGTTATGGAGTACCTTGGTATCTCCATCTATGTTAATTAAGAGTTTTGCAGGATACTGTAAACTGGGATGGCATTTGTGTTCTCTTAGAGTCTGTATGACATCTATCCAGGTTCTTCTGGCTTTCATAATCTCTGGCGAGAAGTCTGATGTGATTCTGATAGCTCTGCCTTTATATGTTACTTGACCTTTTTCCCTTACTGCTTTTAATATTCTTTCTTTGTTTTGTGCATTTGGTGTTTTGACTATTATGTGACTGGAGGAGTTTATTTTCTGGTCCAATCTATTTGCAGTTTTGTAGGTTTCTTTATACATATATGGCCATCTCTTTCTGTAGGTTAGGGAAGTTTTCTTCTATGATTTTGTTGAAGATATTTACTGGTCTTTTGAGCTGGGAGTCTTCACTCTCTTCTATACCTATTATCCTTAGGTTTGATCTTCTCATTGAGTCCTGGATTTCCTGTACGTTTTGGACCAGTAGCTTTTTCCATTTTACATTATCTTTGACAGTTGTGTTGATGATTTCTGTGGAATCTTCTGCTCTTGAGATTCTCTCTTCTATCTCTTGTATTCTGTTGTTTATGCTTGTATCTACTCCTCCTTGTCTCTTCCTTTGGTTTTCTATATCCAGGGTTGTTTCCCTGTGTCCTTCCATTATTGCTTCTATTTCCATTTTTCATTCCTTCAACTGTTTGATTGTGTTTCCTGGAATTCTTTCAGGGATTTTTTTTTTGATTCCTCTCTATAAGCTTCTAATTGCTTATGTTTTCCTGTGTTTCTCTAAGGGAGTTCGTCATGTCTTTCTTAAAGTCCTCCAGCATCATGATCAATTATGATTTTAAATCTAGATCTTGCTTTTCTGGCGTATTTGGATATTCAATGTTTGCTTTGGTGGGAGAATTGGACTCCAATGATGCCATATATTCTTGGTTTCTGTTGCTTGGGTTCCTGTGCTTGCCTCTCACCATCAGGTTGTCTCTGGTGTTACCTTGTTCTGCTATTTCTGACAGTGGCTAGACCTATAGTCCTGTGTGTCAGGAGTGCTGTAGACCTGTTTTCCTGTTTTCCTGTTTTCTTTTGTCCAGTTATTGGAACAGAGTGTTCTACTTTTGGGTGAGTAGTCTTTCCTGTTTACAGGTCTTCATCTGTTCCTGTGGGCCTGTGTCCTGAGTCTACCAAGCCTGATGCTTGGAGAAGAAAAGTTGGTCTTACCTGTGGTCCCATGGCTCAAGTCACTCATGGGGGGCTGCTTTTGAGCTCTCTGTAAGGGCGGTAACCAGTAGGGCCTGCGCTGCCTTTTCCGGAAGCCTCTGTTCACTGGAGTCCCAGATGGCATTAAGTGTTTTCTTCTGGAGTCAGAAATGTTTGCAGAGTATAGTCTCTTCTGGCTTCCCAGGTATGTCTGCCCTTCTGAAGGTTTAGCTCTCTCTCCCATGGTATTTGTGTGCAGAGAATTGTTGACTGTGTCCCTTCAGGTCTGGGCAGTGTCTGGACTGTGAGAGACCTGCAGCTCCAGTGCCCCTATCTTCTGGTTCCCAGAGGCCATATACAGTTTCCTCTTGGGCCAGGGATGTGGGCAGGAGTGGGCAGTATTGGTAGTCTCCCCTGCTCTGCAGTCTCAGGAGTGCCACCTGTCTGGGCAGTGAGCTCTTTCTCCCAAGAAGGTTGGGAGCGTGAGCTGTGGGCCGGGATCAGCGAGGTTGGGGCTCCAGCTAAAAACTGGAAGTGCCCGGTCCCAGAGGAATTTTGTGTCTGTGTGTCCTGAGACCACCTGGCAGATCGCTTGGAGCTGAAAAGTTGGTCTTCCCCGTGGTCCTGAGGCTCAAGTTTGCTTGTCCGTAGCTGCTTTTGAGCTCTCCATGAGGGCCGCAACCAGGAGGGCCTGTGCAGCCCTTTCTTGGAGTCCCCATGCACCTGGATCCCAGATGGCGTTAGGTGTTTTCCTCTGGAGTCAGAAATGTGGGCTGAGTGTAGTCTCTTCTGGCTTCCCATTCATGCCTCGAGGGTACTCTTAAGAAGCAAAACTCACACAGCAACTGTTAGAGCCTATTAAAGGACAGCCATGCTAGGCTTGGCTCCTGTCTGCAAGCACATAATGGTATCAGTAATAGTGTCACAGATTATTGCCCACCCACGGAGTGGATCCCAATTTTGGGTATCTCCTGGTCAGTTATTTCTTCAGTCTCTGTTCCACCCCCCCCCTTTTTTTAATTGTATTTTTTGATTTGCATTTCAAATGTTACTACCTTTCCCGGTTTCATGGCCAAAAGACCCCTAAAATATCACCCTCCCCTTTTCTCTAAGTGTGTTCCCCTTCCCCAACCACCACCTCTTCACACCCTCCTTGCTATTCTCCTGCAATGGGGTGGGGGAGTCCATTCTTGGCAGGACCAAGGGCTTCTCTGCCCATTTGTTCCCAACAAGGACATCCTCTGCTACATATGGAGCTGGAGCCATGGGTCAGTCCATGTGCACTCTTTGGGTAGTGGTTTAGTCCCTGGGTGCTCTGGTTGATCGCTATAGTTGTTCTTACAGGGTTGCAAGCCCCTTCAATCATTTCTCTAATTCCTCCAACAGGGACCCCGTTCTAAACTCAATGGTTTGCTGTAAGCATTCACCTCTGAATTTGACATGCTCTGGCTGAGACTCTCTGGAGACAGCTATATAAGGTGCCTGTCAGCTTGTACTTCTAGGATTCATCAATATAATCTAGTTTTGGTGGAGATGTGTGTGTGTGTGTGTGTGTGTGTGTGTGTGTGTGTGTGTGTGTATGATCTCCAGGTGCAGAAGGCTCTGAATGGTCATTCCTTCAAACTCTGCTCCAAACTTTGTCTCTATATCCCCTCCTATGAATATTCAGTTCCTTCTTTTAAGAACACATTCAGAAACACTTTGTTCATCCCTCTTCTTGAGCTTCATGTGATCTGTGGGTTGTATCTTGGCTAACTCGAACTTTTGTGCTAATATCTACTTATCAGTGACGGCATACCATGTGTGTTCTTTGTGACTGGGTTGCCTCGCTCAGGATAATATGTACCAGCTCATCCATTTGACTATGAATTTCATGATGTCATTGTTTTGATAATTGAATGGTAACCTATTATATAGATGTACCACGTATTCTATATCCATTCCTCTGTTGAAGGGCATCTGGGTTCTTTCCAGATTTGGCTATTATAAATAAGGCTGCTATAAACATTGTGGAGCATGCATCTTTGTTATATGTTGGAGTATTTTTTTTGGGGGGTATATGCTCAAGAGTAATGTAGCTTGGTCCTCAGGTATTACTATGTGTAGTTTTCTGAGAAACCTCCAGACTGATTTCCAGAGTTCTTGAACCAGCTTGCAATCCCACCAACAATGGAGGAGTATTCTTTCTCCACATCCTTGCTAACATCTGGTGTCAGCTGAGTTTTTAATCCTAGTCATTCTGACTGGTATGAGGTGGAACATCAGGGTTGCTTTGATTTTCATTTCCCTGATGACAAAGGATGTTGAACATTTCCTTAGATACTTCTCAGTCTTTCAATATTCCTCAGCTGAGAATTTTTTGTTTAGTTCTATATCCCATTTCTCTATAGTGTTATTTGGCTCTCTGGAGTCTACCTTCTTGAATTCTTTGTATATTTTGGATATTAGCCCTCTATCAGATGCAGGATTAGCAAAGAACTTTCAATTATCTCTTGGTTGCCATATTGTCCTAATGACAGCATACTTTGCCTTACAAAAGCTTTGCAGTTTTATGAGGTCCCATTTCTCAATTCTTATTCTTAGAGCATAAGCCATTTGTATTTTTTTTTTCAGGAAAATTTCCCCAGTGGCCATGTGTTCAAGGATTTTCAACACTTATTCTTTTATTAGTTTGAGTACATTTGTTTTGATTTGGAGGTCCTTGATCCACTTGGACACAAGCTCTGTACAGGGCCTTAAGAATGGGTCAATTCTTCTATGTGCTGACCTCCAGTTGAACTATCGCCATTTGTTGAAAATGCTATCTTTTTTTTTCCCACTGAATGGTTTTTGGTCCTTTGTCAAAGATCAAGTGACCATAGGTGTGTGGTTTCATTTCTGGGTCTTCAATTCTATTCCACTGATCTACCTGCCTGTCTCTGTACCAATACCACTCAGTTTTTAACACTATTGCTCTTTAATACTGCTTGAGATCAGAGATAGTAATTCCTCTAGAAGTTTTTTATTGTTGAGGATATTTTTCATTATCCTGGACTTTTTGTTATTCCAAATGACTTTGCAAATTGCTCTTTTAAACTCTATGCAGAATTGAGTTGGAATTTTGATGTAGATTGCATTGAATCAGGAGATTGTTATTGGCAAAATGACCATCTTTACTATATTAATCCTTTTAGTCCATGAGAATGGGAGGTCTTTCCAAATTCTGACATCTCCAATTTCTTTTCCAGAGATGTGAATTTCTTGTCACACAGATCTTTTACTTTGTTGTGTAGAGTCACACTGAGGTATTTTATGTTATTTGTGACTATTATGAAAGGTGTCATTTGACTAATTTCTTTCTCAGCCTGATTTTCCTTTCATAGAGGAAGGCTACTGATTTCTTTGAGGTAATTTTATATCCAGCCACTTTGCTAAAGTTGTTTATCAGTGTTAGTACTTTAGGGTTACTTTTGTATACTATCATATTGTCTGAAAATACTGATACTTTGACATCTTCCTTTAAAATGTTTATTCCTTTGACATTTTTTTGTTGCCTGATTGCTCTGGATAGAACTTCGAGTATTATATTCAATAAGTAGGGAGAGTGGACAGCCTGGTCTAGTCCATGATTTTAGTGGGATTCAAGTTCTTTTCATTTAGTTTGATTTTGGCTACTGGTTTGCTGTATATTGCTCTAACTATATTTAGGTATGGGCTTTGAATTCTGGATCTTTCCAAAACTTTTAACATGAAGAGGTGTTGAATTTTGTCAAACACTTTCTCAGCATCAAATTAAATGATATTGTTTTTTTCTTTGAAAGCTTTACATAGTGAATTATGTTGATGGATTTCCATATATTGAACAATCCCTGCATCCCCAGGATGAAGCCTATTTGATCATGATGGATGATAATTTTGATGTGTTCTTAGATCCATTTTGCTAGAATTTTATTTGAACTTTTGGGTCAATATTCATAATCGAAATTGGACTGAAGTTCTCATTCTGTGTTTAGTTTTTGTGTGGTTTAGGTGTAAGCATAATTGTGTCTTCATAGAAGGAATTGGGTAGTGTTCCTCTGTTTCTATTTTGTGGAATAGTTTGGACAGTATTGTAAGAATTCTTCTGTGAAAGTTTGATAGAATTCTGCACTAAACCCATCTGTTCCTAGGCTCTTTTTGGTTGCGAGACTTTTAATAACTACTTCTATTTCCTTAGGCATTATGGATTGTTTAGATGGTTTATCAGATCCTGATTTTGCTTTGGTACCTAGTATTTGTCTAGAAAGTTGTCCATTTCTTCCAGATTTTCCAGTTTTGTTGAATATAGGCTTTTCTAGTAGGATATGATGATTTTTTGAATTTCCTCAGATTCTGTTGTTATGTCTCACTTTTCATTTCTGATTTTGTTAATTGGGATGCATTCTCTGTGACCTCTGGTTTTACTGGCTAAGGTTTTTTTCTATCTTGTTGATTTTCTCAATGAACCAGCTCCTATTTTTGTTGATTGTTTGTTTAGTCCTTTTTGTTTCTACTTTGTTTATTTCAGCAGTGAGTTTGATTGTTTCCTGTCTTCTACTCCATTTGGGTATATTTGCTTCTTTTTGTTCTAGAGCTGTCAAGTGTGCTGTCAAGCCGCTAATGTATGCCCTCTCCAATTTCTTCTTTCTTCTTTTCTTTTTTTTTTCACAGTTAACTTTTTATTGGATATCTTTCTTTATTTACATTTTAAATGTTATTCCCTTTCCTGGTTTCCTGTCCAGAAGCCTCCTGTACCCCCTCTCCCCCATAAGAATTTCCTCTCCCTGTCCCCGCCAGCGGGGACCCAGTTATTCAGGGTCCCGAAGGGGCGCTACCCTTGGGCCTAAATGGGGGGTGAGAGAAGAAGGAGACCAAGCAAGATTCTGTTGTCAAGGTCTCGTTTATTGGGATGAATGTTGCAGCTTTTAAGGCTTTCAGGTAGGGGGAGTGACCTTTGTGAAACATGAAGGAGGGGCAGATGAGGGTATAGGCAGTGATAGCTGGAGGCAAAGAAGTCAGGCGATGAGGTCAGGTGGTGGAGACACTGGGTGTTGACTGAGGAGATAACTGGTATCTGCTTGAGCTGAGGCATCCCTTGAATGTTATCTTCCAGTGCCGTAAATTCTTGGGAGAGGCTTTCATTCAAGGATCTTAAGACTTAAGGCAGTCATCTTAGGGGTGATTCTCTGTGGCCAAACAGCCCAGAGTTACCTAGTCCCTTTGAACCATGCAGTCAAAAAGCGGCTAGGCCCAAATCCAATATGGCTCTGTACATCTCCCCATCCACCCCGCCTTACAAATCCCCCACACTTCTATGCACTTGAGGTCCCACCTTGGCAGGACCCAGGGCTTCTCCTTCCACTGGTGGGCAACAAGGCTATCCTCTGCTACATATACAGTTGGGGCCATGGGTCAGTCAATGCATAGTCTTTGGGTGGTGGTTTATTCCCTAGAAGCTCTGGTTGATTGGCATTGTTGTCTTTTGGGGAGGCAAGCCCATTCAGCAATTTTAATCCTTTCTCTAATTACTCCAACAGGGGTCCCGTTTTCAGTTCAGTTGTTTGCTGCTTATGTTTGTCTCTGTATTTGACATGCTCTGGTTGTGTCTCTCAGGAGAGATCTATATTCAGTTTCTGTCAGCATTCTATTCTTAGGTTCATCAATCTCATTTAGTATTGACGTGTGTGTGTGTGTGTGTGTGTGTGTGTGTGTGTGTGTGTGTGTGTGTGTATTTCACATGTGAGTCAGGCTCTGAATAGCTATTCCTTCAATCTCTGCACTAAAATTTGCCTCCACATCCCCTCCTATGGATATTTTTGTTCTCCCTTTTATGAAGGAGTGAAACATCTGCATTTTGGTCATCCTTCTTGAATTTCATGTGTTCTGTGGATTGCATCTTTAGTAATTCGAGCTTTTGGGCTAATATCCACTTATCAGTGAGTGCATTCCTTTTGTTTGTTTGTTTGTTTTTTCTCTGATTGAGTTACCTCACTCAGGCTGATATTTCTAATTCAATCCATTTTCTTATGAATTTCTTGAAGTCATTGTTTTTGATTGCTGAGTAGCATTCCATTGTTTAGATGTACCACATTTTCTGAATCCATTCCTCTGTTGAAGGGCATCTAGGTAATTTCAAGCTTCTGGCTATTATAAATAAGGCTGCTATAAACATAATGGAGCATATGTCTTTGTTGTATGTTAGAGCATCTTTTGGCTGTATGTCCAGGAGAGGTAAAACTGGGTCCTCAGATAGTGAGATGTCCAATTTTCTGATGAACCTCCAAACTGAATTTCAGAGTGGTTGTACCAGTTTGCAATCCCACCAACTATGGAGGAGTATTCCTCTTTCTCCACATCCTCCCTAGCATCTTATGTTGCCTGAGTTTTTTTATTTTAGCCTTTCTTACTGGTGTGATGTGGAATCTGAGGGTGGTTTGATTTGTATTTCCCTCTTTGGAGGCACTCAGAGCTGTGAGATTTCCTCTTAGCACTACTTTCAATGTTTCCAAAATTGTGGCTGTGTTGTGCCTTTTGTATTAAATTTCTAAAAGTCTGTAATTTCTTTTATTGTTTCTTCCTTGACCAAGTTATCACTGAGTAGAGATTTGCTCAACTTCCATTTATATGTGGGTTTCTGTTGTTACTTTTGTTATAGAAGACCAACCTTGTTTTGTGTTGATCTGATAAGATGCAAGACATTATATCAATCTTCTTGTATCTGTGGAGGTCCATTTTGTGACTGATTATAAGGTCAATTTTGAGGAAGGTACCATGAGGTACTTGGAAGAAGGTATATTCTTTCGTTTTAGGATGAAATTTTCTATATTTGTTAAATGCATTTGGCTCATAATTTCAGTTAGTTTCTTTATGCCTCTGTTTAGTTTCTATTTCCATGATCTGTCCATTGATGACAGTGGGGTGTTGAAATCTTCTAATAATAATATTTTGAGGTTCAAAATTTTGATTTTATAAGTGTAGGTGCCCTTGCATTTGGAGCACAGACATTTAGATTTGAGAGTTCATCTTTGTGATTTTTCCTTTGATTAATATGAAGTGTCTTCCTTATCTTTTTTTGATAACTTTTCGCTGAATGTCTATTTTATTGTATATTAGAGTGGCTACTCTAACTTGTTTCTTTGAACCATTTCTCTCGATATTTGTTTTTCAGTCTTTTACTCTGAGGTAGTATGTGTCTTTGTCTCTGAGGTGTGTTTTCTATATGCAGCAAAATTCTGTGTTGTCTTACGTATCTATTCTGTTACTCTATGTCTTTGTGTTGTGGAATTGGGTCCACTGATGTTAAGAGATATTAAGGAAAAGGAATTGTGATTTTCTGTTACTTTTTTTTGTCAGAGGTAAAATTATGTTTGTTTGTCTCTGTTCTTCTGGTTTTGTTGCAAGGAGATTACTTCATGCTTTCTCTAGGGTGTTATTTCCCTCCTATTGTTGGAGGTTTCTATCTATTATCCTTTGTAAGACAGGATTTGCCGAAAGATATTGTGTACATTTGGTTTGTCATGGAATATCTTGGTTTCTCCATCTATATTAATTGAGATTTTTGCTGGACATAGTAGGCTGGGCTGGCAAATGTTTTCCCTTCTGATCTGTATGACATCTGCACAAGATTTTCTGGCTTTTATAGTCTCTGTTGAGAAGTCTTGTGTAATTCTGATAAGTTTGCCTTTACATGTCACTTGAACTTTATCCCTTAGTCCTTTTAATATTCTGTCTTTGTTTTGTGTGTTTGTTGTTTTGATAATTATGTGCAGAAGCAGTTTATTTTCTGGTCCAGTCTATTTGGAGTTCTGTAGGCTTCCTGTATGTTTATGATTTTCTCTTTCTTTAGGTTAGGGAAATTTTCTTCTAAAATTTTGTTGAAGACATTTACTATCCCTTTACATTGAGAGTCTTCATTCTCTTCTATACCTGTTATCTTTAGGTTTGATCTTCTATATTGTGTCCTGGATTTCCTGGATATTTGAGTTAGTAGCTTTTCACATTTTACATTATCTTTGATGGTTCTGTCATTGTTTTCTATGATATCCTCTGTCCCTGAGATTCTCTCTTCTATCTCTTGAATCCAGTTAGTGATGCTAGCATCATTGACACCTGTTCTCTGTCCTAGATTTTCTATCCCCAGTGTTTTCTCCCTTTGTGATTTTTTTTATTGTCTCTATTCCCCTTTTTAAATCTCAGATGATTTTGTTCAATTCCTTCATCTGTTTGGTTGTGTTTCCTGCAATTCTTTAAGGTATTTTTGTGTTACATCTTTAAGGGCTTCTATTTTTTACTGGTTTTGTCCTTTATTTCTTTAAGGGAGTTATTTATGTATTTCTTAAAGTCCTCTATCATCATCATGAGATATGATTTAAAATCCAAACTTTGCTTTTCCATTGTGCTTTGATATCTAGTATTTCCTTTTGTTGGAGAACTTTTCTCTGATGATACCAAGTAGTCTAGATTCTGTTGATTAGGTTCCTGTGCTTGCCTCTTGCCATTGGGTTGTCTCTGGTGTTAGCTTGTCTTGCTGTCTCTGAAAATGGCTTGGCCCCTCAGTTAGTATGTGTGTCAGCCCTCCTGTAGACCTATTTTCTTTCATCTGGATCTTGCAATACAGAGCTCTTCCTGGGTTTGTGTGCCCTATGGAAACCAGCCGTGTCTCTTGAAGTAGAAGATTTGGTCTTATCTCTGCTCTCAGGTGTGTAGGTGCTCCTTGAGACTGACTTTCCACTTTTGGATACAAGACAAAACCAGAAGTCCCCTGACCCTGACTGGTCCCTGTGTCCAGAAGACACAGAGGGCAATAAGCAAGTGCCTCTTGGGTCAGGAATGTGGGCAGAAGTAGTTATCTCCTCTGAGCTCTCAGAATTTTTCACTCTCCTCCATTTTTGTTTCTATATTTATTTTAGACAGTAGAAATTTGAGGCTGAACATTTTTAGGTATGTTCTCATATCCTTCTACTTGGGATCCTGTATGAATACTGGAGATGTTTTTCTCAGGTTCACTATTGTGTATTTAGGTTAAGGTCACTGACATTGAGTCCTGGGAACTTTCCCCATTCCAGATCTCTGGGACTTTCTAGAGGATCTGCACATTTCTGAACAGGTCAGCTGAAAATTTCCATTCACTCTCCAGGCTCTCTGGGCTTCTCTCCTCACTTCTCACATACATGATCCTGCTCTCATTACCCCTTCCCCATCCAATCCCGTTTCTTCCCTCTGTGTTCTCTGATTATTTTATTTCACCTTCTAAGTGAGATTTAAGTATATTTACTTCAATCTTACTTCTCTTTCATCTTCATAGGATCTGTGGGGTGTATCATGGGTATTTTGAACTTTCTGGCTAATATCAACTTATAGATAAGTATATATCATGCATGACCTTTTGGATCTGGGTTGACTCACTCAGAAATGTTCTTTTAATAGACTTTGTAATAATGTCTATAAAGTATAAGACAATAAATAGAAAGTTAAATAAGGTGAATGTTAAAGCATTAAAACCTAAAGAGCAATACAGTCTCAGAGGTGATGCTCTTAGAAAACACATTTGTGTCAATCATGTTACATTTTGGGATTGTGTGTCTCTCAAAGATATGATGTTGCATTTATTTATTTATTTATTTTCTGTTTTGTTTGTGTCATCACTCCAATGCTGCAACAAGGATATTAAATTTATAACACCTTGGCCTTGGTTCTCACTATAGAATGTAGATTCTTGAATCAAGATCAGTTTGTGAATCTTGATGGTAAATGCTCTTATCAGCTGAGGCTCTTCCGGGACCATCCCATAATTTGTTTTATGAAATAAATATTCATTTAACTTGTTTATGTGTTTTTCTATTTGTCTATGTGAGATCATATGCACCATGAAGATGAAGGAAGTCAGAGAAGCCACTAAAGAACATCAGGTCACCTAGAATTTGAGTTACAGATAACTATGAAACATGATCTGGATGCTTGGAATGAAACCTAGTTCTGCAAGAGCAGCAAGTTTTTTTTTTTACTCACTGATCATATCTGCAGACTTCATCTGACCTTTAAATTGTTTAACAAAATATAGATTCCAGTGGTAAGTATGTGTGTGTGTGTGTTGGGGGGGGGGGGAGTGTGGATAAATCTTAAACTAGAATAGAGACCAAGAAAGCACAACAATAGACAATGAAAAAGGAAGAAGAAAATATGTTTTTTTGAAAATTCCATGATAATATTTAATAACTCACTTGACAGTTTAATTATTTTAATTTAAAATTTTACAATTTTTAAGAATCTGCTGGATTTAATTCTTAATAGTGATTCCTCAAAATTCTGTATATGCTTAAATTCTACATTGTATATATGTAATATTACACTATAGTCTAAGTATATGTATATAAAATAATAATAGTAATAATCACTCATATATAATAGTAATAGTAATAATCACTCAAAAGAGACACAAACATGATTTGTTCTTGGTTTGAAATATATATAACTGCACTGATGGATTGAAAACACTCAGAGGCCTCAGTAGAACGAGGATGATCAAGTAAGAGGAGCAAAGAGGTAGAATGGTTTGTGCATAATGAAGTGAAACAGAACTAGAGACATGAATGTAGTGAGTAACAGCTGAGTAAAACCTATGCTGCTAACTCAGACCATGGTGAAGTTCCAGCACATGGTACTGCAAAAGACTGTTCTGAGTCCATGGTCCAGCACCATTAAGGATCTGTGTCTACATCTGTGTCCATGTTACCACTGAAGGTTATATAAATCTCTCTGCTCTGAGCAGTAGCCTGGGTCCATGTTCATGTCCAATGGCTGCACAGAACCAGTGCCCACACCTCACTCACTTCTGCATTCCTGAGAGTGGACTCCACCACTCACAAGAGCATTACTGGAAAGCTGGAAAAAAAAAACAACTCAACAACCATGCAGATCCATATTCAGGGCTTTGAGTAGGTCCACTCCAACATCTACCCCATCTATGAACCACTGATGCTACAGAAGAAAATCTTCAAGATCTCAATGACACAGGACAACAGGATCTATGGGAGAAACCCCAGTTTAGATCCAGTATTGATAATGTGGCAGAAACCAGAGGCCTTGGACCACACCAATGGCACTTTGCAAAGACAATTTCTAAGTTAAACTGTGTGAACAAAAGAATATACTCTGTCACAATGTGACTTACAGTATCTTATAAAGCAAGATTTATTTTTCCCTTTTTTTTTTCATTTCAAGGGTGGTAGGATGATATGTAAGAGCTGGAAGATGAGTGGGATAAAGATGCATGACCTGAAATTCCAAAAAAACAAATAAAATGTTTTTTTAAAGCTGTTGTAAAAAAGAAAATTTGCTTTTATTTATTTAAGACACAAATAATGGCTTGAAGAAACCTAAGTTCTATTTACTCCTTTTCTTCCCAAGTTAACAATGTTTGATTTCAGCAGGAGTCTGTTAAAAGAGGATTTGTTAGAAAAGTAAGCTTGGACAGCTCAACTTCAGCAGCAGCTTGTTCATGAAAGGGTGCTAGCAGGACGCCTGCAAACTGCTCAGAGCTATGGTCTAAAGATGAAGCATCTGTTTGCCACACATTCAGTTGGGAACAGACCCGAGCATGTTTCAGATGGGGACTGTCAGTCATATTTTATTGAAAAGAACAAAGGGAAGATTAACTGTGGAAATATTTGGTGACTAGTTGCTTCTCTTGGAACTTGATGTCTGAAAAAAATTCCTGACCAAGGTCTGGAGCTCCTGCAAATGTCTGTCATCTAAGAACCAACCACATCCTCAAAAAGCTTTATACTAGAATATGATTGGTCCTTCTTCTTCTTCTGATCTAATGTTTCTACATATTACTGCATACATATTACAGCATACACATTATTCTGTTCCTAAGTGTTTAATTTGAATATTCAAAAATGAATTGTTCTGTTGGGACAGCAAACACAGATCATTGCATAATTTACTTCAGAGTTACGTCACAGTAGAGAAAGCACTAATTCTCAAAGGATGGATTTATTTTAAAAGTATGGTAAGAAGGGACAGCCAAAGAAGAAGCATTGCAGAAGGTCTTACACTGTGGAACAAGGCAATCAAAATGTTTTGTGAAAGAAGAGGAAAGTTTGAATTATGTTCCATGCCACCAGATCTATAGCCCAGTTCTACTCATGAGATCCACACTGGCATCACACATATTTGTTTGAAGAACTGTACTTTTGAAAG
Organism: Rattus norvegicus; assembly: GCF_021556685.1. Taxonomy (NCBI): domain Eukaryota; kingdom Metazoa; phylum Chordata; class Mammalia; order Rodentia; family Muridae; genus Rattus; species Rattus norvegicus. The sequence continues at coordinate 9,986,090 of NC_141546.1, read as the reverse complement.
GATGATCTTTATAAAGATTGTGTGTGTGTGTGTGTGTGTGTGTGTGTGTGTGTGTGTGTGTGTGTGTGAATTTTCATGACATGTTTATTAAATGTGGGAACGACTCTGTTAAGTTTATTGGGTCTTAATATTAGTCGAATGGTATTTGGCATTGGGTTAAATCATTAGGTAAAAATGGAGAAAAAAAAGACGAAGAGAGAAGGAAATATTTTAAGAAACCATTAAGGTAATGAATCATATAAAAGTCTTAACAATATCTGTTCAATGCTCAAAGGCAGAATGAAAATGTTAGGGCTCAGAAGAAGGAGTGGGATGACAGGAGAAAGGTATACATACAGACGCAGATAGTCTACTTATTTTCTTCTGAAACATGCAGGGAAATCAAAAAGGAAGAATTGGTGTAATTGAAGAAATGTTGGCATTTGTGCACCCAGCACACTAAGGAAGCAGATGCTCCCAGAAAAGAGAGGAGCAATTGCATTCTTACCACATGATTTCCTCATAGGATTTCAGAGCAGCAGTAACATACAAACCTTAAAAAGGAGAAAGCAGAATGAATGGGATTCCTTCTAAAGCTGGTGATGAGATGGAAGAAAACTTTGCAGTTCTAAATGACTCTGTATTTGCACTGGGGTGATCCTTCAAAGTCCAATGGGAAAGCATAATACAAATATGATCTGAAATATTCTTATACTTTCCCATCATTTATACTTAAATTGGATATGAACACATGAATGATGGAGCTGCGAAAAGGGTTGATGACTCGTAAGTTTGGGACCAGCATGAACTCCAGCCCTAGAAGATTGAGGAATGGAATCCCGAGAGCATGACAGGTAGTTACACAAGCACTATTTGAGGTATTTGACTGAGACTCTGACACATAAATATGTTAAAATGATCATTTTTGACATCCTTTTCAATCCTCCATGTGCACAATTATCCACACACATGCACACATGAAAACACACCCACACACACACACACACACACACACACACACACACACACACACACACACACCCAACCAAACGCATAAGACAGGGGTGTATCATAATGAAGAATACCTATAAAATTATCTCCAAATCTCTTACTGTTGTTTGCTTGTCAGTGTTTGAAGGACTAAAATGTGGTCATTGGGCATGGCAGCACACACCTTTAATGCCAGTACTTGAGAGACAGAGCAAGTGAATACCTCTGAGTTTAATGCCTGCCTTTTCTATGTAATGAGTTCTAAAAAGCTGGGGTTCATAGTGAAACCCTGTTAAATATGAATCTATACATACAATAAACTGTTGAAGAAGGGTTGTTTAATTTCCATTAAGTCCAACACCAGGAGACAGAGAGATTTGTTTGCAGCTGTGCACCCGCTGGGGAGCACACTTGGTTCTGATGGATTGTTTGACATCCATCTTCCTGCCTGAGATTCTAAGTAACCTCTGAAACACAAAATGAATGTTGGAAGATTTTTAAGAAGGAAGATGGGCTTACAATGGTGGGAGGGAGATAAGAGAGAACAAGAAGGAAGAACAAAAGCAATACATTACATCGAATAATGAAATAGTTACATACAGATATTAATTAAAAGAGTTAAAACTCTAAAAGAAGATATTTCATGTTAAAAATTCCATACCTTTTTCAATTAATAATAAAGTCTGTGAAGATTTCTTAGAAATGCAAGATATAAATTCTCTGTGTCTCTCTCTTTGCTCCCCCTTCTCTAAGTCCCTGTCCTGTTTCTGTGTCTTTGTGTCTGTCTCTCTATCTCTGTTTCTCTCTTTTTCTCTGTTTCTCTTTGTATTTATCTCTGTATATCTCTCTCCTTATTTTCCTATGGCAGCTTTTTCCAAAACGACATGAGGAAGCAGCACACAGAGAGTCCTCACTCCAGATAAAAGTAAGAGACTACAGCAGAAACACTGCACAGGGCTGGCTGACTGATGCCCCAGGAGAGTTGCTCAGCTACAGGACTGAGAACAACAGGTTTGACTGTTGTAGGAAGATCAAAAGCTTCCAGAGGCAAGGGTGAAATGAAACAGCATAGCTGATGCTGTCAGCATCCAAGGGAAGCATCACACGCAAGGCAGTTTAATGAAAAATTTGCAGCAGACTCAGAGACCTTCAAATACATGAAAATATCCGACAGATCTTCATTACAGAATTCATTCAATCATAGCATAATAAGTGACAGAGTCAGTTGATAATTTTGTATTTACAATGACCTAAACACCTTACTGGAGTTAAAAGCACCTGCAAATTCATTCCTATGGATGGCATTGTGGGCTATAAAACCCTTATTAGTTTTTTGTATTTAACTAAACTCAATAATCCAAAATCAACAGCTCACATGCATTATTTAAATAGCTAGCAAAAGGCATGATTAAAAACTATTAAAGTAGCTTAACAACTATTAGAAATTAAAATTATGAAGGGCTTTGAGAGGGTCTGAGATTTGTTCTGTTCCTTGTAAGTTTTATCATTGTTTTAATGTTTAAAGTTGGTGCAAGTGTGTTTATTCCTATCTGTCCATTCTTTAAGAAGTTCTTTCTTTTTATTTTAAAATGTTCTCTGGCTATCATACCTCCTGCAGAACCCAGATCCAGTATTCTGTTTAACTTATCATTCCAGTAATTTACTAAAGATTTCTTTTTGATTATCTTATGAATCACCGTCTCAAGATTGTAGCCCTTTAGCAGAAGCATACATTTTATTTTTCTTACAGATGTAAAACAATGCGGAGATCTGCTTGCTTTTGTTAAGCACAGACCATAACATAGTCTGTAATTAACATCTCTATCACACCTGGGCCTAACCTTGCTCTGTCCTATGCTGACCTTGAACTCAGTAATATGCCTACCTTTGTATTCTTCTGACAAGCTGGCTCATAGAGTTGCTGGCTGTGTTTCTTTATATCCATGAAGCCCCTCAGAATTCATATTGTTTCCTCTGTGTGTGCGTGCGTGCGTGCGTGCGTGTGTGTGTGTGTGTGTGTGTGTGTGTGTGTGTGTGTGTGTGACACTTTTTTTGTAGTCTTAAGGGCTGTTTTGAAGGTGCCAGCATTTACAATTTTGCAGAGACCCACTCAACTCCAGGACTTAGGCTGTTTCTAAATTCTTATGGACTTATTAGTGTTACAGGGTGGACATTCCTTGAAGGAGTGTGAAAACTGTACACTATTATGCAAGCAAGCCATACACCCACAGCAACCATCAACACTCCTGGAGTCTCATGCTGTCCTAGGGGCAGGAAGCATGTCACTCTGTCCTGACCAGGGCCATACATGGCTTGGCACCATTCAGGTCCTTGGGCTAGTGTGGCAAGAACATTTGCTGAGCCACCCTATCATTTTTTACAATCAGCCTGTATTTTTGTTGTTGTTGTGGTTGTTGTTGTTGGTGGTTGGTTGGTTTTCTTTTGTGTTTTGTTTTGTTTTTCTTGGCTTATTTTCATCAGTGTTGAAAGTTGAACCCAGGTCTTGTTGCACGTTAGACAACAACTGTGACACAAAATTTTACCTATATCCCCAAAGTTGAAGATGTTGTTAATTAAGTGAACTATTTTTCTCTAGAACAGAATACAGGGACTGACACCTAAAGCAAGCTGTACTATATAAACCCTAAATGTCCATGAGTTGCTTTGTAAAGAAAATTGGACTTCTGTAGGCTTGGGGAAGATATCTTATATTTGTGAAATTAATGACAGTTTCTAGTACAACACCCTCATAATTTTTTCTCAAACAGTAATGAGAACAAAAATACATTACACAAAGTGAACAAGAAAGTTTCTTTCATAGCCTAGTCTTTGATCCTACAATTCTGAGACTTACTTTCCCTAGTTCATGGTTGGAAATAGCATTGGGTATAATCTCAATACAATATCCCTGTGTCTCTTGTCCTAAATATTAACAATAATCCTCATTTTTGTTTCATGTGGAAAAGTAAAAATGACTGCAAATGGAAGCAAGATGTAGGTAGTAGTTAGGTACAATGTTCAGAAATCCAATAACACCCCAGCTAATGAGCTCCTGTGACTGCAGTCTCCATCTCTGCTTCACCTTAAAGGATCACTAAGCCTTACCCCCTGGATTACTGAAGTCAAGCCTTGGAAAATAGACCAACTATAGGTACAAGTACTATTAACTTATGTTCTGCTTAAGCTGATGGTTTTCAGGAGTTCTTGACCCAGAGCGGTTCCTTTAATTGATTCATGAACGCAATCTTGCCTGTGCACATTTGATGCTCTGAGGAGCTTAAGCATCGTGCAGCATTCACGTAGCATGAGTCAAACTTGCTAAACCAGGCCCCCACCAAGACTGCTCTACTGTAGTCTACTATTTGTTTTTTTGCCTGTTTACAAAATATTATAGAATATAAGCAATGCACACTGCTGTGATCACATCATTAGGATTCAAGTTCTGTTGCAGAGCACTTGATCTACCCTAGCTATATGGTCATTCTCTTTCCTATACCCAAGAGAAGATGCTTCCTCATGAGAAAATCAGTTTCTTTTGCTAAAGTGTAAGGTATCAGTGGAAATCATGCTACAATTACTGTTGACAAAATAACTGTATTCAAAGACTGATGCCTTAGAAGACTAGAAAGATAGAACTGAAGAACACAGCAAGCTTTAGGATCAAGGTTTTTCTGCCATGCCCCCACTTTTCTTCCCTGTACTATGTCCTCCATGTAACTAAGAATACCATGACCATGTCTTTCCATTCATAAGTCAATGGACCTACAAACACTAGCTCATTCTCAGCCTATGCAAGACCTCTAGTGACAAGTGTCTTCTTCATATCAAGAAGAATATTCCTTATAGTAACATAGGAAATATTAGACAAGTAGTAATTTTCTGATTCCTCATCCCATTCTGATGATTGGATAAATGTCATATGCCTTGATAATGATCCACTTCCTCTTTCAGGCACAGCATAAAAATATAAAGCTTTGTGTCACTTTCCTGTCCCATTTCTAAAGGCTTTTCTGTCACAAAATTTTTGCTCAAATGCACTTCTTACATTTTTTTTCTAGGCACTCTATCCCTTTAGAAGTGTCATTCTTAATCTTTGCTATACATTACAAAGATAGTATCCCCTATTTCCTGATTTGGCTTATACTCAAGGACAAGTTATTGGAGTCGCATAAGAAGGTATCTGATTTCTCCTTCTTCCGTTTCTGACTAAAAACATCAATGGGATACATTATAGAGTCTTTGGGAGACTCAGTTCCCTCAACAGCAAAATAAGAACGCTGGGTTTTATTCTGCATCATGCTTCAGATACTGAGAGATAAAGAATAAATGGTAGTGTACACAGTCTCATGAATCATTATGGCTGATACTGCATTAGGCAGAGAAAAAGTCTAACTCACTTCTACTGACATGAGAATTTGATCATAGTAACAGTAATTTTCCTTTTTGTTGCTATTCCTGGAAAGTGATTTTTTTGGTCCTTAGTGACTGTTTCAAAATGCTTAAAATGGGCTACATGGATGACTAATTAATGGGGAATACATGCAGGTGTTAAAGGGGAAAGTAGCTCACATCTCAGCACTCATGTCATCTGACTTGCAACTGATTGTAACTCCAGCTCCAGAATCAAATGCACAAACTCGCACATACTACATAATATGTAAATGTATACATAATGTGTATCTACTGATACACACTAATCTTATTGTAACTTGTTATGCCATATTTGGTTGATAACTAAGGGAGAGCTGCTTTTTATCGGGAGGAACACAGGTGGGAGTGGATATGGGGAAGAGGAGAGGTTGTAAGGAATGACAGGCAGGAGTAAAGGAAGGGGAAACTGCACTTGGAATGTAATATATGAGAGAAGAATGGATAAGTAATAAATCTTTAAATATCTTAAATCTCCTCTCTCTCTCTCTCTCTCTCTGTGAGTGTGTGTGTGTGTGTATGTGTGTGTGTGTGTGTGTGTATGTGTGTGTGTGTATGTGTGTGTGTGTGTGTGTATTTGTGGGTATGTGTGTAAATGAATGTGAAATACCAAGGATCAAGTTTATAACATTATCAACCTTCTTTTATTGAAATGGAATTTCATTAGCATAAAACTCGTCAATATTTATTTCCCTTTAGACAATTAACAGTACCTATCATCTCATCCCTGTAGCTCTAACGTCAGGATTTCTGGTGCACACAGAAGACCCAATTATTTCTACATACATTTAGAACATTATATTTAACAATTCATAAGATTTTACGTAGACCTCAATTTTTCTCCAAATAATTCATGAAGTCAGAATTTGATTTAAAAAATAAAAAGAAAAACACAAGGTTGTGTCTCTTTAGAAACTCACAAATACATGGAACCAGCCTTTGTTCTCTTCTGAGATTTAGCACCATATACCCTAGCAGTCTCCATGTCACTCAAAATTGTTCAAAATAAACAGTGAGAAATCAACTACAACATTTCTTACCTGTTTCATGTAACATTGCATCTGTGCTAGGTTTTCTCCAGAGAAGTACAATGTAATTTCTTCAGTTCACAACTTGAATCTGTTATAGCTAGAATGTCAGACGTTTTATCTTAAGTTCTGTTGTAGTTTCTATTCAGAAAGTGTGAGTGTACAATGGTAAAATGACTGCAAAACTTGATCTGAACCTAATCCCTGGTACCTTTACAGTAGATGGAGAAAACTGACTCTTGTAAATAATCCTTTTATTTCTGTAGGCATGCTCAATCACTCAATCTCTCTCTCTCTCTCTCTCTCTCTCTCTCTCTCTCTCTCTCTCTCTCTTTCTGTCTCGCTTTTTCTCTCTCTAACACACACATGGGTGGAGAGATACAAAGACAAAGAAATATTTTTAAAGAAAAATAAAATTGGGCAGTGCAGTCTACACCTCCACTAGCACCCATGGCACATTTTATGCATATTTCCTTATCCATCATCCCTGCCTGTCTCCCAGGTCTTCACAAACCAGAGACATACTTGAGACCTTGCTCAAATGCTAAGACATACTGAATTCACCCCACAGAGCCCAAAAGACATGGGATCTATGACACTCTTGCACATCCCATATCACCTTTTTAATCTGCACATCCATGTGCACCTACAGCAGATTTGGAGGGCCTGCTTTCCAACCCCACAGAACTACTTGTCTCCCAGGAGGACTCCTCTAACCTGACAGAGTAGGACTGCTATAATCAGGGACATAGGAGATCTGCTCTGACCGGAGACAACACTGCCTACCTTGTAGGAAGCATTCTCTAACACAGATCACACAGGTCTTCCTGTTGCTGAGGAGGCCTATTCAAAGATACCTAGGCCACTTGAAAAAGGAGATACCCAGATAGTTAACAGAAGTGAGAGAACATAAGCAACTGAAGCCAATTCAATTTAGCACTGTCAGAACCTAGTCCTCCTACCGCTGCAAGCCCTATATAATCTAACATGCCTGAAGAGTAAGATTCTGACCTAAAATCCTATCTCACGAACATGATAGCACCTTTAAGTAAGATATAAATAATTACCTTAAAGAAATACAGGAAAACAGGCAAACAGATAGTACTAATATAAAGAAATCAAATAAATCCATTAAAGAAATACAGGAAAATACAATGAAACAGGTGATAGGAACAAAATTGGCTGTGCACTAAAAAAATGGAAGTAGAAACAAGAAAGAAATCACAAATGGAGGCAATTCTGGAAACGTAAAATATAAGAAAGAGATCTGAAACTACAAGAACTACAAATGCAAGCAACTCCAAAGGAATACAAGAGATGGGTGAAAAAGAGAAATTCAGGTGTATAAGATGCCATAAAAGATATTGACATATCATTCAAATAAAATTCCTACTATAAAAACTTGAGCACCCTCATACAGGCAAAGGGGAGAGGGGATGGTGATGTGGGATGGGGGACTGATAGAGGGCTATTCATGAAGCAGGATATCATGGAATAGGGGGATGCTTGAGGTGCTAACCAGTCAGATATCACTTGAAATGTAAATGCATGGAATAACTAATAATAGTAATAAATCCTAAGCAAAAACATCTAGGAAATTTTGGACACAATGAAAAGATCCAGTGAGTGAAGTTTCCCAGTTCAAAGGGGCAGAAAACATTTTCAACAAAACTGTAGAAGAAAACTGCCTTAACATACAGAAAAAAAAAGTCATAAGAAAGCCTTCAGAAAAACAAATGCCATGGAATAGAAAAGACAATCCAACTGCCACATAATAATCAAAACACTAAATATACAGGACAAACAAAGAATATTAAACATTGTAAGAGAAAATTGTCAAGTGGCATATTTAAGTTATACCTACCTTTTCAACAGCGACACTAAAATCCAGAAGATCTTAGACGGATCTCACTTAGTCCTTAAGAAACCACAGATGCGCTTCCTTTTCCGGTGCTGGGAGGAGCCCTGTCGGTGCCGCCTCGGTCCATCAGGCCTCCTGCGGTTCTCCATTGCCCGTCTCTCTGGATTCACCGTCGCCACTGTGCCGCGCCTAGGACTCGGATTCTGCCGGGAAAATGTCAGATGAATTTTCGTTGGCAGATGCGCTACCTGAACAGTCCTCTGCCAAAACGCCTGCTGTGACCAACACAAAAGCTGGCCATTCTCCTCAGGGCTGGCCAGGCTCCAGCCCTTGGAGTAATCCAAGCGCCCCCCACCCCCTGCAATGCCGTCTGGACTCCCACCGAGTAGTGCAGCACCCTCTACTGTGCCTTTTGGACCAGTACCAACAGGAATGTATCCCTCCATGCCTCCAGCCGGACCACCCCCAGGACCCCCAGGACCCTTTCCTCCTTCTGGACCATCATGTCCCCCACCTGGTGTTCCTTATCCAGCCCCTGCTGTGCCAGGCCCTGGCCCCACAGAGCCATATGCTACACCAAATATGCCCCTTCCAGGGCTACCTAGGCCATACGGGCCATACGCCACTGTTCCTCCTCCAGTGTCGGGAGCACCGCCTGTTCCGTGGGGCACTGTGCCACCGGGAGCCTGGAGACCACCAGCACCATATCCTGGCCCCGCAGGATCATACCCCACGCCAGGACCCCACCCTACTCTGAATAATCCTTACCAAGTGCCTTCAGGAACTGCTGGTGCTCCGCCAATGCCTGGTGGCCCCCACTCTTACCATTAAGGTGACAGTGGATGAAGAAATGGCGTGTTGCCTTTTGAAGTATATGTATATGCACACGAAAGCATACATAATGGCTGGTTTCGCTGTTGGTTGAGGGCATTTGTGAAATAACTTTTGCACCTCAGCTCCTGCTTCATGTATTTGGATATGTAGACCATCACGTGGGTACAATCAGATAATATGTAGAAGTGAATCATTTCAAGTGTGGTTAATGTGATTATGTGTATTGAATAACATTTGATATTTGTTTAAAGCATAGCTATGCCCTCAAAATATAAAATAACATGGATTATTGTTAGAATCTACAACTTAACTTGACAAAAGTCAAATACTTTTTCTAATCACCCCACAACCACCACACCCCATATAACTAAGAATCATTTGAAATGTGAGCTCCTCCTACTACACAAAATATTGCTGGTCTTCTGCCGTGTGGGTTAAAACATAGATTTATCAAAGATACCTTCTTCTTCTTTTTTTTTCCCAGAGCTGGGGAACCCAGGGCCTTGCACATGCTAGGCAAGTGCTCTACCACTGAGCTAAATCCCCAACCCCCAAAGATACCCTCTTAATTAAGCCTTAAAACTTGGTTTAAGTGCATTTGGTGCCAACATTTTTTTTTTTCTAGAGCTCTGTCAGAACAAGAAACCTATCCTAGGAGCTCCATGCAGTTGGGGTGTTTTTTTTTTTTTTTTGTTTTTGTTTTGTTTTGTTTTTTCTTTTCTTTTCTTTTTTTTTTTTTTTTTTTTTTTTTTTTTTTTTTTTTTTTTTTTGGAGCTGGGGACCGAACCCAGGGCCTTGAGCTCGCTAGGCAAGTGCTCTACCGCTGAGCTAAATCCCCAACCCCCTCCATGCAGTTTTGAAGGAAACATTTTATCGTTTTGGCAGAAGTAGGTATAATGGTTAAATTAAACTTACTAATACAGGGTGTCGCTAAAGTATAAGAAGAGGCCCCAGCTATGTGGGTAGAGGAGCTCCTCTCACCCAGGAGGAATGGTCCTTTGGGCACGCTTGAGTTCTTCCATTGCTTTCTCTGTTGGATGCCGTCCTGTTAGGCTTTGCTGAAGTAGTGACTTTTGGACTCCCACAAAGATTGCTGATTCTCCCCTGGGAGCTTTTTGGACATGGAACCCGCCTGCCAACCTGAGCATCTGAGCCCTGGAACGTGAACACTGCCCTGCTACCAGCAAGACTGTCTGCCTCTCCACCAATCCGTGGCCAAGGTCGTCAGCCGGTGTGGGGGTCTTGCTCTTTGTGGGTCACTGGTATTCTTGTTAGGGAACTTAACCCACCCTGTGTGGTGTGCTCCGGACGGAGCTTCCATTTTAAACTCTGGTTTCTTAGGACTTCACAACTGCATAATTAGGGGTTACTGGGTTCATTGTTATTTAATGTGAGAGTGGAAATCAAAGAGAGTAGGTTTTCTTGTTTTGTTTTGTTTTCAGAACATTTCCCTTGTTGCCTTAAGGGTAGGGTTTTTTGGGTTCAAGATAGAATCAGGAAAAGTTAAAATAAAATGAAAAAAAGGTAGCCAAATGAAATAATCCCTGGAAAGGGTTTTCTAGGTTTGTTTTAACCTAAGACTAACACTGCTTTTAGAGCAAACAGTGCGAGTGAGGCCATGACTGGTCCTCTGAAAAGAGACATTGTCAATAAGTGTTTGGTCTTAAAGGAGCCCAAATTATACAGAATTTGTCTACATGGCCTCACAGTAATTCTTAAATAAGTACAATAAAGATAATTGAAATGTGTACAAGGCTAGTTTTTGTGAAGTTGAAGTCTTTGGTTTTGCAATGCTCTGTTCTTTACAAAGCTTCCCCCTGCCTTGGTTTGTCTCGGTGTCAGTAGATGTGAACAGTCTGTTTTCTCATGACTCACCTCACGTGTGGCCTCTTCACCTAGACAGCTTTTGAAGCTATAGGTTGGAGACAGCCCCACTCTGTTTCTGGTAAGATATTGCCTCATTTTCCGTGGTTTCCTATACTTAAACAACAGGTGCCATGTATGCCTCGCCCTGAGCGACTTAGAGCTAGCTTTCTCAAGTGCCAGGATTGTACAGTCTGGAAGTTCGGTAGGCCTTTCAATCCTTCCACCATTTAGAGGAGCATACGCCTGACTAAACCAGCTGCATCAGTGCAGTGAACGCTCTGAGCTCTGCCAACTACGACAGCAGTGGACACTGGCAGTTGGGACAGAGTCTATGCTTCTAGTGCGGAGCCCATCTGAGGACTGAGCATGTGCATGTCTGGGGTGGAGCTCTGCTCCCTCTGCTCAAGGAGCTCCCGGGTGAGGCGCCATTACCAGCCATCAAGCTCTCAGTGAGGATAGCAGACCTGTCTTGGGCATGTTTTAAAATGTGGCAGTTTGTTTTGTATTTTGAAATAGGGTCTCGCCACATAACTGGCTAACCTTAAGCTCTTTATATAGTTGAAGAACTCACAAAAAACTTTGTCTCCCAAGTGCTGAGATTAAAGGCACGTGACTGGTTTAGTAAGCTGGTTGTGTGTGCATGTGTGTAAATGAGTATCTTTCAAGAGCCAAGTGTGGTGGTGGCTTATGCATTTGATCCCAGCACTTGGAGGGATCAGATCTCCCAAGTTCAAGGACAGCCTGATCTACAGAGAATTACAGGACAACCAGGGTTATGAAGGGAAATCAAGTCTCAAAAATAACAATAAAAACAAGCATTGTTTCAAGATTATAGTGTTCATCAGTGCAACTATTCAAGTGTACAAAGTAAAAGGCCCTGCTGCCACTGGTTGACAGACACTGACGTCATGAAGTAGACACTACTTTTTATATGTGCTCTATAAAAAGTTTTGTAATACTTTTTTTTGAAATTATGATTTTTTTTCATTTACTGAATAATGTCAAATTTGATATATTTTACAGTCTATGCATTTTAAGTTAAGCTGCCTGAAGTGTGGTCTGAGACATATGTTTATACCATAAGCAATGGAAGATCTAGGTTTTGTCACCTGCTGCTGTATTTGGAAACAAAGACAAATGTTGCTTGAAGAAGTAATTATAATTAGAAGTAGGCTATTGTTGTGATAATTGATATTTTTAAGGTAAACGTGTTTGCTTTTGTGTGTAATACCTGAAAGCTTTTTTAAGAAATGTATTTTTGTGAAAAAAAAAAAAAAAGAAACCACAGATGCCGTTCCAGACTACTATATCCAGTAAAATTTTCAATCACCTTAGATGGGGAAAGCAAGATATTCCATAAAAAAAATTAAACAACAACTTTCTAGTAATCCAGATATACAGACATACAGAAGATACTAGAAGGAAAACTCCTATACAAGGTGGGTAACTCTAACCAAAGAAACATAAAAAATTAATCATCACATAGTAAACGCAAAAGAAAAAATAAGTATAGGCACACACACACACACACACACACACACACTACCACCTCCAACACAAACAACAGAAATATAACAGGAAGTCACAATCATTGGTCATTAAATTCTGTTAACATCAATAAATTTAATTTCCTAATAAGACACACGCTAAGAGACTACATACACAAAGAGGCTCCATCGCGTTACTGCATGGAAGAAATACCCTCAGTGTCATTGACAGAAACTTGCTCTGAGTACTTAAATGGAAAAAGGATTTCCAGGCAAACTGTGCAAAACACAGGCTGGAATAACCATTCATATAAGCCATAAAAGAGAATTTTGACCAAAAGTAATCTAAAAAGTTGGAGAAGGACATTTTGTACTCCTGAAAGGAAAAATTAAACAAGACGAAGTCTCAATTCTGAACATATATGCCCCAAATGGAAGGGCACACACATTTGTAAAAGAAGCTCTACTGAAGGCTGAAAACACAATAATAGTGAGAGACTTCAAATGCCCCACTCTCACTAATAGACAAGTCATTGAACAGAAACTATACAGAGGCACAATGAAACTAACAGAACTTATAAACTAAATGGATTTAAAAGATATGTACAAAACTTTTCAACCCAACATAAAAAAATGTATTTTCTTCTTAGCATCTCATATGGGAAGATTGAAATAACTCCTTTTATTCTTTAAGATCACATACTCCTGGAAACTGAATGAATCTCTACTCAGTGATACCTTGATCCAAAAAACAAACCAAAAAAAAACAAAAAACAAAAAACAAAAAACAAACAAACAAAAAAATTCACCAAGAAAAAAAAACAAACAAACAAAAAAAAAAAAACAAAGAATAAGACTTTTTAGAAATCAATTAAAATAAACACACAGCATGGGACTCAATGAAATCAGTGTTAAGAGAAAAATCCATCACATTAAGTTCCTTCATAATAAAATTTGAGAGATCCTATCCTGGGAACTTAAAAGCACACCTAAACACTCCTGGAAAAACAAAATCACAAAACAAAACAAACAAAACAAAACAAAAAAACAAGAATCAAACATGTGTAAGAGGTGTAAATGGCAAGAAGTAGTCACACACAGGGCTAAAATAAAGTCAGCTGAATAGAAAGAAAGAAAACAATACAAAGAAACAATGAAATCAGGAGTTGGTTCTTTGAGAAAAACAGCACAATGGATATATTTTTAGCCTAAATAACTAAGAGTCACAGACACAGTATCCAAATTTAAAAAAAAAAAAATTCAGAAATGAAAAAGGAGAAATAACAAGAGAAATTGAGGAAATTCAAAAAGTTGCCAGATATTACTCAAAAGTCTATATCTGACGAAATTGGAAAATCTAGATGAAATGGATGATTTTCTAGACAGATACCACGTGTGAAAGTTAAATTTAGATCAGGTGAATTATCTAAACTGTTCTGTAACCCCTAAGGAAATAAGAGCAATCATTAAAACCCTCCCATAGCAAAACAAAATAAAAAAATAAACAAACAAAAACTAAAACAAATAAGCAAACAAAAACATAGGATAGATAGTTTTATTTCAGAATTCTCCCAGACATTCAGTAAACTGCTAATACTAATACTCACTCCTCAAAATAGGACAAAAGAACACTATATAATTCAATCTATGAATACACAGTTACTCTGAGACATATAAAACACACAAAGACCCAGCTAAGAAAACAAACTTCAGACCAACTTTACTTATAAATATCAATGTAAGAATATCACACAAAATATCTCACAAACATAATCTAAGAACACATCAAAAGTATCATTCACTATGGTCAAGTAGTCTTCATCCCAGGGAAACAGGGATGGGTCAATATATGAAAATCTTTCAATGTAATCAACTTCCACTGGCTGGCTTTATGTGTCAACTTGACACATGCTGGTGTTATCACAGAGAAAGGAACTACCATTGAGAAAATGCCTCCATGAACTAGATCCAACTGGAAGGCATTTTTTTCAAGTAGAGATCAAGGTGGGGAGGGCCCACAATGAGTGTTGCCAGGCCTGGGCTAGTGGACCAGGTGTGCCCCTCTTGGAGTATGGCCTTGTTGTTGCATGTGTATCATTGTGAGTGTGTGCTTTAAATCCCTCATAAGATCTATAAGAAGGCAAGCTGAGGAAGCAATAGGAAGCCATCCAGTAAGCAGCATCCTTCCATGGCCTGTACTTCAGCTCCTATACATGACCTCCATGTTCCTGCATTGTGTGAGTTCCAGTCCTGATTTACATTGGTGATGAAAGCAATGTGGACATATAAGCTGAATAAAACTTTTCCTCCTCAATTTGCTTCTTGGTTATGATGATTTGTGAAGTAATAGAAACCCTGCCTAAGATACCTCTATATAAAAATCTCAAAAGAAAAAAAAATCACAGGCTCATCTCATTAGATGCTGATAAACTGTGATGGTTTGTATATGCTAGGCACTGGTAGTAGCAATATTAGAAGGTGTGCCCCTGATGGAGTAGGTTTGGCCTTGTTGGAATAGTGCACCATGTGGGTGTGGGCTTTAAGTCCCTCATACTAGTAGCCATGAGATGAGTATTCTGCTAGCAGTCTTAATATGAAGATGAAATCTCAGCCTCTCCTGCACCCTACCTGATTGGATTGTGCCATATCCCCATCTTGATGATAATGGATTGAACCTTTTAATGTATAAGCAAGCCTCGATTAAATGTTGTCTTTTTAAGAGTTCCATTGGTCTGTTCACAGTAGCAAAACCCTAAGACATAAACCTTGGACAAAATTTCAATACCCCTTCATGTTAAAAGACTAGGAAAGATCAGAAGAGATTCATGATACATACCTCATCATAATAAAAACAATATTCACCAAGCCAACAGGCAACATCAAATTAAAAGAAGAAAAATATGAAACAATCACACTAAAATCAGGGAAGAAAGAAGACTGCCAACTCTCTCATTTATTCTTTTCTGTGTTTTATGTTCTAGCTAGAGCAATAAAACAACAAAAGGAGATCAAGGAGATACAAATCAGTATATGTGGATAATGTGTTAGTATATAATTTATCTTGAAAAAAAATTATCTTGAAAATTCTACCAGAGCACTCCTATAACTGATAATATCAGCAAAATGCGTAGGATAGGCAAAACAATTCTAAACAATAAAAGAACTTCTGGGTGAATTATCATCCATAATTTCTAGATGTAATACTTAGCAATAGTACTAAAAACTGTATGGCATTCAGAGACAAAGGGGTCAATGGAATAGAATCAAAGACCCAGAAATAAAACAAATGATACTTGATCTTTGACAAAGAAGTCAAAAACATACAGTGGGGGTGGGAAGGAGAGGAAAGCATCTTCAACAAATGCTTCTGGTCTAATTTGTTGTCTGCATGTAGGATAATGCAAAGTGATCCATGTTTATCACACTTCACAATGCTCAAGTCGATTGGTTCAAGGACCTCAACACAAATGAGTCTCCAACTCATTGGCACAGGGTGAAACTACTTAAACAGAACGTCAATGTCACAAGCTCTAAAATCAACAATTGATAAATTGGACCATTTGAAAAAGAAAAGTTTATGTAAGGCAAAAGACATTGCCAATAGGACAAAAATGCCAACCTACAGATTGTGAAAAGATCTTCACTCATTGCATAGAAGACTAATATCCAAAATATATAAGGAACTCAAAAATTTAACCTCCAAAAAAGCCCAATAGCTCAATTAAAAGAATGGGAAAGAGATAACCAGAGAATTCTCAATAGAAGAATCTCAAATGGCTAAGAATCACTGAAAGAAATGTTCAACATTCTTAGTCATCAGTGGAATGCAAATCAAAATGGCACTAAAATTACACCTTACACCAATCAGAATAGCTAAGACCAAAAGTGCAAGTGACAGGATATTGCTGGTCAGGGTGTGCAGAAAGAGTAACTTTCCTTCATTCCAGGTGGAATTTCAAGGTACTACAATAACTCCTGGAATCAATCTGGCCATTATCCAGAAAACTGTAAATAGTTCTACTTGAATTCCTGTCTATACTGCTCATGGCTATATACCCAAAGGACAATCCATCATCCCACCAGGACACATATTCTAATATATTCTTAACACCTTGTATGTAATAGCCAGAAAATACACAGCTGTACCTCATCCAAAAAAATGGACACAGAAAAATGTGTGTTAATTTATATAATGGAGTTCTATTCAGGTATTAAAACTGAGAACATCATGAACTTTTCTGCCAAATGCATGGAACTAGACAATATCATGAGTGAGGCAACTCAGACCTAAAATTATATGTATAGAATATACTCACTGATAAGTGAATATTAACCAGAATTTCAGTATACCCAGGATACAAACCACAGACCCTATGATGTTAAACAAGAGTGAAGGCCCAAGTGAGGATGCTTCAATCACACACAGAAAGGAGAACCAAATAATCGAGAGAGAGAGAGAGAGAGAGAGAGAGAGAGAGAGAGAGAGAGAGAGAGAGAGAGGAGAGAGAGCGCTAAGTGGGAGAGGGGAAGGTGATAGAGAAAAGACAAGCACGATAATATATTAGGGAAAATAGGAAATAAACCCAGAAGGCCAGGAGAATGAAAGGAAAAATGGGTCTGTCAGGAATAGGGGATGGAGAGTTTGGGAGGATCTCTACTTAGTCCTAGACAACTGGAATATGAGAGGCACCCAGGACTCAATACGGGTGACTTTCGTCACAATGCCAAAAAGTTGGGTGATGGAACCTGAAAAGTCCACAAGTAGTTAGGGCTCCCAGTGAAGTGATAGTAACCCCAATTCATCTTCAAAATTATGGACACGGAATTTTTCCCTTCTAAAGAAAATGCAGAGACAAAAATGGAGCAGAGACTAAAATAATGGCTATACATTGACAAACCCAATTCAGAATCCATTGCATGGGTGGGCACCAAATATTTACATTATAAATGATGATAGGATAGCTGTCCTCTGAACATCTCTACTATCATCTGACTTAGACAGATTCAGATACTTGTAGCCAACCTTGGATTGAGATCAAGGACCCTTATCTAAGACTTAGGAAAAGAATTGAAGGAACTCAAGGGGATGTTAGCATCATAGGAAGACCAACAGTGTCAACTCATCTGAACCCCTGGGAGCTCCCAGAGACTAATCCCCCAGTCAAAGAGCATGCACAGGCTTGGGTGAGGACCTTGGCACATATGTAGCACAGGACTGATTTTGATGTACCCATTCCTCTAGTGATGTAATGCCCCAGAGAGTTAAGATGCCTGGGAGTAGGGTGTCACCATCTCACTAATAAAATGGAGGATGGGGTGGGGAATCTGGGAGAGAGACACTGAGATGGGCAAAGTATTTGGAATGTAAAGAAATAAAATGGTTAATTAAAAAAAACAAACAAACAAACTCAAAAAAAATGGCATATAGCTCCGAGGGAGATGGATTTCAGTAGTAAGATTCTCAAAATTATACATGTCACTTAAGATATTGGGGTCATTTTGATTTGCTTCTAACTTCTACCAGTTGTCTTAATCTCTTCTTGGGTCTGGCTTTCAGGTCAACCATCTTTTCAGTCTTCTCTTGTTTTTAGCCAGCATTGAGAGCACTGGAGTATGGGATCTTATCGTTTATTTAAATTGCATGCTTCCTATGTAAAGGACATGGCGATGGGCCAATTTTTTAAGAATATGAATGACCCAAAAATGTACAGCCCACAGAATCCAGTGAATCCCTGGGCTTTAAATCCAGCTTGTATCCGCTATGCTGAACTAAGACCCTTCCTTTCTTATAGGCTTGAAGATAAAGAAGGGAAGCTTGAAAAAGTCTGAGAGTTAGCAGTGAAGCCCGAGCCATCTCAAGAGATAATCCTGAGTTCTTCTGCTTACCACTGTAGACTCAACTGGGTTATAGTTACACACATTAACAATCTAAGCTTACACAGTTGACATGTTCTTGCCTATCTCCAGCTTCTCTGTGTTTAAATTCAGGTAATAATCATTTGTATTTGTACTATAAAATGTGATCCAGTTAGACTAAAGGAAGGGCCTTGTGTAGTCACTCAGAGCACTGTAAAGAAGATGATGCAAAAAAAAGTTTGGTATTCATCTGAGAACACTGAAGAGATCTATGTATCCTTAAACACTAAGGGTAAGAAGTTTTGGTACAAACAATAGTAAGGTATTTCTATAAGATTCAAACCTGGGGTTTTGAGGGTCTGATGTAACTAACAAGCTAGACTTGTTTACAAGTTCTTGATAAGCCAGGTAAATAGAGAAATCATAAAAACAGTCTTAGAATAACCACTTCTAGTCCCTCAAAAGTCCAGGGAATTGGGGTGACGGTTCTTCAATAACTTATTCAAGCTGAACATGGGTGTTGAGATATCCTTGGGGAGTAGGGGTTAGGAAGAATGAAGCAAATGTAGCCAGATGTGTGTCTTGACTGGACCCACCTGAAAGTCATTGAGACCAGGAATCCAAGTAGGTATATTCTGTAAAATATAATGCTCAAAACAAAAGTTTAGAATAGAAATAACTTTTTGTTTGATTTTCTTCAATCTAGTTTTTCAGCGGGTCTCCCTTTCTCAAATCTGATCAGTATGAGTCTGTGTGGTTTCCAGAGCCTAGTGACACTTAGAAAACACAAAGACAAAACCTTTCTCCCAAAATATTGTGTTCCTTATTCTGTAACCAGAAAAGCTTGTATCTTGCACTGTCTCCCAGAGTAATAATATAACCATAAAACTCAAAACCCAGTATGAAGGTTAAACAATTGTTAAAAAGGAAGTAAGCTAAACAATAGTGTTAAACATTGAGCCTGATAGGCTTTTCTAATCTGTCATATCAAGAAATTAACCCAAAATTCCTGTGGCACTCATGTTAAGAAAATCGGAGATTGCTTTTGTGGAAAATACTAAAAATAACCACAAACCTTTGCTAGCTGGCATCGAGTCATATGGACTTAGTGGGGTAATTTATATAACAAATTAAATACCTTCTAACAATTTTAATACCAATAAGCCGCATGTCAAACTAGGACTTCAGCCCAAAATATATCGATCTGTCAAGCTATCTACCCAGAGCTTCAGATTTTTATTTAACCTTAATACCCAAATATATTAGTCTGTTAAGCTCTCTACCTGGAGTCACAGATTTTTATTTAACCTTAATAATTTAGATATTACAATTCTCTACTTGAAGTCAGTTCCAAACTGTAGATGAAAATCCCCACGTGATTTGGGTAATATCTGTACACTCTTCTTAAAACAAACTTGATCAGCTTTGAATAACACCTGTTATCAGAAAGGAGGTTTTCTAACTAGGATCTCAACCCAAAATTCCCATGGAGCTCGCGTTAGAAGGAATATGAGTATCCTGAAAGACTTTCTAAATAACTTAATTTAAACAACAGCTTTAATCTCTGAGCTGTCACTTCTTATCACACAGCAGAGGACTAACAGTCTGTATGCCATTGTTTAAGGATCCCATGCTTGGGTCATCATGTGATTCAACATGGCACTGGCCCCCATTTCTTAGAAATTAAAACTTTCTCTCAACTCTGGATTACTAGTGGATTCTCACCACACAATTGGGCACCATCTATTGTCGTAAATTATAAAAAGTAAATGGCTTCATCCCACTGCCCCCCATTAGATCTGGCACCACAGGGTCCCAGAATAGCTGGTTTAACAATCTCTTAAAATTAAATTGCTGCATGAAAGAAGACACAACACAATAACCTCTGATCCAATTGATAATGATTGTCCACCTAGACATTTAAAGCCCTGTACACATCCATCCCTTAAGAACATTCATATCAACCTGTAAATACACAGAGTGGAATCAGCCTCCATGTTATGTCCATGGCTACTTCTCCCCTCTCCTTCCATTCCAGCCTCTGCCTCTTCCCTCAAACTTTTTCTCATGCCCATCCTTCCTTCTCCTCCAATGACAGGCCTTGTTCTATCTTCTACCTTCTTTCAACTACATGACATCCTACATCAACTCTCTGTGATATCTACCATATCCTTTGCTAATTTCTGTTTTTGTAACTTCTGTAGCGTTAAATCCTTTCCTCTAAATTGCCTTCATATCATGTGATGATAACACTTATCAGAAAGCATTTCTCTCCTTTTCTATGCTATGGCTTTTCATGCTCTTAGTGAAGTAAAAGAGCACATATAGACTTTGAGTCTTCATTTCCCATGTTTTCATACTCAGACTGAATTCAGCAAGTTGTTGTCTAGTTGAGACAAAAAATTCCATTAACAACTCAAACCCAGCCAATTGCTTATTTTATAAACTCAGTAATCTAAAGTCATTTTGCATTTTCCTTCTTTTTTCTTCTTTCCTTTCCCTCTTTCTCTGTTTGTATGTCTGTCTCTCTCCTTCTCCATCTCCTCTCTCTCTCTTTCTGTGTGTGTGTGTGTGTGTGTGTGTGAAAGAGAGAGAGTGTGTGTGCCTGTGTGTCAGTGTGTGTGTGTGAGAGAGAGAGAGTGTGTGTGCATGTGTGTGTGTGAGTGTGTGTGTGTGTGAGAGAGAGAGAGAGAGAGAGAGAGAGTGTGTGTGTGTGTGTGTGTGTGTGTGTGTGTGTGTGTGTGTGTGTGATGTGTGTGTCCTGGCAGGGCATGACTGTGTAGCCCTACCTGTATTCAAACTCACAAACATCTCCCTGTGTCTGTAACCAGAGTTCTGTGATTAACTTTATGCTCAGTTTATTTTGTATTTTCAAATGGCAGAATATTTTAAAAGAAAGATATTTTATGTCCCTTCTTTTTTTTGCTTTATGTATGTTAATATGCATACTTATGTATAAGTGTTTGCAACTCTGTAAAGCTCATGGAGCTATTTCTGTGGTACTCATGGAGGTATGTGTATATACATTTGGAGATCCAAATTTGTTTTCCTCTTTTATAGCCAATCACTTGTTTACTGAGTCAGGAATACCCTTTGTATCCAGATTTCAGCTATTTTGCCTAGTCCAGATATCAAGTTCATCCCAGGGATCCTTCTCTGTACTACAAGTACTATAATTATGGGTGGTTGTCCAATTTCATGTTAGCTCTGACAATCTGGCCTTCTTCCTCCATTCAGTTTAGCCAGAGTATGATCCACTAACCTATCTCTCCAATCTTGCCATGTGCATCTAAGGAGAAATTTAAACTTTACTCTTATGCTTAAAATAATACTGATAAAAACAAACAGACTTATTTCTGTCACATCTATGGTTGTTGGCACTAATCACTAGAAGAAATGAGTACTCCAAGAAGAGAATGAATTTGGAAGCTAAGAAGCTAGCTTCCTTTGTCCAATTTTGACTAAGTTGATATACATTTTTGCCTCACCTTGACTAGCAAGAAAAGTCATGATAAATAAGGTTTCTATTGCCTTTACAAAATATACCTTGAAAATTTTCACCTTATTAATATAACAGATTAGTCAAGTGACACTTTCATACTCATATTCCAGATTAGATGCCCTCAGTGAAGAAGAGGGTAGAATCAGATAGAAGTTCTAACACAAAATATTTGGGTCGTTGTCGTTGTTTGGAGGTGTCTGCTGGAATGAACCAAAAATCATTGGAAACTGTTGATTTGGCACACTAAGAATTTCTGACTGCTACTATTGTATAGAACATATCAGCACATGAGTTTGGGTAGCCTGTGTGTAAGGACAGCACACCATTTTATAGGTACCTCCAACTGACTTGGAACCAGAGAGACCTAAAATGAGCCAGTCTCTTCTGTGATGGACTTTGGATGACACCTCCTTTTTCCATTGGTAAGACAAGCCAGAGGGAGTGTGAGCAGAGTTTGTGACAGGAAGTCATGCTATTCTATAAAATACTTTGGGCTAGCATGATATTAGGCCATGCTAGCACAGCCTGCGGAATGCCAGGAGGTCTCAAGAATGGTAACAACACCACCAAGGGGATGGTGTTTGAAAGTGGTAACAGAGAAACAGAACACATGGATCCTCAGGAGTGGGAACTCGCAAGAACCAGGACCAGTGTCATTTTTTTTATAATTTTACAGCAACAGAACCTAACTCTGATATACATGCAGAAAGAACTAATTTTCCATTGTCAGATCATATTGGTTATCAAAAGTTTCAAATTATGTAGTATACACTTTCCTTAAATACCTACAAATATGGCCCAATTATACCAATCCTGGGAATTTAAACCGAGGTCTCAGAATCAGCATTCTGGAGAGAAATTTGCATGTCAGTGTTTTATGACACACTAGTACAACAGCCAAGTTACAAAACAAATAGGGGTGTCTATATATCAAGTAAGGAGTAGAAAAAATATAGAGCAATACAATTTTCTTAACTTATAAATAAAAATTAGGCTCTATTATTTTCAAGAAAATGTCTGCTGCTGAAAACAATTATTAAATTAACCACATCTTAGAAAAATTAATATTACATATTTTCTTTCATTTTTGGTTTCTGGATTACATAAAATAGTGAGTGAACATGTGAAAAGAAAGTAGAAGAGTCGAAGGAAACTGTCTAGGAGGAATATAAACTATCTGGGTGGTTAAGCAAAAGAAAAGTTTGGAAGGAGGGTGTGGTGCATATATATGTGCATTTTGAATTTTATATTTTTAGTTAAGACTATTTACTAATAATTTACTGTACTAATATTATAAAGTCATGTTACAAATTCTGAAGAATTGGAAAACAAGCAGATATCTTATCATGTAAGAAATAGTTCTAAACACTGCACACCCAAGTGTATGTAATTGACCTCTTTCTACTTGTATTCTGGCATTATGACTGTTACAACAGTCTGTTCCTCAGAATTTAAAAAAAGAGGACAAAGTGAGAAGTCGAGTATGTAGCAATTATTGTTTTTGTTTTCCTAGACTGAATCACACAAACACACACACACACACACACACACACACACACACACACACACGAACAGTATCATCAAGTGAAGAACTTACAACATTAAGAAGAAGTGCCTAGTGAACCCCTGCTAAAGAAGCTAGGCTAGGTTTTTTGACTGAGATTCTAAGGTAGAGCACTAGATTCTCTCCAAGAATAAATTTCTAGCTTCTCATTGCCATGACATATTTTATACCACAAGTATAAAAAGTAGTGTCCTCTGTTTGAAATAGCTTGCCTTCTAGATATGTAATATTTTTAATAATCTTATCTGGTGAGTAGTCTCCTTTTCTTCCTACTACAAACACAAGGAGTCAGTCTGCCCCGAGTGAAAGTTTTGGAAAATTCTTAAAATAATTATACTAGCATATAAGACAGGAATGCTCTCCTCTTTCCTAGATTGCACTGTCAGAAAGCAAAAATACATATGACAATTTCCAATATGTTGCATGATCCTATCATAGGAGGATTCCTAGGAAAACAAAATAGTTCTGGAAGACTAATGTTCTGGTGTCCCAGTTTCTATACTATCCACACATATTTGGTCTGAGAAGGTCTTACATGAGCATTAGCAGCTTTTAACAATGTACTTTGTTCCTTGTTCATCTTCTAAGGTGATATTCTCACACAAATTCCAATAGTGGGAGGAACCAGTGGGAGACCATTTGCAAAGAAGCAGAAATGTTTTGTGTGAATTAGGTGTAACAGTTTGAAGCTCTAAGTGTGGGTCCTGACTCCTCCACCATTAACGTGAATTCACAATCATTTATTCCAAATGATAAACTGAGTCATAGATTGGGTAAAGTCTCCCAATTTATATAACTAACAATAAACAAGTTTCAAGTTGAATCCACGTGTTTGCGACTCAGAGACTGAATTCATTTTAGCAAATTATTTTCCTCATGATAGAAATATTTATTTGCAAATTGAAAATTTTTCTTCCACTGTGGCTTTATCATAAAAATAACATATGGGTTATGCAGTTGTACAACACAGTTCAGTGTTGACTTAGTCATGATTGGTGTGTGTGTGTGTGTGTGTGTGTGTGTGTGTGTGTGTGTGTGTTGAAAGTCAGCCTTGATGTCAGTTCTCAGAAGCAAAATACACCTTGTTTTAGAGGTGGGTTTTTTCATTGGCTAAGACAGGCTGACCAGATAACCATAGGGTTTTCCTTGTTTCTGACTCTCTGGTACTGAAATTTTGATAGCATATGTTTTGTTTTTTTGTTTGTTTGCTTTGTTTTGTTTTTGTTTTACAGGGATTGAACTCAGAGCCTAATGTTTGTATAAGAGATAATTTATGGGCTCAGACATCTCCCCAGATTTCTAATAAACAATTGTAGCCCATCAGTGACATTATTTGACTAATTTTAGAACTGTTTAACCTCATGTTTTGTTATGCTAAAATGTACAAAACAGCATTCATTATTTTTTATTTTCAGTTCAAAGATATATAGCATCATTCTACAACTACCTTCTGTATCCATAATCTTGTTTCTTCTATCCAAACTGAGCATCAATCTATGCTCTTCAAATAAATAATTACTCTCCATTTTCCTTTCTATGCAGTATCAAGGAATTGTCCTTGCACTCACTGTTGTCCTGATGTTGATTACTCTATGTCATAAAGATAGAACCAGTATGCCTTAAAAGGGAATTTCACAAAAGAGTTTAAAAGTACAATGTTTAGAGCCAGTCCTTCTATTGCTGTCATTACAAACTTCTGAGTTGATTAAACCGTGAGTTAAAATTCAAATAGCAAAGTCATGGCTCTGAGTTTGTGAGAGTACTTTAAAGATAAAATTTAGGATATGGAGACAACAGTCCAGATTGTCTTATGTAGATAGATGGTTTTCAAAAGCATCAGAAATCCACAAAATTTGAGATTTAAAGTTATTTTCTTTTGTTGAGACATATCTGCTCCTAAAAGTTCCCCTTTGGTGGATTTAACGAAGAATGTGAACATCTCTACCTCCAGGTAAGGCAATACTTTGTGGCCAGGCAGCCACTGGACAAAACTGCCTGTTTCATCTGCAGACTAATACTGTCCAGAAAAGGACAAATTATGCAGAATAGTTGACTGATAAACCCTGCCAAGACAGGGTGATCAGCCATTCAAAATCTGCATTTTAGAGTCTGTCAATTGATTTTGGGCCAGAAGGCTGAAGACTTGAGGTCACATGTAGCTAACAGGGGACTGTGCTAGTGGAGTTTTGTCTCTACAACCTATCAGTTCTGGAAGCTGTGTTAGGCTTCCTATGTGTATAGATATTTGGTCATTCCCAGATTTCTGATGGGGTTGAAGACATTATAGTCTCATAGCCTATCAGGCTGTTTAACTCTAAATATATGTATTTTATTGGATAGTTATCAGATAGTATACAAGCTAGCCAAGATAAAATACAGATTGTAAGCCTTTCTTAAGCTGGAATGGATAACTAAATGTTCTGTTTAACTGATATAGTGATGGACTGTGTGTTGAGAATATCATATGGTTTATAAATTATAGAATGGTAATAATTGTACTCAATTTATTTATAAGTGAAAAGGCTTTTTAATTGGACAAAAAGAGGGAAATGTTGTGGTTTGCCCTGAAGTTATCTGTATTTTGATGCTAATTCCACTGCCCCAAGGACAGCTCCCTAGTCACATACTCAGGAATCAGGTGACTTCACCAGAACCTCCCCCATTGAATTTGTAAAGTACAAGTGAGGGGCAGGTACAGGATAGAAGGTGGCCTGTCATTGGAGGAGAAGGAAGGATGGGCAGGAGAGAAGTTTGAAGGAAGAGGAGGAGACTAGAACAGAGAAAGGAGAGACAGGAGATGGCAGGTGATGTTAAGATTCTGCTTACAGGTTGTTATTAGTGTTCTTAAGGGATGGATGGTACTGGGCTTTGTATGTTTAAGTGGGCAATTATATCTTACCAATTGGGTTAAAAAAAAAAGGAATTTCACATATGACCATGAGGTCTGGGAGAGAAGCCCAAGGTTGTAGATTCTCTAATCCAAAAGGTGAGTAAAAAGGCTGCTGTGCTTCCTTATGAACAAAGGTATTTGACAACTTTCTCTCAAAGCTGTTTCTACTATAGACTTGGGAAATATAAATATACCCTCAGACAGGTTTGATGCTCAAGGGCCCTTCTCGGCATTTCCTTGGAGACCATAGTTGAAATAAATTTATCTTCCTGACTTTTCAGCACTGTCATGACGGTTCATGTACATTATGATGTACACTCTGCATTCACAGAGAAATCTGGCTCTCTCAACCTGACATTCACATGTCTGAGAGTTAAACCACTGCTATTGTATCTCTGAAAGCTTTGCAACCTCATCTTTGTAAGATAGGGCAGCCCTGATAAATGTTTGGCACAGGAAAATCTCTTCTTCATGAGCCACAGTGAAAAGCATCTTAGAACATGGTGAGTAAAAAGCTAAATGTGTCCTCCACAAAACTTTGAACTGAAATGCTAACCAAGAAATGCCCATAGAATACCAATCTTTCCTAGTGGTGGTGGTACAAGTCTCTAATCTTAGCACTCAATAATCAAAGGCAAGCAAGTCTCTGTATATTTCAGGCCAGCTTGTTTAACATCATGTATTCCAGGACTGCCAGGACTACACAGAACAATCATGTCTAAAAAGAAAAAAAACCACAAAAAACAAAAACAGCCAAAAAAAATAAATAAACATCTAAAAACTAAAAAGAAAGTTAATCTTAGAAGATGATTAGATAGATAATATGGGCATAGCCTCCATGAATAAAATTCACATCCTTACAAAAAAATACCTCTCTGCTTTCTGTATTTTATTTCTTCTTTGAAACATATATACTGTCATATATCAGAGTATAGCCAAGGGTGACTTTCAAATTCTGATTCAGCTGCGTCTATCTTTTGAGGTCTGTCATTTCGGGTTTGAAACACCACATCAATTTTTAAAGTGTGACGTTAATTTAAACCAGGGCTTTGTGCACTGTGTGATAAGAAAGAGCTTTATCTTGCCAGTTTGAAAAGATCCTGTTCCTGTACCAATACCATAAGGTTTTATCACTATTGCACTGTAATATAGCTGGAGGTTAGGGATGGTGATTTACCCCAGAATATCGTTTCTTGTTGAGAATAGTTTTGGCTATCCTGGGTTTCTTGTTATTTCAAAAGAATTTGTAAATTTCTCTTTCTAACTCTGTGAATAATTGATTTGGAATTTTGATGGGGATTACATTGAATCTATAGATTGCATTCAACAAGCTGGGCATTTTAACTACATTTATTCTGCCAATTTATGAGCATAGGAGATCTTTCCACCTCCCAAGATTTTCTTCAATATCTTTCTTCATAGATTTGAAGTTATTGTCATCCCAAGGTGTTTTATATTACTTGTGACTATTGTGAAGGATATCTTTTCCATAATTTATTTTTCAGTCTCTTTATACTTTGAGTAGAGGAAGGCTACTGATTTGTTTGAGATAATTTTATACCCAGCCACTTTGCTTAAGTTGTTTATCACCTGTAGGAGTTCTCTGGTAGAATTTTTTTTTTTAATTAACTTGAGTATTTCTTATATACATTTCGAGTGTTATTCCCTTTCCCGGTTTCCGGGCAAACATCCCCCTCCCCCCTCCCCTTCCTTATGGGTGTTCCCCTCCCAACCCTCCCCCAATTGCCGCCCTCCCCCCATAGACTAGTTCACTGTGGGTTCAGTCTTAGCAGGACCCAGGGCTTCCCCTTCCACTGGTGCTCTTACTAGGATATTCAACCCAATCACAGAAAGACATACATGGTATGCACTCATTGATAAGTGGCTATTAGCCCAAATGCTTGAATTACCCTAGATCCCTAGAACAAACGAAACTCAAGACGGATGATCAAAATGTGAATGCTTCACTCCTTCTTTAAATGAGGAAAAAGAATACCCTTGGCAGGGAAGGGAGAGGCAAAGATTAAAACAGAGACTGAAGGAACACCCATTCAGAGCCTGCCCCACATGTGGCCCATACATATACAGCCACCCAATTAGACAAGATGGATGAAGCAAAGAAGTGCAGACTGACAGGAGCCGGATGTAGATCGCTCCTGAGAGACACAGCCAGAATACAGCAAATATAGAGGCGAATGCCAGCAGCAAACCACTGAACTGAGAATAGGTCCCCTATTGAAGGAATCAGAGAAAGATCTGGTAGAATTTTTGAGATCACTTAAATACAGACACAAAGATAAATGGAATATAATTGAAGACATAGAAATAAGATCATGGATCAACAATGGGACCTCATAAAATTACAAAGCTTCTGTAAGGCACAGGACACTGTCAATAGGAAAAAAAGGCAACCAATAGATTTGTAAAAGATCTTTACCAATCCTACATCAGATAGAGGGCTAATATCTAACATATACAAATAATTCAAGCAATTAGACTCCAGAGAATCGAATAACCCCTTTAAAAATGGGCTACAGAGCTAAAAAAGAATTCTCAACTGAGGAATATTGAACGGCCAAGAAGCACATAAAAAATGTTCAAAATCCTTAGTCATTAGAGAAATGAGAATAAAAACAACTCAGATTCTAGTTCACACTAATCAGAATGGCTAAGGTCAAAAAAACCCAGGTGACAGCAAATGCTGGTAAAAAGGTAGAGAAAGAAGAACACTCCTCCACTGTTGGTAGGATTGAAAGCTGGTACAACCACCGTGGAAATCAGTCTAGCAGTTTTTCAGAAAAGTGGACATTGCACTACCTGAGGACCCAGCTATACCACTCCTTGGAATATACCCAAAAGAAGCTCCAACATATAACAAGGTCTACTATGTTCATAGCAACCTTATTTATAATAGCCAGACATTGGAATGAACCCAGATGTCCTTCAGCAGTAGAATGTATGTTGTGGTTTGCCTGGAGTTATCTGTATTTGGATGCTAATTCCACTGCCCCAAGGACAGCTGCCTAGTCACCTACTCAGGAATCAGGTGACTTCATCAGAACCTTCTCCCCATTGAATTTGTAAAATACAGGCGAGGGGCAGGTACAGGTTAGAAGGAGGCCTGTCTTTGGATGAGAAGGAAAGATTGGCAGGAGAAAAGTTTGAAGGAAGAGAAGGAGACTGGAACTGAATGGAGAAAGAGACAGGAGGAAGAGGGAGAGAAGCCATGGCAGGTGATGTTAAGATTCTGTGCTGTGTATTGACAGGTTTATATTAATGTTCTTAAGGGGTGGATGGTAATGGGCTTTGTATGTTTAGGTAGACAATTATGTCTTACCAACTGGGTCAAAGATTACTGTGTTGTGTATTCTTTCATGTGTACATTTTAGTGTAATGGAGTGTGGGGTGGCTGGTCTGGGCTGCCATGGAATTGGAATGTGTGCTTCTGGCAAGATATCCAGCAGATATCTTGGGTTACTATGGTGCCAGACCTAGGGGTATAGACAACCATATTTGTTTATTTTTTTATATTTTTACAACAACAAATGGATATTGAAAATGTGGTATATTTACACAATGGAATATTACTCTGCTAATAAAAGTAATGACTTCATGAAATTCTCAGGCAAATGGATGGAACTAGAAAATATCATCGTGAGAGAGGTAACCAATCGCAAAAGAACATCCATGGTATGTACTCATTGGTTAGCAAATATTAGCTCAAAATCTCAGAATAAACAAGATACAATTCATAAACCACATGAAGCTCATGGAGAAGGAAGACCGAAATATGAATGCTTCTTAGAAGGGGGAACTAAAATACTCACAGGAGTAAATATGGAGACAAAGTGTGGAGCTGGAACAGAGACTGTCCCACCTTCAGGATCCATCCCATACTGAAGCACCAAATCCAGACAATATTGCAAATGCCAAGAAGTGTATATTGACAAGAGCCTGATATAACTGTCTGATGAGAGACCCTGCCAGATCCTTACAAATATATAAACAGATGCTAGCAGCCCGCAATTGAACTGAGAACAGGGTTCCCAGTGGAGAAAGTAGAGAAAGTACTGAAGTAGCTGAAGGGATTTGCAACCCCATAAGAAGAACACAGTACCAATCAGCAAACAAACCCCCTCCCCCAGAGCTCCCAGGGTCTAAAACCACCATCCAAATGGAACACATGGATGGACTTTTGACTTCGGCCGCTAATGTAGCAGAGTATGATCTGCATTTTTAGCATCATTGGGAGAAGAGGCCCTTGATCCTGTCTATGCCCCAGTGTAGGGAAATGTCAGGGTGGGGAGTTGGGAGAAAGTGGGTGGGTGAGGGAGCACCCTGATAGAAGCAGGGTGGAGGTTGGATAGCAGGTTTCTGAAGGGGACACCAGGAAACAGGATAATATTTAAAAAGCAAATTTAAAAATGCAATTTAAAAATAAGAAAAGAAAAGATTCTGTTCACCCTGGCATCTTCCTCTTGTAATGCCAAAACCCAAAACTTTGAATGTAACCAAAACAAAGACAGTCAAACTTTGTTTTCATGAGAAAGTTAGGGAATAGAAGGAGTTTGCAACCCTATAGGAAGAACAATAATATCAACCAAACAGACCCCCTGCCAAGGTCCAAGAGAGCAAACAAAAAGTACACGTGGAAAGATCCACGGCTCCAGCTGCATATGAAGCAGAGTATGGCCTTATCTGGCATGAACAGGAGGGGAGGTCCTTGGTTCTATGAAGGTTCAGTTCACCTGGGTAGGGGAACGATGGGAGTGGGTCATAGAAGATCCCCTCCTTTCATAGAAGCAGGGAAATAGGAAACCAGTAAGAGTAATAACATCAGAAATGTAAATAAATAAAATAACCAATAAAAATAAAAACAAAATCTGTTTTCATAAGCTCATCAGAGAAAAAAATTAAGTCAGCTTGGGAAAATAACATAGATAAGCTTGGACATAGGACAGTAAACTGAGACAGGTAACTGATCAGTTGTCAGTGTTAGCAGCATTATATATCTTCAGAGCTGCCCCAATTAGGGAAATCAGCACACACACACACACACACACACACACACACACACACACACACACACACACACAGAAAGTTTGGAGAAAGGATAAGTTTCAATGATCTATTTCTTCTCTTAATCTCTTGTTATACCCCTGGGGAAAAAAAAGTCTTTTGTCTATTAGGAAAAAAAATTACATCATAGCCACTGAATATATATTTACAGAATTTACAGAGACAATCAACCAAAAAATTTTTTTCTTAATGAACAGGTCAAAATTGTTGCACAAAATAAAATTACAACAGGATCTTGATTACATATTTTTATATAAAACTTAGGTCTAACTAAACCATTCTCATCTATCCTTTCCAAAAACTCAAAATGATCTCATAGCAGTAATTTTAGTCATTGATTAACAAACTTTTAATAAGTCAAGTCTATCGTAGCAAAATACTTTTTTCCTATGCTTAGTTGACAACTACCTGTACTTACTAAGAAGCAAATCATCTTACCTCTTACTTTGGAGGTTCTGATCGATGAAACAAGATATTTTGTGTGTGTGTGTGTGTGTGTGTGTGTGTGTGTGTGTGTGTGTGTCTGTGTGTGTGTTCTTGTTGTTGTTTGTTTTGTTTTGTTTTTACTCTCATGTTGGAATTATTTGCTTTTAATTATGACCTTATTATTTCCTGGTACATATAAAAAAAGCAGTTACCTCTTATCTAGATCAAAGATCAAGAAACTCAGAAATATGATTTCTTTGATCATTAATTTTTCCTAAACCTATTCTTCCTACCTCTACAATTACATGCTATTAATGAATGAAGAGTCAATGTACTCCTTTCTTTCACTCAAACAGCTTTTGCTATTCTATCAGGAAAGGGCACACACTATTTCTAACTCCAACTTAAAACTTTCAGTCAAATACCCTAATTTCCTAACTTTATGATTTCTCTCAACTACCCTAACTTACCAAAGTTATTTAAATCAACTTAAACATTCCATAATGTTATTAATTCTTCTAGTCAGCATATCTCAATGATTTTCACTTTCATAATCTTCAAAAAGTTTGCCCAACAGGACAGCCTGCCACCCAGGGAATAATTACACTAAGTGATAGGCAGTGAGGGTCTCCTGGTGTATATTCACAACAAGCCAAGTAAATGAGGACTATGACAATGACAAACAGGAGAAATCACATCAGTAGCAAGAAACAATCCTGGGGTCATGCTGAACCATAGATGACCTATTGCAGTTGATCAGGATGGTAGGCCACCTCCAGGGTGCTCACTTGACCACTCCAACTCTTCCTGTATGGCATCCAGCATAAGAACTTGTTTCAGCACCCGTTACTTTAAAATTTGTAGATAAAAACTTCAGTTCTCTAATTTTGGTCCCATTAAAGCAGTTTTCAAGCAGTTGACCTTGACCCATTTGAGGAAGTATATCATATATTCTGCTTATCAGATATTTATATTATGAATCTTAACACAATCACAACAACAGTTGTAAAGTAGTAATATAGTCTTATCTTATGGGTTACCATGACATGACGATTAGTATTAAAAATGTTACAGTATTAGGAAGTTGAGAACCTGTCGTGGTAAATAATGTAAAAGGCCAGAACTTTTATTCCATACTACTGCTGGCACAGTTAGTGTCACCTGGAACTTCAAAGTAATATACCTCAGTGGCTCCACACTGACCCCAAGTACTATCAGACCCAGGCAGTCCACCAACCGTTCGAGTGTGGAACCTTGCCACGCTTGTCCCTAAAGTTAGTTCTGGCAGCAGAGGGTTATATGGAACTAACCCTAATTTATCATTGGTTAGTAACTCTCCCAGTCGCTTTCTACTTGCCATGAACTCTCTGTTTCCAGGTACCTGGTAAAATTAATATTCAACAAACTGTGACCCAACAATCAGATTTATATGTTAAATTCTCAATCTATAATACATCCACATAATAAACTCACAACCAAATAATAAATATATAAACTGCCCACCTAGATAAGATAAATTGACCTATAGACACTCATCCCTTAAGAAATATACATAACTACCTAGGCCATTTAAGAAAACCCAAATCTGGATCATTCTTCTTTGTCTCCATCTTGATTCTCTCACATTTCCCTTCTCTCCCACCTTACAAGAGCTTTGTCCCCGCCTTACTTTTTACTGTCGAGTCATGGGCTTTGACCTAATTTTTTTTAATCCTAACTTGAATATAGACATTAACCTACACTTTACCCTTTCTGTCTAATTTAAGAAAAAGTTCTTCTCAAATGTAACTTGAGCACAACTATTACCATTTTCTAATTTTTAAAGCATAAACATACCTAACAACCAGTCTAATATTTTATCAGTTAAAAAGAACATTTACTTATCTATTCCAACTCAAGAAAGACTTAAAATCTATGTTATATTCTGGTTAGCTTATATACTATTTGATAACTATCTAATTCAATATGTATTCTCAAACTTAAACATCCTGAGTAGACCGTGAGACTATAACTAGTTTTAATCCTGTCAGAAATCTGAGAATGACCAATATTGTTTGAAAATATAAGAAGCCTAACATGGATTCCCGAACTGAGACAGGTCGAAGAGACAATTTTTTGCTGGTACAGTCCTGTGTTAACAAAATAAAGAGCACCGATCTTCAGGCTTCTGGCCCAGGATCATCTGACAGACATTTGAAATGCAGAATTACAAAGGGCTGATCATTCTGACTCAGCAGAGATTATGAGTTGACTATTCTGCAATGTGTCCCTTTCTGTACAGTATTTTCTCTCTAGATGAAATAGGCAATTTCTGCCCAGTGGCTACCTAGCCACAGTGTATTACTTTACCTGGAGGTAGAGATGCTCAATTTCTTCCTTGAATCCACCAAAGAGGAGCTGTTAGGAGTAGACATGTCTCAACAAATGATAAGTAACAATAAATGTCACATTTTGTGAATTTCTGACATTTTTGAAAACCATCTGACTATGTAAGTAATCAGACTGTTGTCCTTTACTTATCATAACAAATTATCTTAAAAGCACTCTAGCAATAAACTTAGAGCCATGAATTTGCTATCTGCCCCTTAACTCACATGTTTAATCATCTCAGATTATTATTTTTTTTGCAGTAAAGGACTAGGTATAAGCCTTGTATACTTAAATGTGTTCTATAGGCACAATGTCTATGTATGAGATTAACAATATTAATTTTAATTTAAAATTGATAAATTCATATCAAAAAATCTAAACTTGTGTCAAATACATTCTGTACCAATTTAAAAGATTATAACTTTAGCTTAGAAGCAAATATAAGGATTTCTACCAAATGAGATTATGACTGTACAATCAACTTGAACTAATTCCTCCCTGTTAAATTATGACTATTTCTAAATTCTCTAGAAAAATTCAACCTTAGAATAACCACTTTCAGACTCTCAAAGTTTTGGGAATCAGGGCGATGACTCTTCAAATCTTCTTCAAGTTGTACATGAGTATTGAGATATCCTGTGAGGGGGGCCAGTTAGGGCAAATGTGGGAGTTGTTTGTTCTTAAGAAGACTGCCCCATGATTGTTGTAGCCTGATATCTGTCTTGACTGGACCTGGCAGAAAGTTTCTGAGAGCAGAAATCCAAGAAGGGTAGTTCAGTTTTCTGATGATGAGCTTCATCAAAGCAGTACATTCTGTAATACATAAATCTTAAAACAAAAATTTTAATGTCATCAAGATCTCTTTTTGTTTGATTCTCTTGAATCTACATTTTCAGGAGGTCTACCTCTATCTAATCTGACCAGTAAAATTGGAAGGTGTCCACAGAATAACCACCCTTTATAAAAAATACAAAGACAAAACCTTTTTCCCAAAATAGAGTTAGTCTGTAACCAGAGAAGCTTGCATCTTGCACTCTGTCCCAGATAAATAATATAATCACAAGACTCCAAAGCATACCCATTATGAAAATTAAAATAATTTAAGAAAATGAAGTAAACTGAACAAACTTTTATGAGCCTTTTAAGTCTTTTTAATTTGCGATTTTCAGGAAATCAACTCAAAATTCCCATGGAGCAAATGTTAGGATAATATGAACCTCCTGTTGTGGTAGTTTTAAAAATAACAACAAGCCCCCTCTAGCTAGCATTGACAAGCCATATGGCAATAGTGAAGTAATTCATAAAACCATTTAATCACACTTTTATTAATACCAATACCAAAAAGAAGTAAGCAATATGTCCAACCTAGATTTTAGTCCATATACATGTATCTGTTAAGCTATCTAACTGAAGCATCAGATTTTATTAATTAAAAGCTTCTAGAATATATGTCTATATTCACTCTGTCTGGCGTAGCTAGTATTACTATTTTTTAATAATTTCTATAGCTGGTAAATATCACCACTCTCTACTTGGAGTCAGTGACTAACAGGCATATTGTCTAATCAGGATTTTAACTCAAAATTCCTGTAGAGCCACATTAGAAGAATGTGGGTATTCTGAAAGACTTAGTAAAGCATAGTATCTTTAAAACAAATAAACCATACCGAAATTAAATCATTGTCCAAATAACTTTTGTTAAAGGAACAGGTAGCTTCTAGTCTCTAATTTGTTGTGTTCAGGATAGCCTGCACTTTTCATATCAGGGGACCTATAGCCTGCAAACAGACTGCCTCTGTTTCATTTGTTTAAGGTTCCTGTGCTTGTGACATCGCATGACTCAAAATGGTGCTGCCCCTTTCTCACTAAGAAAATCAAACTCAAATCTTAACTTTTAGGTTAAAAACTTAAATTGTTAGTAGATTCTTTCCCAACACATTAATTTGCCACCTCTTTCGATAAATATTAAAAAATTCCTGAACCTTTTATCCCATGCTAGTACAGGCACAATTAGGGCCACATGGCACTTTTGGTTATCTTTTGTCTCAGCAGCACCATGCTGACCCCACTACTCTCAAATATATGAAGTCAGTGAATCATTCCAGCATGGCAAGGTCATGCTGGTCCCTAGAGTTCCATACGGAACTAACGCTAATTTATCACTGGTTAGTATCTCTCTCAGTGGCTCTCTACTAGCCAAGGACACTCTGTTTCCAGCTACCTGGTAAAATTAAGACTTAACAAACTTTAACCTAACAATCAGATTAACATGTTAAACTCTCAATCCACAATAATCCTCATAATAAACTCACAACCAAATGATAAAGATAGAAACCACCTACCTAGATAAGATAAATTGACCTGTAGAAATCATCCCTTAAGAAATAACCAACCAGAGCTTCCAGGGTCTAAGCCACTACCCAAAGACTATACATGGACTGACCCCGGGCTCCAATTGCATAGGTAGCAATGAATAGCCTAGTGAAAGCACCAGTGGAAGGGGAAGCCCTTGGTCCTGCCAAGACTGAACCCCCAGTGAACATAATTGCTGGGGGGAGGACAATAATGGGGAGAGGATGGGGAGGGGAACACTATATAGAAGGGGAGGAAGAGAGGTTTAGGGGGATGTTGTCCCAGAAACCAGGAAAGGGGAATAACAATCGAAATGTAAATAAGAAATACTCAAGTTAATAAAGACGGAAAAAAAAGAAATATACCTAGGGCCATTTAAGACCACCCAGATCTCTGTATCTTAAGTCTCTCTCCTTCCCCTTCTCTCTTATGTTACAAAAGTTTTATTCCCACTTTACTTTTTCCTGACCAACCTCATGGGCCTTGACCTAAATTTTTCAGTCCTCGTATATAGGCATTAAGCTACAGAGAACTATTGAAATAAAGATATAAAATATAAAAATTATTTCAGGCAGTTCCAGAAAACTTGTAGGTTCTGGCACAGACACCAAGACAGGTGAGAGTCCAGAAAGAGGCATTTGCTCATGCATATCATGATTCATGATTCCTTAAGCACAACTTCTGACATTGCTTTCTAGTCTTCAGTGACATATACAAACATGTGCATGCATACCTGTGACCAAAACAGACACACACACACACACACACACACACACACACACACACACACAACACACACACACACACACACACACACACACACACACAAATGACACAGATTTCTTTTTTCTTCATCCTGTACTTTTAAAATAAATACAGGCGCACATGTAAATGTCAATTCTGTCTGATACAACTTATCTTTCAATAACTTATCTCACACTTTAAGTGATCGTGATTCAGCCCCATAAAATATAGGAAAGAAACATGTTTTTATGAGTTCATAAAAATTATTTTGAAATCCTTTTTGTAATGAGGGAATAAACCTCAATGCACTTACTGTTTACTGTCTCAGATCCCCCTACAAGGATTGAAATATGAAGACATACTTTCTGACCATAACCCTTGATGTCAAGTTAATTGACACTGAAAGGTATTGCCAATAATCCTTCTCTTTCCTTTTATTGGATATTTTCTTTATTTACATTTCAAGTATTATCTACTTTCCTGGTTTTCCCTCCGGAAACCACCTATCCCATTGCACCCCCCCCCCCCGGGCATTCCTCTACACTGGGCCATCGAGCTTTCACAGGACAAAGGGCTTTTCCCATTCATACTTGACCAGGCACTGTGCTACATGTGTGGCTAGAGCCGTGAGTCCCTCCATCTGTACTCTTTGGATGATGGCTTAGTCCCTGGGAACTCTGTGGTGTCTACTTGGTCAATACTTTTGTTTTTCATATGGGGTTGAAAACTCTTTCAAATCCTCCAGTAATTTCTCTACCTCTTCCATTGGGAACCTAGTACTAAGATCAATGGTTGGCTGCAAGCATACGACTCTATATGGATCAGGCTCTGGAAGAGCCTTTTAGGAGACAAATATATTAGGCTCCTGTCAGTATGCACTTCTTGGCATCTGCAATAGTGTTTGGATTTGGTGACTGTATATGGGATGGAACCCAGGTGGGGCAGTCTGTGGATGGCCTTTCTTTCAGTCTCTGCTCCTCTCTTTTCCTCTGTAATTCCCCCTGTGAGTATTTTGTTCCCAATTCTAAGAAGGACTGATGCATCTATATTTTGGTCTTTTATTCTTCTTGAGCTTCATATGGTTTGTAAATTGAATCTTTGATACTCTGAGCTTTTGGGTTAATATCCACTTATCAGGGAGTGCATGTCATGTGTATTGTTTGGTGACATGGTTACTTCACACAGGATGACATTTTCTAGTTCCATCCATTTGCCTAAGAATTTCATGAGTAATAGCATTTCTTTAAAACAAAATATCTCAGAGAATTTCCAAAGGTGTTATGCAAATTGAAATTATTCTCCATTACTAGATTCAACTATGATAGTCAGAATCAAAGTGCAGATGATGTTTCCAACATAACTCACAATGGTTGAGCAGGAATATCTTCCACGTGCATCCAGTTCTCTATGTCACATACCTATGTCAGCAAGTACTTTTTTTTCTTAACATAATACATGAATTCAGGGATTTACCTGCCTCTGTAAGCATAGGCAATAAGCTAGCTTGGTAGGATCCAACACTAAGATCACTATGCCTCAACTTAAATTTGTTCTGTTTCAGACTGATCTTGAACTCAGAAAGCTACTTCCATTTGTATACACAAACCGTAAGTTTAGCTGGGTGGGATTCTATCATGTCACCACTCTCTCAATTCCTCAAGTTCCTTTTGTACCACAAGACTTGTTTTGTTTAACTCTCCTTTTCTCGTTACTGAATCATTAGTGCACTTACCTCTGTTCTTTTGGCTCCATGAAGCTAGTCATTCAATTCATATCGCATCCTTGTATTTTGTGTAGTTGAAAACTTATACATTTTTGAACTCATGTTTTCAGAGATTTTTTTCTACAGCCTTAAGGGCTGTCTTAAGATCACAGAATTTATCAATTTCCTGAGGAACATTAGACATACCCACACCTTCTGAAGTTATGTTGCTTGGAATTATCATGGAGTCATTAACATTGGCAGGGAGAACATTTTCAAAAGAAGGAGCATTATGTACATTATTCTGAAAACAAGCACCACATCTACAGAAGCCATCAGCACTCATGGAGACCCATCTTCTGCTGTCTTTCCTACAAGGGAGGGACATGGGATCATGCTGTCCCTTCCCTCATCAATCAGGACTTGACACTCCAGGTGAGAGTTCAATGAGAGAATATGTATTATAAAATATTATATAGAGTGGTTGAGAGATATAGCCCTCCACAGGCCTATGTGCATGCATTGGATGTATACACCCACACAATCACACATACAGAGTTAATGTTAAGTAGCCTATGGAGGACACCAGTTTGTGTACATTTGGCTAAGTCATGTACAAGAATTCTTTAATTTGCTCTTCCAGATCTGTGAAGATTTTTCTTGTCAAATTTTAATAGAAAAACTGGTGATTTCAGTGCTTAATTCATTCTGAGTCACAAAACTAGGTGGGACAATACTTAGATATTTTGT
This sequence comes from Rattus norvegicus, assembly GCF_021556685.1. Taxonomy (NCBI): domain Eukaryota; kingdom Metazoa; phylum Chordata; class Mammalia; order Rodentia; family Muridae; genus Rattus; species Rattus norvegicus. The sequence continues at coordinate 9,946,382 of NC_141546.1, read as the reverse complement.
AAAAAAAAGAAATAAAGAAAGAAAGAAAGAAAAGAAAAGATTAAAAAGAACTGGATTTACCATACAACTCTTAAAATGTGTGGTTCTAAGCTTTGATTCATGAAGTTCTCTATTTCTTTGTCCCATCAACAAACATCCAAATTACTTTGCCACACTCTTTATTATGACTCATAAAAATCCTCAGAATATTTCCAAATGAATTCCATGTAGCCAATTTCCTTTAAATAATAGCCTCTATTCTACTACACACTACAAATACAATTTTTTTTCTATTCATTTGTTGTGTCAATCAACTCTCCATCCAATCTTTAGATTCTCTTTTCTCCCATGTTCTCCTCCATTCTATTAGGAAACCTCATTGAGGTTTTTCTGTACTGAGAAGCACTGAGAAGTAAAACAATGCCTGTTATTTCCAGTGCTACATTATTTACAAGTTTTAGCTCCGTCTTTTTCCTGCTTCACGCCTGCTCTCTGTAAGTCTCTTTAAGACTGACCAGCTTAAGGATTTTGTAAGTGTTCTGATTAACAGACAATACCACTTATAGAGTTTCTGTTTCTCTTTGTATGAGTCAGTCTTCTGTAGGTCAGACTGGCCTCATTCTCACTTTTTTAACCAATGATGAACTTGGACCTTTTATTTCTCCTGCCTTTCTACCCTGAGCAATATAGTAATTATATGTGTGCTTCACAATGACCTATTTATTTAAGGCTTGCTATCATGCCTTATGGATGATAAGGCTATCATGGATTCTTATGCATACTAGGAAGCACTTTACCAACTGATCTATGTCACCAGGTCATTAAACCACATTCAGTTTTCTTTATGTACAAGTCTATGTTTAACAGATGACTAATAATCACAAATCTAGATAAATACTATAGGATAACAATTCTATTTTGGAGCAATGTACCTTTAATCTTTCAAACATAGAGCTATTGCTAAGTAACAGGCTTCCATAAGGCATAAATATAGGCAAAAGAAGACGAAAAGTTGAGGTAATATATGTGGATACTAAGAACAGGTCACTAGGACAATACATATCTGTGAGATGCTGAAGTCATCATGGTTCAGAAATCTTTTTACTAAATCATTGAGCTTCCTCAGGTGCACTTTTTTGCTTGACATGCAGTTTGGAACAAATCAGTTAAACATGAGAGAAACCTAGATGATACTTCTATTTTTAGCTACATTGAAAAAAATGTAGAAGTCTTGTGTTCTTGTGTGTGTGTGTGTGTGTGTGTGTTTCTCATTGTAGTGAATGATAAAAGAAATCAAAGTAAGCATTGACTGATTAATTACTTGATTCCTCATTAACCAAAGAAGAACATAGAAAAACAAATGTGTGATCCACACAAAAGAATACAAAATGTTCTCTTTATTAAATATACAACATTTACAAATAATTCTTCTGTACAGCAAGTAACATAGAAAACAAAGAAATATAAGGTTAACTTTAATTTTCTCCATACAATGAATTAAAATATGTTACATTACCTATATAACAGACTTGGAATAATACAACATCACAAGAGACTGAAGATTCTGTTACAGGAACAAAAGACATAATATCCAGAAAAAGAAAAATGGTCTCTTTGCCTCTGTTGTGCTTTTATCAAAAGAATGATATATACTTTTGTGTATATCTACAAAGTACTTCTATAATTTGCTATTCACTTTCTAAAAGTTATCTCCCTGACCTCTCATTCTTCCAAGGAAAGAAAGGCAATGCCAGAAAGACTCTAATATCTCATTTAAAATTAAAATGATAATTATTTGAAATTTCATGAACCAAATGGGAATTTTTCTTACTATATTTGGTATAAATAGAATGTGCTATGTTGCGTGTCTTAAATTCATTATGTTCTACTTCCCTGCTATAGGCTAGGTGGCAGTAGAATATGTTTCTTAAAGAAATTATAGGAAATTAGGAAACCTGTCTACTGCCAAGTTCAGGAGAAAATTACTGGCATTCACCCTCCACAAATTCAAAGTCAGATGCCCTTCAACAGAGGAATGGATACAGAAAATGTGGTACATCTACACAATGGAATATTACTCAGCTATCAAAAACAATGACTTTATGAAATTCGTAGGCAAATGGTTGGAACTGGAAAATATCATCCTGAGTTAGGTAACCCAATCACAGAGAAACACACATGGTATGCACTCATTGATAAGTGGCTATTAGCCCAAATGCTTGAATTACCCTAGATGCCTAGAACACATGAAACTCAAGACAGATGATCAAAATGTGAATGCTTCACTCCTTCTTTAAAGGGGAACAAGAATACCCTTGCAGGGAATAGAGAGGCAAAGATTAAAATAGAGACAGAAGGAACACCCATTCAGAGCCTGCCCCACATGTGGCCCATACATATACAGCCATGCAATTAGACAAGATGGATGAAGCAAAGAAGTGCAGGCTGACAGGAGCTGGATGTAGATCGCTCCTGAGAGACACAGCCAGAATACAGCAAATACAGAGGCGAATGCCAGCAGCAAACCACTGAACTGAGAATGGGACCCCCGTTGAAGGAATCAGAGAAAGAACTCGAAGAGCTTGAAGGAGCTCCAGACCCCATATGTACAACAATGCCAAGCAACCAGAGCTTCCAGGGACTAAGCCACTACCTAAAGACTATACATGGACTGACCCTGGACTCTGACCTCATAGGTAGCAATGAATATCCTAGTAAGAGCACCAGTGGAAGGGGAAGCCCTGGGTCCTGCTAAGACTGAACTCCCAGTGAACTAGTCTATGGGGGGAGGGCGGCAAGGAGGGGAGGATGGGGAGGGGACCACCCATAAGGAAGGGGAGGGGGGAGGGGGATGTTTGCCCAGAAACCGGGAAAGGGAATAACACTCGAAATGTATATAAGAAATACTCAAGTTAATAAAAAAAAAATACAAAGTCATTCTCATGATTAAACCACACTACTTTATGCAAGGTATGGTTATTTACTTTCCTTATTTTGCAAAAGAATTTAATGCAGGACAAGATTATACTTGTTACTGCCATTCAAAGAGAAGCAATTAAGCTAGTACTTCATTTATGTCATTGGGATATGGCTGACTATAATATGGAAGTATAACTAGGCAGAGGCTCTTTCAGTTATCCTCTAAGTTTACAGTGAAAATGTCTCCATCAGGGGCAGTCATTCAAGGAGGCTTCATGGTGACAGAGCCCTGTTCTGCTTACCCCATGCCTTTTTAAGGTCCTCTGAGGTTTACTCTTGGAATTTAAAGTATGGAACTATACAATGATAATAAAATTGTGACCAGACTGTAATCATTGGCACACATTAACTTTATTATAACTTGAGGCAAGCTTCATAATATCAGTCTGCTCTTTGATGCAACTTTGACTTGTGTACTAAGAGCATCAATGGAAAAGTGCTCAGAGAGTGTTAGGTGTTGTCTGTCTGAAGTATATGCTATAGTGGATGGATACTTTCACAGCTTTCTCTCATTATAGATGCCAAGATGGTATGACCAATTAAGGGGTAGGAAAGACACTTGAGTAACTCCAACATTTCTTTTCTTCCATCCATGGAGCATTTGATTAAGGGCAATGGACCTGAGAGTCTTGATAATAGTTTATTTTACTTAAAGCAGCAATTATGGTACTCACCCTGGGCAGATACATTCATTGTGGTGATAATTCCAAAGCATACATGCACTGTCCTAATGTACTTTAAAATCATGAGGGTAGAATGAAAATGCTGGATGTGGATAAGTAAAATATTTCTCATTCAAGCCCTGTAATGTTTCCTCTTCCCTAAGGTGTAAGACAAATGCATGAAAAACACTCCTTAGTTAGGAGCCAGAATAAAACAAAACCCTTTACTTAACAGTGGAAGATTTGGCAATCTTCACCTCTAACAGGCATTACCTGTTTTATGTATATTCCTTTTCTCCTTGACTAAATCCTATCAATTCTGCTCTAGCAGAAAAGCCCACTGTTACTTAAGTCTTTCTTATTTTTACTTAACCACTTTGTAGACTGTAAACTTTACAAATAATAATGTACCAGCATACAAATTTCACTGTTTCACTACAAAATATGCTACTTGCTCTTCCATAGAGTACCTTAGTGATAAGTAAGAGGAGGGGAAGATTCACTCAAAAATAGCAAAGCCACTCATGAGAACTTTGCCTGATGCATTTAAAGAATTTCTAAAAGAAAGTGCTGATCCTACAGTTTCCTAGATAATATTTGAAAAATAGCCCTACTAATTTTAATCTCTCTGTCTCTGTCTCCTTGTCTGTCTCTCTCTTTTTGGTCTTTCCTTCTTCCTCCCTTCATATCTTTGTATGTGTGTGTAAGGGTGTTTTGTTTGTGTGTGTGTGTGTGTGTGTGTGTTTGTGTATGTTTGTGTGTGTGTGTGTGTGTGTGTGTGTGTGTGTGTGTGTGTTATACATTCTCCCCTTTTAAATAGACCAACTGTTTAGACTTTTTGATTACAGGGATGAAAAAAAGAAACAGAAACATTTTCTGAACAAATGACATGAGGAAGACTTTGGGTAAAGTCAAAGATACACTGAGAAATCCTCATGAACTGGTATACAGAAGTGCTTCAGATAAAGTATGAATCTTTTAAATAAATCATTTCTAATCTGTGTGAGAGACATGAAACAGCCCTCAGCCATCCTTCAATAACTGAAGCATGTTCACATTTTCCTGAACCGCCCTTCCATTATCCACCTTTGCTACTTTGCATGTTTATTTATTAATTGAAACAAGACCTGGAGGACAGTTGAGGGACAAGCATACCCAAGCAATGATTTCAGGAACAATGAGGAGCAGGAAAATGTAGATGTCCAGAAGCTTCTTGACAGATGGTTGATATAATAGTGTTTATAGATTTTAGCTCTAGGGAATTCAAAAGAAATGAAGAGGTTGGTAGACAAACACACTAAAACAACAGTTCCGTAGATTGGAGTCCATGCCAATAGATACCAGGAGGATGATTCGAATGTACCTTCCCAGTTTGAGTCTTATAATTAAGGTGATATGGTATGGAGAGAGAGTGTGCATAAACTTTCTAATAGAAATATATATATATCAGACACATAAATATGACCTCATTTATAAGGACAAAATACTTATTAATTATTCACTTAATAGATGATTTCTAGTTCTCAGAGATTTCCAAAAATATAGTCAATTAGTTCTTTAGGGCAGAGTGTGGCGAGTTAAAGATGTCAAACGACCAAGCAGCTTAAAAGATATTGAAAAACCCATGGCATAAGTGGATTCCAGAGGTTGGCGGAAGTAGAGACTATTGTTTTCTGCCTAGAGACATTACATGGGTCTTCTAAATGCAGAGCCATATATTTGGAATGCCTTAACAATAATATAGAAAATTTGGCAACCTTTCAAATGTATCTGATATAGGCAGAGATGATGGATTAAACCATGGCAGTGTCAGGTGGTTCTCTTTGAGTGTTTACAAGCACCTGATTTATCAAAGAGTCCCAGACTAGCCATAGATATGTAGTAAACCTATCCAAAAACATTGTGGTTGATATAGGGATGATTTGTTCTTTCTTTGTTCAAAGAGTTAATTTACTACCTTCTGTAGACATTTGTTTGTATGGACGCATAGGTAGCTTGATGAAGAGAAATCAAGCATTCATCTGGTAGATTAATAAATAAGATGCAAAATTCTAAGAAGAGTCCAGAAATGTATTCATTTCTAGAAACTACTGGAAATGGTTTACACATTAATTATATATAGTCCTTGGTCTCTGGTTTCTGTTGCCATGAGTAGATTTCTGTTTCTATAACATAATTGAATACATACAGAAACCAATAGATCTTCACTGCCCCCATACTGACCCCTGATGCTCACTTTGATGTCACTCATTGTATGAGGGTGAGGATTAACAGATTTTCACGTGATGTGTGGTATGGAATTGTGTGGAAATTCTGATGTAGCCCTGAGATAACTTACAATAATGCACCAACTTGGCATATATCATACATTTTGTTTACATGTCTGAATAGCCTTCACATCCCAGATTGAAGACAGTAAAATGTGTGCTATTCCAAGGGCAAAGGCAGGCTTTTTGCATTTCTATTCATGATTATCAGTAAATAGATCTAATTGGACTAGGGAACTATACACATGGAATTTTTTGTAACAATATGTATCCATGAATATCATGGCAGCAAAATATGGTACTTGCTTCTAAGCACTCTAGTAAAACAACTCTTCCAGTGTGAATACTCTTACTTTACTTGTCATGTCACTATTATAGATGATTAGAGCTAAACTTAAGAAAGGCATTTATTTCTGGTAACAGAGGAATATGCAGCAAATCAATAAAGTTATTTGTATGGCATTTTATAGAGGTAAGAAAATTCAAAAGTAGATTTGTAGAACTGAGATAAAGGAAAAGAAGGAAGTAGACTCTCAATATGTCTCATTTTATTAGACAATCATTTCTATTATTAATGATAGAAAAATTGAAAAGAGCATGCTTATTAGAGATGCTTTAAATAAATTTACTATAATAAATAAGAATATACTAAAGAGGAAGAGGGTATGTCAGAATTCATAGAAACTTTTAAGGAAAGGACATATACTTAGGAGTATGTCTCATAGTTGCGTCACACTCAATCTTTACCTCTGTAACTTTAGAGGGAAGAAATGCAATAAATTCAAAACTGGATAAAGCTTGTGTGGGATCTCCTTTTCCAGAGAAGTGCTAGACAGTGAAGGGCAAGGACATTTACTAAGAAGATAGATTCCCTACTCACTGTTAAGTAGCTACTCCATAAGTCAGACCTACCATGCAACGTGAACTGACTAGTACTTTTTCATTAAGGATCTTTCCTCTAGCAGTAACTAGGTCCTAAAGTGTTTAAATAGTTCCTCCTTATCTTTTCTCTAAGGTGGTCCAAGGACAGAGTTAAGAATATTGTCACCATAATATAACCAGGATTATATACAATTAACATATTCAAGTGACTTCTTTGAGTGAAATATATGCTTTACTACCAAAAGAACCAAAAGCCTGAGATGCTTTACTGACTTCTTTAGGCAAATAAAGTCAAGTGCATGGGACACCTATGTGTATGTGAGTGCAGGTATAAAATGTGATGTGCTTTACAAACTAAGGACTTAATCCTCTGATCTGGTGGTGACAACATCTGCCCACAGCCAGTCCCTTGCTCTTAGAAAAAAGCTCAGTTGTCAGAGTGAACTCATTACATGAGTTCTAAAACGTGAATCCTACTAACCTTCACACTGTTCTCTTACTTGAACTTTCTTGATTGGATCATCAGACATAAATTTTGTTGATAGATCTTCTTGTTCATTCAATGCTTTCGATTTCTTTGTTTTTGTTTTTTCTCTTCAGTTTCTTTAGATGCTGACTTAAGATGGCCTAAGACATTTCATGGAACTATTTTAGATTTTTATTTCAAGTCTGGTTATGCTGAATACACATCATAGACACACACACACACAGAGACACACACACACAGACACACACACACACAAAGTTTTCTCAGTTTTAAATGTATTTCTTTGTGACATAATATCTCCCAATGCCCCTTTCTCACAGGGCATTGAGAATCAATGTTACTTTCCAAGGTGAATTTACATTCCCTCATACCTACCTTCCTACTCTATTGGGCTCCTTGATAAACACACTGCTTAAAGAAAGAGTTAACACTGCTTTCTTTGTCACAGACAAACTCCATTTTCTCCCATAAAGGTGAAATATATAAGAATAAGGTATTAGGCAGGAATGATTGTTAAAGACAGACACCACAGAACTCAATTCTAATGTACGGTTGCAAGACCAAGTACCTAAGAAACTAATGAGTGAAGTTTAGAAACTGGACTACAAAGAGAGGCACATGTGACTATTTGTTTAAAATAGCAAAGTCTGTGTCTCCATTGGTCATTTTCACAATGACACATATGTCAAAGGACTACAGTAGCTACAACTACCTGAGCTCATAAGCTGGGTAAAGGAGATTGGTGTTTCTGGTGGATCATGTGTGTTCCAGAAAATCAATGGTAAGTGAGAGAAAGAGAATCCCTAAATTACAAGTCAGGAAAGAGAAGAGAAAAGAGAGAGAAAACAGTTTAAAAAAGGCAGACCAGGTAATCCTGCTATGGTTCAGATGAAGTATTCCCGTTTGCACTCGCTGGCTGTGTTTTGCAAGTCAATGACATTTCTAAATGAATTGCTTAAAGTCTCTGGGTATTCCTTCTCCTTCGTCTGATTGGTGCGGTGTGACTGCTTATGTTGATAAAGGAAGCAGATCATGATTCCGATTACACAAAAAGTGACAAATGTCACCACTGCTATGATACCTGTATTAAAAGAAAGGGGAACACAAAAGTGGTCACTGGGAAAAATCAGTATAAAGAAGGACAAACATTGTTGAAAACAAAACAAGGCACACAAAGCAAATCTTCTCTGTACCAAACTAAAGACTTGCTCAGAAGCACTTGACCTTCAGTTTCTGTTTAAATTTCCTGGAAGGACAGTACTGAGGGTGAAAGGCTATTTCTTTTAGAAGGTTATGTTGATAAGCAAAAAATGAATGTGGAGTTGAAACAATAATTGATCTGTGTAGTTTCTGAGTAATTTGTAGATGCTGTTGCTGTTAGGGATCAATCCCAGTCTCCACATACTTTAAATACATTAAGCCTTGCCAAGAATCCCATGATCATGCCAGTCTCTCTCTCTCTCTCTCTCTCTCTCTCTCTCTCTCTCTCTCTCTCTCTCTCTCTCTCTCCCTCTCCCTCTCCCTCTCCCTCTCCCTCTCCCTCTCTTTCTCTGTATGTATATGAGTGTGTATATGTGCATGGATGCCTTAGTACTTATGTTAATGACAAAAACGACTTTCAGGACTCTAATCTTGCCTTCCAATTTGTTTGGAGGCAAAGTCTAAAAAATGTCTTGCAATCTTTGTCATTTCATCATTCTCAGCTACCTAGAGAGACATTATTTAAAAATGAATGAACCAAAAATCAACACAGTCAGCAAGACAAAGCATGTGCACAAAAAAGATAGTTAATAGTGACAGAAAATTGAAGTTGTTTTCTCCATCTTTATTACAATGGGTATTTCTTATTTACATTTCAAATGTTATTCCATTTCCTGTGTCCAGGAAAACATCCACCTAACCCCTCCCCCTCCGCTTTTATTCCTCTTCCTATCCCCCACCATTACCACATTCCCCCAACAATCACATACACTTGGGTTCAGTCTTGGCAGGACCAAGGGCTTCCCCTTTCACTAGTGCTCTTACTAGGCTATTCATTGCTACCTTTGCAGTTGGAGCCCAGGGTAAGTCCATGTATAGTCTTTGGGTAGTGGCATGGTCCCTGGAAGCTCTGGTTGGTTGGCATTGTTGTTAATATGGGGTCTCAAGCTCCTTCAAGCTCTTCCAGTCCTTTCTCTGATTCCTTCTTCGGGGGTCCTGTTCTCAGTTCAGTGGTTTAATGATGGCACTTGCCTATGTATTTCTTGTTTTCTGGCTGTATTACTTGGGAGAGATCTACATCCAGTTCCTGTCGGCCTGCACTTCTCTGCTTCATCCATCTTATCTAATTGGGTGGCTGTATATGTATGGGCCACATGTGGGGCAGGCTCTGAATGGGTGTTCCTTCTGCATCTGTTCTAAACTTTGCCTCCCTATTCCTGTCCAAGGGTATTCTTGTTCCCCTTTTAAAGAAGGAGTGAAACATTCACATTTTGATCATCCTTCCTGAGTTTCATGTGTTCTGTGCATCTAGGGTAATTCAAGCATTTGGGCTAATATCGACTTGTTAATGAGTGCATACCATGTGTGTTTTTCTGTGATTGGGTTAGCTCACTCAGGATGATATTTTCCAGTTCCACCCATTTGGCTATGAATTTCATAAAGTCATTATTTTTGATAGCTGAGTAATATTCCATTGTGTGGATGTACCACATTTTCTGTATCCATTCCTCTGTTGAAGGGCATCTGGGTTCTTTCCAGCTTCTGGCTATTATAAATAAGGTTGCTATGAACAGAGTGGAGCATGTGTCTTTGTAATATATTGGGGCATCTTTTGGGTATATGTCCAAGAGAGGAATACCTGGGTCCTCGGGTAGTTCAATGTCCAATTTTCTGAGGCACCTCCACACTGATTTCCAGACTGGTTCTACCAGTTTCCAATCCAATGGAGGTGTGTTCCTCTTTGTCCACATCCTCGCCAGCATTTGATTTCACTTGAGTTTTTGATCTTAGCCATTCTTACTGGTGTGAGGTGAAATCTCAGGGTTGTTGTGATTTGCATTTCCCTTATGACTAAAGATGTTGAACATTTGTTTAGGTGCTTCTCAGCCATTCGGCATTCCTCAGCTGTGCATTCTTTTTTTTTTTTTTTTTTTTTTTTGGTTCTTTTTTTCGGAGCTGGGGACTGAACCCAGGGCCTTGCGCTTCCTAGGCAAGCGCTCTACCACTGAACTAAATCCCCAACCCCTCAGCTGTGCATTCTTTGCGTAGCTCTGAACCCCATTATTTGATAGGGTTTTTGTCTCTCAGCAGTCTAAATTCATGAGTTCTTTATATATTTTGGATATAAGCCCTCTATCAGTTGTAGGATTGGTGAAGATCATTTTCTAATCTGTTGTTTGCCATTTTGTCCTGACAGCAGCATCCTTTGACTTACAGAAGCTTTGTAGATTTATGAGATCCCATTTTTCGATTATTGATATTAGAGCATAAGCCACTGGTGTTTTGTTTGAGATTGTTCCACATTTTTCTTCTCTTAGTTTGAGTTTACCTGGTTTGATGTGGAGGTCCTTGATCCACTTGGACTTAAGCATTTTACAGGGTAATAAGAATGGATCGATCTGCATTCTTCTACATGCTGACCTCCAGTTGAATGAGCACCATTTGCTGAAAATGCTATCCTTCTTCCATTGGATGATTTTGGCTCCTTTGTCAAAAATCAAGTGACCATATGTGTGTGGGTCCATTTCTGTGTCTTCAATTCTATTCCACTAGTCAATCTGCCTGTCTCTGTGCCAATACCATACAGTTTTTATCACTATTGCTCTGTAATACTGCTTGAGTTCAGGGATAGTGATTCCCCAGGTACTGCTTTTATTATAGAGGTTAGTTTAGCTATCCTGGGTTTTTTTTATTCCAGATGAATTTGCAAATTGTTCTGTCTAACTCTTTGAAGAATTGGATTGAAATTTTGATGGGGATTGCATTGAATCTGTAGATCGCTTTTGGTAAAATGGCCATTTTTACTATATTAATCCTGCCAATCCATGAGCATGGGAGATCTTTCCATCTTCTGAGATCTTCAATTTCTTTCTTCAGAGGTTTAAGTTCTTATCAAACAGATCTTTCATTTGCTTGGTTAAAGTCACACCAAGGTATTTTTTATTATTTGGGACTATTATAAAGGGTGTCATTTCTCTAATTTCTTTCTCGGCTTGTTTCTCTTTTGTGTAGAGGAAGGCTACTGATTTATTTGAGTTAATTTTATACCCATCCACTTTGCTGAAGGTGTTTATCAGGTATAGTAGTTCTCTGGTCGAACTTTTGTGATCACTTAAATATACTATCATATCATCTGCAAATAGTGATATTTTGACTTCTTCCTTTCTAGTCTGTATCCCTTTGATCTCCTTTTCCTGTCTGTGCTGGCTAGGACTTCGAGAACTATATTGCATAAGTAGGATGAGAACGGGCAGCCTTGTGTAGTCCCTGATTTTAGTGGGATTGCTTCAAGTTTCTCTCAATTTAGTTTAACATTAGTTACTGATTTGCTGTATATGGCTTTTACTAAGTTTGGTTATGGGACTTGAATTCCTGTTCTTTCCAGGACTTTTATCATGAAGGGGTGTTGAATTTTGTCAAATGCTTTCTCAGCATCTAATGAAATGATCATGTGGTTTTTATCTTTCAGTTTGTTTATATAGAGGATTAAGTTGATGGTTTTCTGTTTATTGAACTATCCCTGCATACCTGGATGAAGCCAACTTGATCATGATGGATGATGGGTTTGATGTGTTCTTGCATTCGATTTGCAAGAATTTTATTGAATACTTTTGTGTTGATATTCATAAGAGAATTTGTCTGAAGTTCTCTTTCTTTGTTGAGTCTTTATGTGGTTTATGTATAACCACACAATTGTGTGGTTCATAGAAGGATGAATGCTCCATCTGTTTCAATTTTGTAGAATAGTTTGGATAGAATTGGTATTGGGTCTTCTATGAAGGTCTGATAGAATTCTGCGCTGAACCCATCTGGATCTGGGTTCATATTGGTTGGGAAAAGTTAAATGACTGTTTCTATATCTTTAGCAGTTATAGGGTTGTTTAAATGGTTTATCTGTTCCTGATGTATCTTTGGTAGCTGGTATCTGTCTAGGAAATTTTCCATTTCCTCCAGATTTACAAGTTTTGTTGAATATAGACTTTTGTAGTAAGACCTGATGATTTTTGGAATTTCCTCTGATTCTGTTCTTATGTCTCCCTTTTCATTTCTGATTTTGTTAATTTGGACACACTCTCTGTGTCCTCTGGTTAGTCTGTCTAAGGGTTTATCTATCTTGTTGATTTTCTCAAAGAACCAGCTTTTCATTCTCTTGATTCTTTGTATAGTCCTTTTTCTTTCTACTTGGTTGATTTCAGCTCTGAGTTTGATTATTTCCTGCCTTCTAGTTCTCCTGGGTGTATTTGCTTCTTTTTCTTCTAGAGCTTTTAGGTGTTCTGTCAAGCTGCTGATATATGCTCTCTCCTGTTTCTTTCTGCAAGCCCTCAGAGCTATGAGTTTTCCTCTTAGCACAGCTTTCATTGTGTTCCATAAGTTTGGGTATGTTGTATCATCATTTTCATTAAATTCTAAGAAGTGTTTAGTTTCTTTCTTTATTTCTTCCTTGACCATGTTATCATTGAGCATTATTCAACTTCCATGTATATGTGGGCATTCTTTCCTTATTTTTATTGAAGACCAGCTTTAGCCTGTGGTCTGATAGGACGCATGGGATTATTTCTATCTTTCTGTATCTGTTGAGGCCTGTTTTATGACTCATTATATAATCAATTTTGGAGAAATAACTATGAGGTGGTGAGAAGAAGACATATCCTTTTGTTTTAGGATAGAATGCAGAACATTGAAGCTTTATTTGTCAAAAATAAATGTATTCTTTTAAAGAATACATAGTTTCATAGTTCATATTTTCTCAGTTGTCTAACTAGGGAGAAAAGTATATATTTTAGACACATATTTTTGGCCATTGTTCAACCTTGATAAAAATTTGTTTGCCTAAATGCCACTGTTTATATGAATAGATACTAGAAAATTGAAAATATAGACTTGTATTCCCCCAATTTCAACATATATGAGAATAACTAAGACTATTTACTTTTATCATATATTTTAAACTCATTTTGTACCATATTTCCTAGATATTTTAAAACAAGACAAAATGCAGTATCAAAGATGATAGTCTAAACTGGGTGGCAAGAAATGACTTTGAAGCATGAAATGTTAATTTAAAATGTAATTTTGTGCTGCTAGTTTGAAGGTCTTACTGCTGTCTGGCACCTGGGCAAGCTTCATAGGAAATCCTGCAGGGCTTTGATAGTCTTACAACTCTCAGAGAGACTCTATGTTACTTTAGAATTAGTGCAGGAGGGAAAACACCCAGTCTTTCCTTATCAAATGAAGAGTTAAAAACAGAAAAAGAACTATAAAATTCTCCATGACATTTATTGATTTCAAATAAATATCAAGTCCAATCCTCATACCTGGATAGGCATTCAGCTCACATGGATTTCTGAAGGACTTCCCAAAGGAATGGTTGTGCTTCTACTGTTCTGGTATACTACTCTAATGAACTCCTTCCATTCCCATTCTTTTTGGAATGTCTTCCTTTGCTGCTAACTCTGTACAGGTTTCTCTGTCCTTCCTAATATTCTCATTCTATGAAGGCTGTAACACTATCTCTCACCCTGTACCTATATATTTAGTACAGGTCTGATCTGGGAATAATGAAATGAGAGTGAAATGAAAGACTTCTACTGATTTTAATAAACTCCATCTGGTGTAAATTCATTCATCCCAGTTGCCAGGATCCAGAGTTGAAATATGCTAGGGTAATGAATCATCAATGAATTTTCATATCCCAGGCACCTTACATTAAACTAAACTTAGGAGACAGTTCATGTTACAAGATGCAGATGGAGACATCAAATTATGGCAGGCATTAGATAAGGTGAGACAGAATGAAGAGTGGTGTAAGGTGAGGCCAACAGGCTGTTCCAAAAACGAAAAGAAGGGGGAGGTGATAGGGGATTGAGCTATAAACAGAGCAGGCAAGCTCTAAATCCACAAACAGTAGTACTGCTAGATATAGAACTTCAGTCATGTAGGCTACACCTTGCTCCATAGATCTACCACAAATAACTGAGTGAAGGAAAACTGAAAATACTGCAGCTCTGTCCATTTGTCTGACCCAATGTGACTTCTTTCAGCACATAATTTTACTTGACTGTTTTGGTTGTGTTTTAGAAGTGACAACTGGATGTCTATCAGTGTATGTTCCAGCTGTTGGCTCAGAACTCAGCTGTCTATTAAATTTGAGATAGAATGAAGCCAGGGAGCTGCTGTAACTAGAGGAGGGTATGTGGTTAATCTTGTACCATGCCTAAAGAGGCAAAGTGTTGAACAGAGAGTGCCTGATTCTGAAAACTGTGTAATCATGGGTAAGGAAGGCTTCAGGCAACTTTCTTCAGAGAACAGGATCATAGATATCTTTCCTGCTTTCAATAATGAAGACAGATTACCTCCAATGACTGCTGAGTCACTTTGGACTGTGTTTGTGAGTGGTTCTTGCTCGTCTCTCTTTCCAATGGGTTCTAAAAAAGCAATAGACACAGAAGGTAAACTTGACCCTTCAGTCAACCAGATGGAGAGAATATACAATGCACATCTATGACTTGTAACAAGATTTCTGCAATGTGGAAAGAAGAAGCCTTTGAAAGAAACTGAAGTAAATGGCATTAAAAATGATGATCTGAGTTAAATCTCAGATACTGCATAAAAAGGTAAATTCTACATCTCTGGATTGTAAGCCTTGGGAAGGAATAGCTGGTCACATATTTATATCATGTATAGAACAAGTTAGGCTATGCCTCTGAAACAAATGAAGGAGCAACATGATTCCCAAATCCTTGTCTTTTCACTTCTACATGTTTCATGACATGTATATACATTCATCTTATAAATATTTAAAGATGAATAAAATGCACTGTTTAAACACATAATGCACGACCACATCAGTATATAAATAAGTTGTGACATAGCCTGGTACTAGGTGAGTGTGCTTTCTGGCCCATGCACCTTCAGTCATTCACTTAATATTCAGTTTTGCTAAAAAAATTCCTAAGACTGAACACTGCCAAATCCTTCAAACACACATTCCTTTTTGCCTCAGTGCATTCTTTCTCTTTACAATTACCAGTGTGTAGAGTTGTTAAGTGTCCTGTGGCTCTTTGTATTTTAATGCTAATTCTAATTCTGCTTCCTTAAGAGGGGCAGCTCTGATGAAGTGTGGATCACATACTCAGATGACTTCATGTGAATCTTTTCCCCATTTTAACTGGTCAAATAAAGGCTACAGACTGTCATTGAGCAGTGAAAAGGAAAAATGGGCCTGGAAGTTTTAGAAAGCAGGGAAGAGATGTAGGAGGAAAGAGAGATTAGAAGATGAAGTAGAGAGAGGAAGACAGAGGACAAGGAGGTTGAAGATGGAACAGATAGGAATTCGAGTCCCATACCTAAACATAGTAAAAGCCATATACAGCAAAACAGTTGTTAACATTAAACTAACTGGAGAGAAACTTGAAGCAATCCCACTAAAATCAGGGACTAGACAAGGCTGCCCACTCTCTCGCTACTTATTCAATATAGTTCTTGAATTTCTAGGCAGAGCAATCAGAGAACAAAAGGAAATCAAGGGGATACAGATTGGAAAAGAAGAAGTAAAATATCACTATTTCCAGATGATATGATAGTATATTTAAGTGATCCCAAAAGTTCCACCAGAGAACTCCTAAAGCTGATAAACAACTTCTGCAAATGGTGCTGGTTCAACTGGAGGTCAACATGTAGAAGAATCCAGATCGATCCATGCTTATCACCCTGTACAAAGCTTAAGTCCAAGCGGATCAAGGACCTCCACATCAAACCAGATACACTCAAACTAATAGAAGAAAAACTGGGGAAGCATCTCGAACACATGGGCACTGGAAAAATTTCTTGAAACACCAATGGCTTATGCTCTAAGGTCAAGAATCGACAAATGGGATCTTATAAAACTTCAAAGCTTCTGTAAGGCAAAGGACACTGTGGTTAGGACAAAACAGCAACCAACAGATTGGGAAAAGATCTTTACTAATCCTACAACATATAGAGGGCTTATATCCAAAATATACAAAGAACTCAAGGAGTTAGACCGCAGGGAGACAAATAACCCTATTAAAAATGGGGTTCAGAGCTAAACAAAGAATTCACAGCTGAGGAATGGCAAATGGCTGAGAAACGCCTAAAGAAATGTTCAACATCTTTAGTCATAAGGGAAATGCAAATCACAACAACCCTGAGATTTCACCTCACACCAGTGAGAATGGCTAAGATCAAAAACTCAGGTGAAAGCAAATAATGGCGAGGATGAGGATAAAGAAGAACATTCCTCCATTGGATTGGAAACTGGTAAAACCACTCTGGAAGTCAGTCTGGAGGTTCCTCAGAAAAT
Organism: Rattus norvegicus; assembly: GCF_021556685.1. Taxonomy (NCBI): domain Eukaryota; kingdom Metazoa; phylum Chordata; class Mammalia; order Rodentia; family Muridae; genus Rattus; species Rattus norvegicus. Next base: position 9,929,603 of record NC_141546.1, on the reverse strand, counting down.
TGGACATTGAACTTCCTGAGGACCCAGCTATACCTCTCTTGAGCATAAACCCAAAAGATGCCCCAACATATAACAAAGACACGTGCTCCACTATGTTCATAGCAGCCTTATTTATAATACCCAGAAGCTGGAAAGAACCCAGATGCCCTTCAACAGAGGAATGGATACAGAAATGTGGTACATCCACACAATGGAATATTACTCAGCTATCGAAAACAATGACTTTATGAAAGTCATAGCCAAATGGATGGAACTGGAAAATATCATCCTGAGTGAGCTAACCCAATCACAGAAAAACACACATGGTATGCACTCATTGATAAGTGGCTATTAGCCCAAATGCTTGAATGCACAGAACACATGAAACTCAAGAAGGATGATCAAAATGTGAATGTTTCACTCCTTCTTTAAAAGGGGAACAAGAATACCCTTGGCAGGGAATAGAGAGGCAAAGATTAGAACAGAGACAGAACGAACACCCATTCAGAGCCTGCCCCACATGTGGCCCATACATATACAGCCACCCAAGTAGACAAGATGCATGAAGCAAAGAAGTGCAGGCTGACAGGAGCTGGATGTAGATCTCTCATGAGAGACACAGCCAGAATACAGCAAATACAGAGGCGAATGCCAGCAGCAAACCACTGAACTGAGAACAAGACCCCCGTTGAAGGAATCAGAGAAAGGACTGGAAGAGTTTGAAGGGGCTTGAGACCCCATAGGAACAGCAATACCAAGCAACCTGGGCTTCCAGGGACTAAGCCACTACCCAAAGACTATACATGGACTGACCCTGGACTCTGACCTCATAGGTAGCAATGAATAGCCTAGTAAGATCATCAGTGGAAGGGGAAGCCCTTGGTCCTGCCAAGACTGAACCCTAGTGAATGTGATTGTTGGGGTAGGGTGGTAATGCGGGGAGGATGGGGAGGGGAACACTCATTAAGAAGGGGAGGGGGAGTGGTTTGGGGGATGTTGGCCTGGAAACCGGGAAAGGGAATAACATTCAAAATGTATATAAGAAATACTCAAGTTAATTAAAAAAAAAAATAAGAACAACATGGCTTGAAAAGCTCCTAGGATCAAGGGATCTCATAGCTGGGGAAGAGAGTGGTGTAGTGGTATATCTGCACAATCTAGGCATGCAGCTTATAAATATTATAACTGATTGTTTGTTCTTTGCATTTGCATATTGGGGTTGGAGATTTAGTGCAACAGTCTACTAACAAGAACAACTGAAGGCTGTGGAAAAATTATCATTTCAAAGTAGCTCTTACTAAGAGAGCTGCTGTTTAGTGGGTGCTCTTTACCTCTGAGCCATTGCTCCAGTGAATTTATTTTCCTTTCAAAATGGAATCTCATCTATCCAAGGCTAGGAATTAACTTACTCTGTAGGAGAGTGTGTCCCTGATCTTACACTGTAGTGAAAGATGAGAGAAAGAAGGAAGGAGAAATCAAGATGGACCGAGAGATGGCAAGAAACAAAGTTAGATAGACAGGAAGTGGATAATGGATGAATGAAAGGAGAAAAGGGACAGGGAAGGAGATAGGGAAAGAAGAGAATAATGTGGAAGGAGATAAGAAAGAAGATAGAAAAGAGTAATGGAACAAGATAGAATCACATAGAAAGGAAGAAGACAGTCTTATGGAGGTAGAATGAGACAGAGGGGAAAATGAGAGAATAACTAGGAGAGATGAGAAATGGAGCAAGAGGATCTCAGGGCATTAAGGTAGGAAGGGAGGCAGTGAGGCAGAGGGAGAGAGAAAGATGGAAGCTAAGATGGGTCAGGAAGGGAGGAAGAGACACCAGGAGAAAAAGCCAGTTATTTAGCTCTTCCACCTCCTATGTCCTTTAAACTTACTTACTCTGACATATTCTATATCAAGCCTATTTCCTCTTATTCCTTCTGCTTCTTAATGAATATTCAAATCTTAACTGTCCTCAGTTCATATGATCCCATTGTCTTATTTCAGTTATTATTGCTTCCAACTTTATTTAGCACATCTATTTCTTTTGACATTATAGTTCTGAAGTTAACCCAGATTCATCAATTTCTAACATGTTTCGATGTTGATAGATTCACACATATATAATTAATTTATTAATTCTAATTCTCCAGTGTTCACTGATATGATAGAAAAATAATTTAGATCTGAGAAAGTAACAGATTTAAGAGCATGTTTGATGATCATATTCTGCACAGTAGACTTTATCACAGTGATGATATATTTTAAGAGCATTTCCTCTTCACTTCTAATCTCCATTTAATATTAAATTTCAAAATTAGATATTATTTTTAACTTTGCCTCCCACAAAATAAATACATAAACATATCTGGCTATGACTTTTCAGTCATCTGTTAATTACCATTTATCTACCTACCATCTGTCCAATCATCTAGTCATCTTGTTAAAATGTCTTTGTAAAATAAATGAAGTAATACTATAGATCTATATATAAATTTGCATATTTACATTGTGTAAGGACTCCCATTTTTAAGAGTGATATCACGCAATGCTTATTAACTAATCCAGGGTGAGTTTTCACCAAGTAGAAAGTATGCTAAATCTCACCAGAAATATATAACAATGCTTATACATTTGCATTAAGAATGATCATCTGCCACCTGACATTTTCCTTGCTTTCTCTCTCTTTCTCTCTCTCTCTCTCTCTCTCTCTCTCTCTCTCTCTCTCTCTCTTCCTCTCTCTATCATCTATCTGTCTGTAGCTGAAGACTGATGCATTAAAGTTAATGCAGTAAAATAATAATTTATCTTTTTTTTAAGTTTCTGACTAATCTGTAACCTTTCTAGCAGGAAATGAATATCTTTCCCATGTATGAAACAATGTTTATGAAGTTGACACAATCCATCTTCAGGGAAGCTTTTTAAGACTCAGAATGTTCTAAAGGGAAATTTCTAAAGATTTCGGCAGTAAACAACACAGCACCTCCAGGAAGTACCTGAAACTGACAAGATGCAGTAGGTCCCTTCTTCCCTAAGCTTACGTAAGCAGTAAGGACTGATTAGTGATACTATTAAGTCTTTCAAGCTTCCTAGAAGGTTCTCAGACTCTCACAGCTGCATGAAACAGACAGAGACTAGCAAGACTGCCTGGAAGAGAGGCTCTGTCTGACTTGCTGAGCTCCCACATGGTTTTCAGTATGCTCCAGTGTTTCAGTCAATATCCATGCTAATGTCAGCTTTGAAGAAGATCTGTCTTTGAGTCATTCATGTTCACATGAGTAAACTCTCACTCATAGTCCTGTACATAGCCCCAATTAAACTCAATGGTTCATCAACTGGAATTTGGTACTATGCTAGCTTTAGACTGTCAGTTCTTGATCTGAGTTGAGTAGATATTTATTCAGATTTTCTCTGGAATAGTGTCACACAATGCTTTCCTAATTACTGCAGTCAGTAAATGGCACATATACAGTCATGCCTTTTACACACAGGAAGCACAAGCTCATAGCCTTTATCCATAATCACCCTGCTATTTAACTCATACTTCCCACGAAAATGTGTGCTTACTCCTGCATATCTAGTTATTTAAATCCTCTTATCAGTTTCCACCTAAACAATAGTGATATAGAAATGCATACACACACACACACACACACACACACATATATATATATATTATGCATTCATGCTTGATACTTGATATATACTACCTGAAGGTACACAATAATTATAAATGCTCATCACCTGAGAGTGAAATTATATTAAACATATGTATAGTTTATTTCATTGTTAATGTGTTAATTATTTATTTTTAATCAAATAAATCCACATTATTTAAATATTGTTAAATTTTATGTTTAAAATTTATTTAATTAATTGTTATTCAAGTACTCATACCCTTCTATTGTCCCTATGACCATTGTTTGTGTGAAGGTTAGTGTTAGTTGTCAACTTACAGAGTCTAGAACTACCTAGGAAACAGGCCTATGGGAATTCTTATAGATTTTCTTGATTTCTTAACTAAGGTAAGAAGAGCTGCCACTTTGGTTGGCAACACTCTGTGGATGGGATCTCGGAATGTATAAGTAGAGGATGACCTGATCTTGGCATGTATACATTATTCTTGTCTTCCATATTATGCATGTGATGTGATCTGCTACTTCAAACCTCGATGATGGTTCAGGCACTTGAACTGTGAGGCAGAATCATCACTTTATTAATTTTTCTGCCAAAGTGTTTTTGTTAAGATAGATATAACAAATAAGAATCCATTTACAATCATAAACAACTATGATTATACAAGACCCAATGCTGAGTGCTGTTGGAAAACCCTTTAGCTCTATAAGACAACAGAAGTTGTGTTTGTGATGGAAACTCAAGAGAGTACCCTCTAGGAAGTACCTAATGAAGAATGCACAGTGGTCACTGCATTCACATCAGAGTCTAGAGTGGAGTCACATCCGGATTCAGTCAAGGTCCCATGAACAGTCACAGGTGCAACGCCAGCATGGCGGAGGGCTGCTTTCAATGGTGCTATGTGATTGTACTGGACTGAAGAAAGGCATCCAAGAAAACCCAAGATGTTTACTTTAGCAACTTCTGGGTCCAAACCAAGAGTCTCTGCAATGAAAAGAAAGAAGCACAGGTCTAGTTTTTGAAACTATGTGTTTTCCTTGACTCTTAACTAAAATGTCTGAAACTCCTTTGTTATTCTTTGAATACTGAGACTTCTTACATATCTCTCTCTTCTTGTCAACTATGCCTTTCCTTCAGGTACATGTACATCTTTCAACTATATCTCATAGAAAATGACTAGGACTAGCTCTGCTTAGAAACAAAATTGTTTCTAGCTTCAAATATTTAATTCATCTATTTTATGAACTTTAGAAAGAATAATGTAGCTCTATGATAGTACATTCAAACTATACATATTTGAAAGAATATGTACCTTTCTTCCCATCAGGATGTAGCTATGAATGAAGGTGATTAACATAGACAAATCATTATATTTATTACAATATATAATACATAGTACTTGGAGGCTGAGGGACTGCAGCCTTGGATGTGGGAGGGCAAAGCTGTCTGTTTTTGTCTGTTCCTGACTCCTTCATAGTCCCAGTCACCTCAAGTAACAGCACAGAGGAGTCAGGAACAGACAATCTGTGGTCCACATGCCCGCAATGAGAAGCCTAAGGCCAAGGGCTCCCAAACTTCCAGACATCCAGACACCTCTTTGTTGTGATGAGTTGGGAATGGAGTTGGGCCTATATGACTGTGAGAAGGCCAGGGCCAGGGACTCTCAGATTAGGAGGGAAGAAAGGAGGTGGATCAGAGGCTCAGGAGGAGCCCAGGTCAAGGGAAATAGGGAACTCTGGCCTAGTTCAGCAGTGGTGAGTCAGAGAATGTGGAGGAACATTCTGTAGGATTCTGAGGGGGTGCAACTCTGTAGACAAAGGCTTTCTCAAAGCTCCCTATGGTGGATATTGATGAGAGAGATAGTCCTTGGTTCCAAACTGTTTATTGATTGTTCCTTGGTAAATTTTTGCCTACAACCTCCTCAGGATGGACCAGTGATTAAATAATATCTATTGCTGGAAGAGATATTCAGGAAGACAAGCTTATTATATAAACCATCAGTGCCTCTAGATACTCCATAGCACAGAGAACTATTTTCTGATCTATGTGACCATAGGTCACATCATTATTTAGTGAGTGTGTTCATGTGACAGGTGCCTGGTCTGAAGCAGGTGAAGCAGGAGAAGCTCTGTCCTCTCAGAGATTCTGGGGCTTCCAACCTGTGAAACATTACCAAGTTGCCTGACACTGTCCACTGCCCCACAGTAAACTTACTAAAAAATTTCTAGGTATAATTATGTACCATTGAATAAATATTACACAAATGTTGAATAATTCAATTGATAACCTACTAAGAACTAGCTCCTGTTATTTTATTTCGGTTCAGTGTATATGTTTGTGTGTGTGTGTGTGTGTGTGTGTGTGTGTGTGTGTGTGTATCTATGTGTGCTCTGGAGGAATACCACCATGTTTATGATTGTGTTCCCAGAGACCAGAAGAGGGATTCAGGTCCCTTATATTGGTTGTAATTCAACAAGCATGGATGTTGGAAACTGAACGGGAATTCCTCTGGAAGAGCAACAACGTCTAAGCACTGAACCATCTCTCCAAGTCATTCTTCAGTCATTTTCAAACCTGATATTATAGATTATTTTGCTAAGATTCCATAAGTTTTGTCAAGCCAAAGAAAGAAGTCTAAACACAATCTTAGCCTGAATGCACAATGGCCAGCATAGGTCCAAGTTTTCTCATGTAGGAGAGAACATCGCTTATCCAGGAAAATTATTGCAGCAGGTTTACTGGAGTTTATTACTATTACTATTACTATTACTATTACTATTACTATTACTATTATTATTATTCAAAACAAAGTACAAGAAGAGCTGCAAAACATGCTCAAAACAGACTCAGTTCTAAAATGTAGTATGACATTAACTATATGTAAAAAGTCACTTATGATAGATAAATGCCTTGAGTGTCATAAAATAAGCCAGGCAGGGCCACCTGACCTTGGCTTGTAAAAGTAAAGTGTTACATAAGAATAAGATATAAATATGGGGAACTGTTTTAAATGAAGATATGGGCAGAGAATACAAAGTGGTTTTATCTCTCAAGAGCTCATTAGAGCTGAAACAAACTGAAATGATAACTAGGAGAAATGTTCAGTATTATAGCTATCTGAATTAAATTCCCAGAAACCATGTAAAAGCTACACAAGGACATGAACACTTATAACTCCATGTCTGGGATGGTACATGGTTTGCAGATGGAGACAGCAGAATCCTGGGACATACTTGCTGACAGCTTGCTCAAGGTTCTTTGGAAGTCCCTGTCTCATGGAAATAAGTTGTAGAAGACTAGGCTTGGACAAATGAGAGTCTCTGCATGTGTTCCCTATCCCACTAACAAGTAATGGTTTCAGATCATACATATTACAGGAGAGAGGGAGACACACACACACACACACACACACACACACACACACACACGCAAAGGGAGAGAGAGAGAGAGAGAGAGAGAGAGAGAGAGAGAGAGAGAGAGAGAGAGACAGAGAGAGAGAGAGAGAGGACTGAGTGTGGAAGAACGAAATGAATGTTGGCATACCCAGGGCATACAATACATAAGCTCCTCTATAAAAATGAGTAAACTCTATTTCAGAAACTTTGTGCAAGCAGTGAGTGGACTGATGTGACAAGTGTTGGATGCTTAGGCCATCTACTGAAATAAAGAAGCCTCCCAGTGAACATCCTCAAGAAAGGATGCTTCTCTTCTTTCTCTCTTTCTCACAAAGAGAGGAAATGTGTTGTGGGGAGTATGAAGTGAATTAAAGAATGTAAGTGTGTATATATGATCACATTTCATTACATACAAATATGAAATTATCTAGGATAGAAAAAGGATGCAATAATACAAAACTCACATTTTCCCCTGATTACAATATAAGGCCTGAATAGTAGAGATTGTGCTGTATAAAACTGAAGCATTCATGAAAACAAAAATAAAAAAAATTAGATTTGAAAATATATGATTGGGCAATTACAGTATAAATGGCCCGTGGGTCCCCCCATGTGTTCTCATTGGTTGGTGGTTTGGTCCCAGGGAACTTGATGGGGTATGATTATTTGATATTGTAATTCTTCCTATAAGCTTTCAAACCCCTTTAGGTCCTTCAGTACTTTCTCTAACTCTTCCCTTGGGGTCCCCAAGCCCGGTCCAATGGTTAGCTGCAACCATCCTCATCTGCATCAGTAGAACTCAGGCAGGGTCACTCAGGAGACATTCATATCTGGCTCCTGTCACCAAGTACTTCTGGACATCAAAAATAGTGACTGCGTTTGGTGGCTGCACATGGGATGGATCCCTAGGTGGGGCAATCCATTGGATGACCTTTTCTTCAGTCCCTGCTCCACTCTTTGTCCCTGTATTTCTTCCCATGAGAATATTGTTCTTCCTTCTAAGAAAGATGGTAGTATCGACATTTTGGTGTTTCTTCTTCTTTAGCTTCATATGATCTGTGATTTTTTTCCTAGGTATTCCAAGCTTTTAGGCTAATATCCAATAAAGGTTCATACCATGTATATTCTTTGGGACTGGGGTACCACACTCAGGATGATATTTTTTAGTTCCATCAATTTACCTAAGAATTTCATTTAGTCATTATTTGTAATGGCAGAGTAGTCACCATTGTGAAAATTAGAAACAGGCTGAAAAAGAAATTAAGGAACAAAATACCCTTCACAATAGCCACACATATTATAAACCTTGATGTTACTGTAATCGAGCAAGAGAATTAACTGTATGACAAGAACTTCAAGGCTTTGAAGAAAGAAATTGAAGAAAATCTCAGAAGATGAAAAAAGCTCCCATGCTCATGGATTGGCAGGATTAATATAGTAAAAGTGTCCATTTTTCCTAAAGAAATCTACAGATTCAATGCAATCCCTATCAAAATTGCAGCTCATTTCTTCATAAAGTTTGAAAGATCAATTGGAAATTCATTTGCAATAACATAAAACCCAGAATAACACAATCTATTCTCAACAATAAAAGAGCTTCTGGAAGAATCACCATCTCTGACCTGAACCAGTATTACAGAGCAATAGTGATAAAAACGACATGGTATTGATAGACAGAAAAGTAGGTAGATCAATGTAAATAGAATTGAAGTCCCAGAAATGAACCCATACATGTATGTTCACTTGAACTTTGACAAAGGAGCTAAAACTATCCAATGGACAAAAGATAACGTTTTCAAGAAATAGTGCCGGTTCAACTGGAGGTCAGCATGTAGAAGAATGAAAATTGACCCATTCTTATCTCCTTGTACAAAGTTCAAGTCCAGTGGATCAAAGACATCCACATAAAACCAGATGCACTCCAACTAATAAAAGAGAATGTGGGGAAGGACCTTGAACTCATGGGCATAGGGGAAATTTTCTTGAACAGTATGCTCAAATATCAAATATTGACAAATTGGACTTCACAACATTACAAACCTCCTGTAAGACAAATGACACTGTCATTAGGACAACATGGTAACTAACAGATTAGGAAGAGATCCTACATCCAATAGAGAGCTAATATCCTATACATACAAAAGCTCAAGAAGTTAGACTCCAGAGAATCATATAACCCTATTAAAAATGGAGTATAGAGCTAAGTAATGCATTCTCAACTGAGGAATTCAAAATGGTTCAGAAGCACCTATTGAAATGATCTATGACCTTAGTGATAAGGGAAATGCCTAACAAAACAAACCTGAGATTGTACCTCACACCAGTCAGAAAGGCTAAGATAAAAAGTTCAGGTGAGAGTAGATGCTGGTGAGGATGTAGAGAAAGAGAAACACTCCCCTGGTATCAGTTAGATTTCAAGCTGGTACAATCATTTTGGAAATCAGTCTGGAGATTCTTCAGAAAACTAGACATAGTACTACCTGAGGACCTAGCTATATCTGGTCATATACCTGAAAGATGCTCCAACATATAACAAGGACACATGCTCTATTATGTTCATAGCAGATTTCGTTATAATAGACAGAAGCTGTAAATAACTCAGATGTCCTTCAACTGAGTAATGGATACAGAAAATGTGGTACACTCACCTAACTTTCTTATATAGCTCAGACTTACCTTTCTAGAGACAGTGTCACCCAAAGTGAGCTGAATTCTCCTATATCAATTACCAGCCAAGAAAATGTCTTATAATTATGGACATAGGGCAACCTGATCATTGTAGACTTCAAATTGAGACTTTCACACATGGCTCTGCTCTGTCTATGTGACTTCTTCTGAACCGAACTAGGGCAGAGTTCATAATATGGAATAAATGGTAAGAATGTTTAAGGAATTAAACAAAGCAGGAACAGAAATAAAGACCATACAAGGGAGACTGTGAAGGGCAAAGATACTTTTGGAGAAATAGTCAGGAGCCATATGAAAATAAGATTCTCCATCTTCCAAGCCACTTTTCTTATACTTATTCGTTGTACTGATTTTACTTGACCAAACTGACCATTTTGTAGGAAGTTTGTCTTTATCAGTTCTCTACCTCTGTCAACTACTGCCCAATGCTCCAACAATCTGGCCACTTAAGAACATGAATTTCTGCTTTCATAATAATGCTTTGTCACATTGAACTTTTCTTCATGAGTTCATTTGTGTTTTTAATATGATTATGTTGCTTTCCTTAGAGCTCTGCTAAGACTGCATATAGAATGTTTCTCTATAGTAGCCATATCTTTTGGTCACCTAAAGCTAAATGAACACTATATTTGAAATTTTGGTGGTTATGTAATATGGATTACACATGCCACTATCTGCTATTAGTATAGTGATTCAAAAATACTTTACACGTGTGTACAGATGCATTTAGTCTTTAAATTCTTTCCAGAAGGGCTGTTCCACAGTTGACATGACAAATGCCTTTTCCCATGTGGCAGGACGAATGTCTTTTCTTCCAGAATCCGTAGCCTCCTTGCTTATGTGTGAACTCTTGATTCTCTACAGTCAACTTGTGATTTTTTATTACTCTAACCTCCCTTTCTTTCCCTCAATACACACACACACACACACACACACACACACACACGTATTATGCATATTAGTTCCTTTTTCATATTGATAATTTCATAGAAATGGCATATTTGCATAAAAGTAATGAGTTTATGTTTTTAAAATGCAAACTTTTCATAATAGAAATTGCTAAGTAAATATTTCAGGATGTTCAAATGTGTCAATATGTCACAGGACATAGAACGTAATAGGTGTCTTAGTTAGGGTTTTATTGTTGTGAAAAGACACCATGACCAATGTAAGTTTTATAAAAAACAACATTTAATTGGGGCTGGCTTCAGTTTCAGAGGTTCATTCCATTATCAGCAATGCAGAAGCACGGAAGCATCCAAGCAGGCATGGTGCAGGAAGAACTGAGTTCTACATCTTCACCCAAAGGAAGCCAGAAACAGACTGCATCTTCATTCAGCTAGGAGGAGGATGCCCAAGGCTACCCCAATAGTGACACATTTCCTCCAACAAGTCCGCACCTTCTAATAGTGCCAGTCACTGGGCCAAGCATATGTAAACCATCACAGTAGGACTTACACAACTCTTGTTTACTTAGAAATGTTTAGTATAATTAGATGCATAGAGAGATGTGTCAGTATAAAATAATATCTTGGTAGACAAATAGATGACAGATTAGATATACAGTAGATTTGTAGAAACATGTGATATAATATTAAAAATGTAAATAGCAAAGAGAGACAAGCAAGTTAATTTGGGTAGCAAACACCTAACATAAAGTTTCAGAATGTAATTGACTAAATATGAGCTTAAAATGGACAGCAAGATACATGCTTACATGGGTGTTGGAAAGTCCACAATGCCTCAATCCCACACAATGAATAATAGGCAATCAGAATGAGACCAGGAGAAATCCTCTTTCTCCCAAAAGAACACATGCAAATTGGTTATCCAAAACCAAGTACTTGGGCCTGGAAACCCATACAACCAACATTGTACTGATGGAATATGATGAATTGATGTATCAAGTAATATATGTGATCACATATAACTACATAAAAACAATAAATTAAAAGCAAGGCCCTGATTTTGAGAGATATTAAGGAGTAGGATATTTGTGTTTGGGGAGGGAAGTAGAGACAGGAAAAATTGTGTAACTGTAAGCACACAAAAAAATTAAAGTGTGCCATTTGAAAAACCATTACTTCAGTTAACAATTCACTGGCTTGAATGATTTAATATCTGTTATGGTTGCCTGGCAACAAAAATTAGGCAGTAGCACCTTTGTGGGTATAAGAAAGTGAATGCTGTATTACAAAGATGTTAGCATCATGAAGAAATTTTAAAATTCTAGGTATCATACTCTCAGGGCATATTCTGTATTAAGTATATTTTCCACAGAGAAATTAGTTTTTGAGGGTTTATGCTAACATTTAAAATTGGTAGCAAAATTCTTTCCTTTGGTTTAAAGCTACCAAATTATTTTATACTCCCAAGACATTTTTTGTTGATTTAACAGAGAGTCAGAACTGAATGAGAGCCAAGAATTGATTTATTCCTGTTTCTGACTATTTAAAAAAATGAGCACAATAGGACATTTCGTGTTCCAGTAGCAATTCTTTGAACAGTGCTCAAATGAGTTAAAGAAACTTAATAACTTCTCTGAAGTGGGACATCAGAGAGTTTTGAAGCCACTATATGTAAAATTCATACAAGACACCCTCAAAAATTTGGTGTTCATGCCTTTTATAGAGTTGGATATATATATATATATATATATATATATATTCTATTAGAATGTCTTTCAGATCAGGTGATAATGTTCAATTACAAAATCTAAATATCAGTGATTAATTCTTTCACATTGCAATGTGCCTACATCCATAAGACAGCTCTGAACATTGTACTTCAGGGTAGCCCCTTTGAGGCCCTCTAAGTCTCAGGCTTGACTGGAGTGATCATGCATTCGCAGACATCACAGGAATAAAATGAAAGAATAAAATAGAGGTTGGGAAATGGCTTAATCAGTAAAGGAATTAAACTCAAAAGAAAGAATCAATGTTTGCACCACTAGAACCATGGACAAAGTTTAATATAGCAAGATGTATCTGTCATCAACTGAGAAATAGAGAAAGGATAGTCACTTGGGCTCACTCACTGTCTAGCCAATCAGATCCAGTGAGAGAAAATAAATTCTGTCTCAAAAAAATAAGGCAGACAAAAGCACAAAAGCTCCTAGTGTAGAGCACTCACTTTTACATGTAGGAAAACACATATATATGTAAATATGTATGTGCAAAAATGCACACATGTAGAATGTTCTGCCTTACTCCAGAAATCTAATTAGAACTGGGAGATCATTTGCTCAGGGACTATGCAGATTTCCTATGTGCCACATTTTATTCTAAGTCCAGCCATGGCATTGAAAATTGGATATTTCTATATTTTAGGAGTTTTTAAACATTCTGACTACAGATCTTTAATTAATTATAATGCCATTTAAATTTTATATATCTATGTGTATTTTCAAATGTAGTAGTATTTACTTGTATTATAAAATTGAAACCATTTAAGGCAAGAACTTGCAGTAAATATTTCATGAAATTACCTCGTAAGTCAAGAGGAAATACTTGAGAAATACTTCTCCTATGTGTCTATCATCATACTTGACAAACTTGAGGATCATTGTGTGGATTAAGGTAACTTATGACCATGTCCAAGTCAAGTGTTCGTGCTCTAGCTATGCTTGGTCCAGTAGATAAGAATTACACCTAAAATTAATGGAAAACCATCCTCATCATCTGATGATGTTATGAACTTCATAGTACAATTGAATCCCAGGAAGGACAGGAATTGTTTCAGAAAGCTGAGAATTAGCCAGAATGACAGGACTTTTGCTGTTTAAAAATATCAACTAGGCACCATTTACCAAGGAAACAAAGTTTGATAATGTGTGTGAGGGAGTTTACAGTGCTTGTTGGTTTTTTGTTTGTGTATTTTAAAGGCAGGCCTCTAGGACATCTAGATCCAATTTCAGCCCACATAAGAATTTCTTCACAGATATGCCCAGAGCATTGTCTCTGAGATGACTCTAGAATCTGTCATGTTGAATATCTAGTTAAACAAACACTAAGGGGAGCACTAACTGCCAAGTCACAAATAGAAGAATATGATGGGGAAAGTCAGTGAACCCCTTGACTTCTCAATGGAACTAGTGACATCTGAGGGATGGCCACTGCCTTAAAGTCACTTTGGCTCAGTCACTTTTTATTGTATATATTGTGCATAATTTAGAGCTTGAAGATTGGACCAGTGACACATGAGGGATCACTGCTGGCCTCAAGTTTCCATTGCTTCTCATTTTTAACTCATAAATTTCACTTTGAGCATATAGATTTGTTAAAAATGGGAACACCTCATTTCTTAATTTTCTACTTGATTCTATGGGTCACAAGAAATCACAAATTCCTTTTTTCTTATTATTTTATGTAATATATGCATGAGGAAAAACACTTAACATGGTCTAAATGCAACATTTCTTTTGGTTCAAGTTTATTAGAACTCTTAACATTAGGTCATCCAGACCTAGTACTTCATTTTGGCTGTGACATTATCAGACATGCACATTTTTCCCTAGATTTTGTTCCATGATCTAAAAACTTTAGCATTTATTTTTTGTGTAAAAATAATATAAGAGGCCAAAGTCACCATCTCTCTTTCAGGTATTAATAATAAGAGCATATATGTACATAGTGGATAAGTCAGGACTTTTGGAAAGTAATAGGACTCCTGCGTATAGTCAGAAAAAATGCACATGGGCATTCTTAATTCATTAGAACCTAGGAAGTATGCCAGGTTTTAAAATATAGAAACATTGGTCCCTTAAGAGTAATATGACATTGGTGTTCTTTCTATGGAGTTGCAGAGCCCTTCATCTCCTATAGTCTATGCCCTAACTTCTCTATTGGGGGTCCCACCCTCATTTGGATGTTTAGCTGCATAGATCCACATCTGTATTGCTCAGGCTCTGGCAGAGCCTCTCAGAGGACAGCTATATCAGGCTCCAAATGCTAAGTGCTTTGTGGCATTAGCAATAGTCTCTGGGTTTGGTGTCTGAGGATGGAATTGATCCCTAGGAAGGGGAGTATCTGGATGGCCTTCCTTCCAGTCTCTGCTCCACTCTTTGTCCCTGCATTTCTTTTTGACAGGAAGAATTCTGGATTAATATTTTTGAGGTGAGTGTGTGACCCCATTCCTCAACCAAAGCCTTGCCTATCCACTGGACATGGTCTTTCCAGGTTTTATCTCCTTTTTGAAAGGAATTTTAGCTAATGTCCTTCCTGTTGGATTCTGGGAAACTTTTGGGTCCCTGGCATCTGGGACTTTCTAGTGACTACACACAGTTCCCGCTATCCCACTGCTACATACTTCCTTCAAATTCCTGACCCTCTGTACTTCTTCATCTCCAACTGTATCTGAACTGGCCCCTGTTACAAAGAATAATAATATCAACCAACCAGGTTCCCCAAAGCTCCAAGGGACTAAACTACCAACTAAAGAGTACACATTGGGGGACCTGTGGATCCAGGTGGATATGTAGGAGAGGATTGCCTTATTTGGAATCACTGAGAGGGGAGCCCCTTGGTACCATGGAGACTCGATGACCCAGGGTAGGGTGATGCTAGGGAGGTGAGGCAAAAGTGGGTATATAGGTGGGGAAGCACCCTCATAGAGGCTGAGGGAGGGGTAGAAAATTAGGAGGTTTGTGGGTGGAAACTGGGAAGAGTGATAGCATGTGATATGTAAATAAATAAAATAACCAATTTAAAAAAACAAAAAAAGAAAAAAATAATATAAAAACTTAAAACTTGGGAAAATCACAATACTGCTAAAAAAGAAAAATTAATAATTTGCAGTTTAATAAACATTCTCTCCAATGGTATTTTTCATCTTTTCTTTTAATTAATCATTTATCTAAAAATCATTCAGACATGGGGCTTTATCATTAATAAATCAGAATCCCTGGATCAACCCTATTTATTTCCTATTTATTAACACTATTTTCTTGGACATCTTACAAATTATTTTAGACTCTTAAAGCTATAAAAGAAAGACAGAATTTTTTGTTGTTTTGTTTTGTTTTGCATATTGCTGACTAAAGACAACAGCATAATGGTTAGGAAACAGATTAAACGGGTAAAATGTTCCCTTGCAATCCTGAGGGCCTGAGTCTGATATCCAAAACCTACATAAAATGGTGGTCGAGGTGGTGCTGCTCAGTTGTAAAATCAGCTCTGCAGTGAAGGAAGATATAGGGACTGTAGGAGTTTACCTGCCAGCCCTCTATACCATATGTGAGTCCCATGCCCCACAACAAGACCTTTTTTTTTTTCTTTCCCGGAGCTGGGGACCGAACCCAGGGCCTTGTGCTCGCTAGGCAAGCGCTCTACCGCTGAGCTAAATCCCCAACCCAACAAGACCTTTTCAATAACAAGTGTTCAGATTCTGAGGAAAACAAAACAAAACAAAACAAAAACACTCTGGTTTCTTCAAGTTCATGCATACAAGTACATAGGCATCTAAATACAAACTTGTCCAAACACAAAAGTATTCACACAATAAATCAAATAAATGAAAAAGGAAAAAAAAAAACAGTGATTTTTCAATGGTTACCACGAAGAGGATATGTTTTTCTTCACCTTTGTATCTTCGCTGATTTAAGTGATTAAGTCCATTGTAGCTAACTATAAGTGATGAACGTAGCTCTGGTGCAAACTTTTTCCAGACAGATTCACTGCATGAAATTATTATATATAATCTCACCCTTCCACATGCCAGATTGAAACAACATGCACGGAAGAAAATCCTTTAGACTCTGGAGTGAGAGCTTCTCTTCCTCCAATATCCCTACTATCAGTCATCAGAAGACCTGAAAATCCAGCCTAGCAAGGCAGAAACGGTTCACATTCCTAACCTTCAAATCCATGGGATATTGCAAAACAGATGCTAGCTATGCTCATAGACAATGCAGTACTTTAATAGGCATTAACAAAATTCTTGGAACTGTGTGTTATTTGTTGAGTGTTAAATGCACTCCTGAAGGTCAGGCTCCTATAGCTCACAATCAGGCACATGGCAAACACTCAATGTTTAAATATCAGATCATCACCCTGAACAAACAAAGTATGGAAGGACAGCCCATCCAAGGCAGCAATCTCTCAGCAACACAAACTGGTATGTCCATATTTCACTTTCACTCATCTTTTCCATGACTCCTGTATCACTCTAGCCATGTAATACCTGCCTAAAATTGTACACACTGTAGAATTAGTCTCATGTGTCATGTTTTTTATTGAAGACTGAATAGTATAAAAGAGGACAGATGATTTTTAGAGTGAAGACAATCTAGGTTTTCTTGTTAATTCATCCAACTAGTGAGTATATTTATGGCTGTTACTGTCTGAAAGGTAGAGCAGGGGCAAAGGTATGAGATTAATGTATTAAGGCAAATAAGATGTGTCAGTGGATGAAGCTCTTGTCCTAAAAGCTTGAGAACTTAAAAAAATTAAGATTGCAGAACACACAGAAAAGCAAGGCAGGTACAAAATTGGCCTGTAATTCTGGTATTTGGAAGACAGAGTGAAGATCTGCTAGACAAGCTAGTTAACTAGACTAGATGATCACTGACTTCTGGGTTAAATGACAAGACTCTAATGTAGTTAATAGAAGTTGAGAGCAATTGAAGAAAATACTCACTGCCAAATTTGGTCCTCAGCACACACATGCATGCTCATCTTCCCACAGACCTGTACTAAAGGAATGTTAGCACATGAAAATGTACATGAAAAAGAACATTAATAAAAAATCCAGTTGGTAGACAAACTAAAGAACCCTCCATGCAAGAAACAAGTGCATGATCTAGAAATATGGAAGTTAGGAAAATAAAATTCATCCCTTAAAGGTCAGAGACCTGGACTCTCATACCCAGCACCCTTCAAGGGATCTATTGCACAACTACCCTCATCAGTGTTCTCTTAATAAATATCTCTCTGGATTACTCACTACCCTGTTACAATTTACAATTCCTTGTTCAAAGACATAAAGACTGGGAAATTCATACAGGTATTCTCTGATCTCTAACACTACAGTTAGAATTCAGCAAAGAAAGTATTGGCATACACGTAGTTTACTTGAAAAATATAAATCACAGAACAAAGGAGACAGTGTGTTCAGTTCTTAAAAAACAGTCACAGAATGTAAGATATCCTCATGTGTGGGGATCAACTCCCCTTAGGAAAATGACAAAAACTGTAAAAGCATTTGACATACATACTATGACATTTGGAGGCTCTCGAGTTACATCTCAAAAAGCTGTTAAGAAAGTTTTTCAATTCTCCACATTTTATCTCACTTGGTAAATTAAGCAAGCAAAATGGCTTTGGAGTTGACTTGCTTGGAATTATAACAGGATAAGATGAAATCAGGGGTGACTCAGATTACACAGGGTGTTGACACATCTGTTCCCTGTAATTGAATTATCCAGTAATATTCCTGAAGAAAATGACTTGTTTATGGCAGGAAGAAGGAAAGTTTCCAATGGCTACTAACTGAGCTGAGAATCTTGCTTCTCTGCTGATTCAAGGCTTCACTTGCTTCAAGGATAAAGGAATCCTCTCTTCTCAGGCCAGCAAGATTCCCCTGCCATTCTATCCTGCCTAAAGGTTAACTGAAACAAGATGTCCTGGCAACTATGGTATGGATATGCTGGGCTATCCTTTGCCTCACACGGATTTCATGGAGTTTAAATTTACACCCCTGGGAATACTTAGGATCCCCTTTGTAAAATGACAGATAACTGGGAAGTATGAAAGTTGCTTGTTTGCCAAGTTTTCTTTCCATCCTCAAGACCAAATTACTTATTTGGTTTTGAATACCAAATCTCTTGTTTTTAAACATATCTAGTTAGTATCTTAGTAGTATGTAGGCCTTCATATTGGGTCATGTGCACAAAAACACACGAGGTTGAACTAGTTATATTGTATAATCATCAAACCAACCCTGGGCTGTAGAGAGGACTCAGCTAGTAAGACACTTGCTTTGTACATGTTGGGACCTAGGATCTGTCCCTAGGACTCAAAGAAACACATGGGTGTAGTGGTGCACACTTTTAATCTCAGCACTAGAGTAGACACATGGCATTTTGGAAACTAATCTGGTAGCTAGCCTTGCCTTCAAGGTGAAATTTCATGAAAATAAGAGTACTTTCTCATGGTTTCAACCCACACTTTAAACACAGTTCAGTATTTCAACACAAACTTTCCACGACAGACACCATGTACTCTCCATTTCACTCCCTGCTTCCATAACTAGTATATTCTAGGACATGCATTTCAGATGGTCTTCTGTATGATATTTCATGAGTAAACAGCTTTTTGTGGAAGGGCAAGAATCTCAATTTCCATTTATACAGCTTTTTAATAAACTCAGTTTTAAATATGAGATTGAACATTCCAAGACTGCATTCAGAGAATGTTCACATATCACAATTTTACAGAATTTAAACTAAGAATAAAATAACAAGACAACTAGGCATCCTTGGTGTTTGAAAAAGAATGAGTTCTCAGGAAAGAGGTTTTAGCAGTTACTAATGTCACATAATAAAATTATGGCCATTGAGGCATCCTGCCTGCTGCTCTACTTCTTAAATCCACAAGGTGGCTGATACACTCTTGGCTTATATGCAGTACAGGTTCATACTCTTCCCCCTGACAACTTTTCTGATTGACTTTTAGGAAGTGCTGCTTACTTTCTTTTGTATTACAGTAAAATACCAACAATACCACCAAACCTAAGAAAGAAAGGGTTTATTTTGCCTAGTGTAAGAGCACAATTGTTCTTGGCACATAAGTCATAAAGATGTATGACATACCTGGTCACATTACATCCAAAAAACAAAGACAGAAAAGCTATGAGGCTCAATAGACTTTCTCTTTTATATATAGTCTAGCAACCCAGAATATAGTATGATGACTCCCACATTTAGAGTCTTGCTAACTCAGCCCTGCTTAGAAAGTTTCTCACATACATACAAGGGGTTTGTTTACTAAGTGATTCTCGGTGAGTCTATTTATATGAAATATATGTGTAGGGAACTCAATATAGACAAGAAAAGAAGCTATTGAGGGAGAGAGCTGGATCATCAGAAGCTCAGATACTTCTGAGAACTCAGAGGAGACAACTACTTTCTGTCCATATTCCTGACTCAAGGGGAAATCACCTAGTACCATCTGTGCCCTCTGGGTATAGGAACCTAGAAGCAGACAGGGGCAAGACCCTTTGGGTTTCTGCTTGCACCTAGAGCTGAAAGCCAGCCTCCAGGAGTGTCTATACACCTGTTAGCAGAGGTAAGACCAAGTTTTCTGCTCCAAGTACCCTGTGTGTTCTCATTAGGACACACAAAGGCATAAGTCCTCTGGGACAGGACACTTTTGGATTCTGGATGTGTCTGGAACTTAACTGAACCTGTCTCACAGCTCCCTGAACTCAAATCCCATGGGGAAGAGATTTGAACTCTCAGAGGTCTGGACGATCCTGAAACCTTAGGTGTGACCACCACTTCTGCCCACTCTGCTCATATTCCTGGTCCAAGAGGAAACTGCATAGTGCCTCTGGATACAAGAATATAGGAGCATCCAGAAGCAGGAAGTTCCTGTTTTCTGACTGTGCCCAGTAACAGTCCCACAGCTCCCTGCACCCAAATCCTGTGAGGGAGAGAGCTGAATCCTCAGAAGTGTCGACACTCTTGAGAACTCAGAGGAAACAACTACTTTCAGCCCACATTCCTGACTCAAGAGGAAAGTGCCTAGTGCCATATGTGTTCTCTGGGCACAGGGACCTAGGAGCAGTCAGGAGCAGAACCCTTCAGGTTTATGCCTGCACCAGGAGTTGAAAGTCATTCACCAGGAACACCTCTATACATGTGAGCAGAGGTCTTTGTTCCCAGATTTGACTGAAAGAAAACATGTCTACAGGAGTGCTGACAAACAGGTCTACAGGAGGGTCAAGCCACTGTCAGAGACAGCAAGACAAGCTAACATTAGAGAAAAACTGATGGCAAGAGGCAAGCACAGGAATCCAAGAAACAAAAACCAAGAATAAATGGCATCATCATAGCTTAGTTCTCCAACCAAAATGAACATAAATAACTTCCTGAAAGAAGTACACAACAACACAATTAAACAAGTAGAAACCCTTAAAGAGGAAACACAAAACTTCCTTGAAGAATTACAGGAAAACAAAACCAAATAGGTGAAGGAATTGAATAAAACCATATATCATTTAAAGATGGAATTAGAAACAATAAAGAAAGCAAAAAGGGAGACAAACCTGGAAATAGAAAACCCAGGGAAGAGATCAGGTGTCATAGATGCAACCATCACCATAAGAATACAAGAGATAGAAGAGATTCTTAGGGGCAAAAGATACCATAAAAAAAGAAAAACTGACACAACAGCCAAAGAAAATGAAAAATGGAAAAAGTTCCTAACCCTAAACATCCAGGAAATCCAGGACCCCATGAGAAGATCAAACCAAAGGATAATAAGTCTAGAAGAAAGCAAAGACTCCAAGCATAAAGGGCCAGTAATCCCCTTCAACAAAATTTTAGAAGAAAACGTCCCTAACCTAAAGAAAGAGATTCCTATAACCATACAAGAAGTGTACAGAACTCCAAATAGTTTGGAGCAGGAAAGAAATCGGTCTCCCATATAATAGTCAAAACACCAATTCCACAAAACAAAGAAAGAATATTGAAAGGAGTAAGGGAAAACGTTCAAGTAACATATAAAGGCAGACCTGTCTGAATTACACCAGACTTCTCAGCAGAGACTATGAAAGCCAAAAGATTCTGAGAATATGTCACACAGACCCTAAGGGAACACAAATTCAAGCCCAGGTTAATATATTCACCAAAACTTTCAATTAACATATATGGAGAAACCAAGATATTCCATGAGAAAACCAAATTTACACAGTATCTTCCTACAAATGCAACGCTACAAAGGATAATAGACTGAAAACTCCAACATAAGGAGGGAACCTACACCCTAGAAAAAGCAAGAAAGTAAAGAAAGTAATCTCCTTGCAACAAAATCAAAAGTAACAAAATTTCAACTCCAACAACAACAACAACAACAAAAACAAGGAAGCAACAATCACTATTCCTTAATATTTCTTAGCATCAATGGACTCAATTCTCCAATAATAAGACATAGATTAACAGACTAGATACATAAAGGGGATCCAACATTTTGCTGCATGCAGGAAACACACCGCAGTGACAAAGACAGATACTACCTCAGAGTAAAAGCCTGGAAAACAATTTTCCAAGCAAACAGTCCAAAGAAACAAGCTGCAGTAGCCATTCTAATATCGAATAAAATCGACTTTCACTCTAAAGTTATCAAAAAATAATAAAGGAGCCTTCATATTCATCAAAGGATAAATCCAACTAGATGAAATCTCAACTCTAAATATTTATACTTCAAATATAAGGGTACCTACATCCATAAAAGAACAGTACTACAGCTCAAATCACACATTACACCTCATACAATAATAGTAGGGAATTTCAACACTCCAGTCTTATCAATGAACAGATCATGGCAACAGAAATTAAACAGAGACATATGGAAAGTAGCAGAAGTTATGAACCAAATGGACTTAACAGATATTTACAGAACATTTCATCCTAAAACAAAAGAATATAGCTTCTTCTCAGCACCTCATGGTACTTTCTATAAAACTGATGATATAATTGTTCAAAGAACAAGCCTCAACATATACAATAAGATAGAAATAATCCCATGCATCCTATCAAATCACCACAGACAAAGGCTGTTTGTCAATAAGAGTAATAATGATAGAATGCCCACATACACATGCATGTTAGACAATGCTCTTCTCAATGATAACTTGGTCAAGGAAGAAATAAGAAAGAAATTAAAGACTTTTTTTAGAAATTAATGAAACTGAAGGAACAACATGGGACACAAAGAAAGCAGTGATAACAGGAAAACTCAAAGATCTGAGAGCCTCCAAAATGAAACAGGAAAAAGCATATATTAGCAGCTGGAGGCACAACCAAAATCTCTAGAAAAAAAAAGAAGCAAATACAACCAAAAAGAGAAGAAGGCAAGGAACAATCAAACACTGGGGTAAAATCAAGTAGAAACACACACACACACACACACACACACACACACACACACAATCGACAATACCAGGAGCTGGTTGTTTGAGATAATCAACAGGATAGATAAACCCTTATCCAGACTAATCAGAGGACACAGAAACTGTATCCAAATTAAGAAAATCAGAAATGAAAAGGGAGACATAACAACAGAATCTGACAAAATTCAAAAAATCATCAGATCTTACTACAAATGCCTATATTCAACAAAACTGGGAAATCTGGAGGAAATGTACGATTTTTAGACAAATACGAGGTACTGAAGTTAAATCAGGATCAGATAAGCAACCCCATAACTCCTAAAGAAATGGAAGCAGTTATTAAAAGTCTCCCAACCACAAAGAGCCCAGGACCAGAAGAATTTAGTGCAGAATTATATAAAATCATCATAGAAGACCTCATATAAATACTGCCCAAACTATTCCACAAAATAGAAAGAGACAGTACGCTACACAATTTCTTCTATGAAGTCACATTTAGGCTCATAACTAAAACACAAAGACCCAAGAAAAAAGAGAACTTCAAAACAATTTCTCTTAACAATAATGATACAAAAATATTCAATAAAATTCTAAAAAACGAATCCAAGAACACGTCAAAACAATCACTCAACATGATCAAGTAGACTTCATGGCAGGGAAGAAGGGATAGTTGATTATACATAAAGCCAACAATGTAACCCAATATATAAACAAACTCAAAGAAAGAAAGAAAAACATATGATCATTTCATTAGATGCTGAGGAAGCATTTGACAAAATTCTTCACTCCTTCAAGATAAAAGTCTTGGGAAGATCAGGAATTCAAAGTCCATACCTAAACCCAGTAAAAGCAATATACAGCAAGACAGTAGCTAACATTAAACTAAATCTAGAGAATTGTGTAGCAATCCCACTAAAATCAGGGATGATTTAATTATTGTTATTATAATTAATTATTCAATATAGTACAGGAACTACTAGCAAGAATAATCAGGCAATGAACAGAGGTCAAATTGATATAAATTGGAAAGGCAGAAGTCAAAATATCACTATTTGCAGATGATATGATAATATATTTATGTAACCAAAAAAGTTCACCAGAGAACTACTGAGATTAATAAACAACTTTAGCAAAGTGGCTGGATATAAAATTAACTCAAACAAATCAGTAGCTTTCCTCTACTGAAAGGATAAACAGGCTGAGAAAGAAAGAAATTAGCAAAATGATCCCCTTCACAGTAGTCACAAATAATACAAATATATCTGTATGACTTTAACCAAGAGAGTGAAATATCTGTATGACAAGAACATAAAGTCTCTGAAGAAAGAAATTGAAGAAGATCTCAGAAGATGGAAAGATCTCCCATGCTCATGGATTGGCAGGATTAATGAAGTAAAAATGGCCATTTTGCCAAAAGCAATCTACAGATTCAATGCAATCCCTATTAAGATTTCAACTCAATTTTTCATAGAGTTAGAAAGAGAAATTTGCAAATTCATTTGGAACAGCAATCCCAGAATAAGGAAAACTATCCTCAACAATAAAAGAACGTCTAGGGGAAATCACCATCCTGACCTTAAGCGGTATTACAGAGCAATAGTGATAAAAACTGTAAGGTGTTGGTAGAGAGACATGTAGGTAGATCATTTGAATAGACTTGAAGACCCAGAAATGAACCCCCACTCCTACAGTTCCTTGATCCTTGACAAAGGAGCTAAAATCATACAATGGAAAAAAGATAGCATTTTCAACAAATGGTTCTGGTTCAACTGGAAATCAGCATGTAGAAGAATGCAAATTGATCAATTTTTATCGCTCTGTACAATGCTTAAGTGCAAGTAGATCAAGGACCTCCACATCAAACCAGATAACTAAAACTAATAGAGGAAAATGTGGGGAAGAGTGTTTATCACATGGACACTGGAAAATTTCCAGAACAAAACACCAATGGCTTACACTCTAAGAAAAAGAATCAACAAGTGGGACCTCCTAAAGCTGCAACGCTTCTGTAAGGCAAAGGAAACTGTCTTTAGGGCAAAACTGCTTCCAATAGATTGGGAAAAGATGTTTTCCAATCTTACATCTGTTAGAGGACTAATATCCAATATATACAAAGAACTCAAGAAGTTAGACTCCAGAAATCCAAATACCCCTATTAGAGATGGGGAAGAGAGCTAAACAAAACATTCTCAGCTGAGGAATATCAAATGGTGAGAAGTACCTAAAGAAATGCTCAGCAATCTTTGTCATCATGGACATGCAGATAAAACAACCCTGAGATTCCTCTTCTTATAACTGAAAGAATGGATAAGATCAAAAACTCAGGTGACAACAGATCCTGGCAAGGATATGGACAAAGAGGAACATTCCTCCATTTTTGTTGGGATTGCAAACTGGAACAAACACTCTGGAAATCAGTCTGGAGGTTCCTCAAAAAACTGGACATTGAACTACTGGAGAACCCAGCTATACCTTTCCTAGGCATATACCCAAAAATTACTCCGACAGACAACAAAGATACATGCTATTTTTATAGCAGCCTTACTTATAATAACCAGAAGCTGGAAAGAACCCAGATGCCCTTCAACAGAGGATTGGATGTAGAAAATGGGGTACTACACGGCTATCAAAAAACAATGACTTCATAAAATTCATAGGCAAATAGATTGATCTAGAAAATATCATCCTGAGTGAGGTAACCCAATCACATACACACACACACACAGACACACACACACACACACACACACACACACACACACACACACACACAAACCGCACATGGTATGAACTCACTGATAAGTTTCTAGCCCTAATGATCAAATTAGTCAAGATACTATCCACGGACCACATGAAACTCAAGAAGAAGGACAACCAAAATGTGAATGCTTCACTCTTTAAAAGGGTAAACAAAAATATTCAGAGGAGGAGATTTGGAGGCAAAGTTTAGAGCAGAAACTCAAGGAATGGCCTTCAGTTTCTGCTCCAAAGGCTGCTGCACTTTTGGCCCATATATGTACAGCCACCAAAACTACATAAGATTGATGAGGCTAAGCACTGCATGCTGACAGGAACTGGATATATATGTCTCCTGAGAGGCACAGCCAGAGCATGTCAAATACAGAGGTGAATGCTAGCAGTGAACCATTGAACTGAGGATGGGATCCCCATTGGAGGAATTAGAGAAAGGATTGAAAGAGCTGACAGGCCATGCAGCCCCATAAGAACAACCAACCAGAGCTCCCAGAGACTAAACAACTACCCGAAGACTTACCCATGGCTCCAGCTGCATATGTAACTGAGGATGGCCTTGTTGGGGACCAATGTAAGGAAAAGCCCTTGATCCTGCCAAGGTTTGACCCCCCCAGTGTAGGGGAATATTGGGTGGGGCAGGAAGTGGCATGGATGGGAAGATGAACACTCTTATAAGAGAAGGGGAGTGTGGTGGGACAGGGGACTTTTGTCCAGGAAATGGAATATCATTTGAAATGTAAATAAAAGATATCCAATAAAAGAAAATTTAAGCACAAAAAAAAGAAAGAAAAATAAGATATCAATGGGTTGAGCAGACAGAAAAATGGGCAGTGTAATCACAAATTTTTTCTGAGTTATAAAGATATTTTGGAACTAAAAGAAATCATTGTGAGTGGAATAATTGCCAATGAGATATATGCTTTTTTTTAACTTTTTTTGTTATTGCTTTTTGTTATTAACTTAAGTATTTCTTATTTACATTTAGAGTGTTATTCCTTTTCCCAGTTTCTGGGCCAACATCTCACTAACGCCCTCCCCATTTTTATGGGTGTTCCCCTCCCATCCTCCCCCCATTGCTGCCCTCCCCCAACAATCACATTCACTGGGGGTTCAGTCGTAGCAGGAACAAAGGCTTCCCCTTCCACTGGTGATATTACTAGGATATTCAATGCTACCTATGAGGTCAGAGTCCAGGGTCAGTCCATGTATAGTCTTTAGGTAGTGGCTTAGTCCCTGGAAGCTCTGGTTGCTTGGCATTGTTGTTCATAAGGGATCTCGAGCCCCTTCAAGCTCTTCAAGTCCTTTCTCTGATTCCTTCAACGGGGGTCCTATTCTCAGTTCAGTAGTTTGCTGCTGACATTTGCCTCTGTATTTGCTGTATTCTGGCTGTGTCTCTCATGAGAGATTAACATCCAGCTCCTGTCGGCCTGCACTTCTTTGCTTCATCCATCTTGTCTAATTGGGTGGCTGTATATGTATGGGGCACATGTGGGTTAGGCTTTGAATGGGTGTTCCTTCTGTTTCTGTTTTAATCTTTGCCTCTCTATCCCCTGCCAAGGGTATTCTTGTTCCCCTTTTAAAGAAGGAGTGAAGTATTCACCTTTTGATCATCCATCTTGAGTTTCATGTGTTCTATGCATCTAAGGTAATTCAAGCATTTGGGCTAATAGCCACTTATCAGTGAGTGCATACCATGTGTGTTTTTCTGTGATTGGGTTACCTCACTCAGGATGATATTTTCTAGTTCCAACCATTTGCCTATGAATTTCATAAAGGCATTGTTTTCGATAGCTGAGTAATATTCCATTGTGTAGATGTACCACATTTCTGTATCCATTCCTCTGTTGAAGGGCATCTGGGTTCTTTCCAGCTTCTGGCTACTCTACATAAGGCTGCTATGAACATAGTGGAGCACGTGTCTTTTTTATATGTGGGGCATCTTTTGGTTTATGGCCAAGAGTGGTATAGCTGGATCCTCAGGTAGTTCAATGTCCAATTTTCTGAGGAACCTCCAGACTGATTTCCAGAATGGTTGTACCAGTCTGCAATCCCACCAACAATGGAGGAGTGTTCTTCTTTCTCCACATCCTCACCAGCATTTGTTGTCACCTTAGTTTTT
Organism: Rattus norvegicus; assembly: GCF_021556685.1. NCBI lineage: Eukaryota > Metazoa > Chordata > Mammalia > Rodentia > Muridae > Rattus > Rattus norvegicus. The sequence continues at coordinate 9,901,934 of NC_141546.1, read as the reverse complement.
GATCTTAGCCATTCTCACTGGTGTGAGGTGAAATCTCAGGGTTGTTTTGATTTGCATTTCCCTTATGACTAAAGATGTTGAACATTTCTTTAGGTGTTTCTCAGCCATTGGGCATTCCTCAGATGTGAATTCTTTGTTTAGTTCTGAACCCCATTATTTTTCAATGAGACAGTTCTACTTCATTGTTCCAGGGGTAGAGTATATAATGGCTCTTAGGGGTACAGAAAGGGCTGATTAGTCATAACACAACAATACTTAATTATCATAGAGCAGAGACTCAAGTGTTTACAGGAAGCTCTGTGTAGGGCTACCCTCCAAATAAGGACAGACATCTGTGCTCAGGGACATTCTCTCCAAACAAAGTCAGGCAGAGAAAAGAAAGCCGTCCTAAGACAGTAGGTTCTCGATTCTGTGCGAAGCTAAGAGAGCTATTTGAATATGGTGGACTGTGACCTTAGCAGCAGTGTTCTCCAATACAGATAAACACAGACTAAGACAGTGAAAGCCACCAATGCAGGAGATATTTGAAGAATATTAAGCACATAGAACAAGAAATGACAGCCTCAATCATGAAACTATGGGATTGTGGGATCAGTGGATACATGAAGGAAACTGAATGCAGTCTATCACCCCCCCAAAAAAAAACAAACAAACAAGCAAATCACCAATTCCAATAGAGCAAAACATGAACTGAAAACAAAATCCAACCAATCAGAAAAACAACAAAACTATAAGAATTAGTAATTGTTTCATAGTAATGCTAAATGTGTTGCTTCTGTCTCCGATCCGCAAAAAAGAGCTATGACACAGCGTTCTTCTCAAAGCAGTTTATTCAGGAACCTTACAGCATGAAAGCAGGAATCTTTTTTTTTTTCTTTTCTTCCCTCTCTCTCAGCCCCCGAGCACAGTCCCTTATATCCTCCTTTAACTCTGCCTCATCAGTCCAGTCTGCGTAATCTCAGTTCATAGGTCCACGTCACATGGCCTTATCTTGCGTCATGGTGCACCTGCACAGCTCTCACAATGGATGTGGCTAGTTTCGGGTCTGTGAGGAAGTCAGGTGCTAGGCATGAGACTTAGCTGCAGTCCCGGCACCATCTTGGGACTGCTGCCACACCCGCTCCCAACAAAATGTAAATGGCCTCAACTTACAAGCAAATAGAAACAGATTGGCTACTTAAGAAATAAAAAAAGATTCAATGATCTGCTGTCTTCAAGAAACACACCTCACTAGTAAATATGTCCACAGAGTGGGGTTCAAGGGATAAAGATGGTCTGTGAAGCAAAGAGAAGCCAAAAATACACATGCACAGCTCTTCTGATACTGGATAAAATAAGCTACAAAGTTATTCAGAAAATAAAGTATTACACAAACTAAAGGAGTAACTGATTAAGACGATATCATAGTTATAAATGTTTATGCACAAAACCTTGAACCCCATTTTTAATAGGGTTATTTGTCTCCCTGAAGTCTAACTTCTTGAGTTCTTTGTATATTTTAGATATAAACCCTCTATCTGTTGGAGGATTGGTAAAGATCTTTTCCCAATCTGTTGGTTGCTGTTTTGTCCTAACCACAGTGTCCTTTGCCTTACAGAAGCTTTGCAGTTTTATGAGATCCCGTTTGTCGATTCTTGATCTTAGAGCATAAGCCATTGGTGTTTTGTTCAGGAAATTTTTTCCAGTGCCCATGTGTCCCAGATGCTGCCCTAGATTTTCTCCTATTAGTTTGAGTGTATCTGGTTTGATGTGGCGGTCCTTGATCGACTTGGACTTAAGCTTTGTACAGGGTGATAAGCATGGATCGATTTGCATTCTTTTACATGTTGACCTCCAGTTCAACCAGCACCATTTGCTGAAAATGCTCTTTTTTCCATTGGATGTTTTTGGCATCTTGGTCAAAAATCAAGTGACCATAGGTGTGTGGGTTCATTTCTGGATCTTCAATTATGTTCCATTGTTCTATCTATCTGTCTCTGTACGGATACCATGCAGTTTTTATCACTTTTGCTCTGTAATACTGCTTGAGTTCAGGGATAGTGATTCCCCATGAAGTGCTTTTATTGTTGAGAAAAGTTTTAACTATCCTGGGTTTTTTGTTATTCCAGATGAATTAGCAAATTGTTCTGTTTAACTCTATGAAGAATTGGATTGGTGTTTTGATGGGGATTGCTTTGAATCTGTAGATCGCTTTTGGTAAAATGGCCATTTTTACTATATTAATCCTGCCAATTCATGAGCATGGGAGATTTTTCCATCTTCTGAGGTCTTCTTCAATTTCTTTCTTCAGAGTCTTGAAGTTCTTATTGTACAGGTCTTTTACTTGCTTAGTTAAAGTCACACCAAGGTACTTTATATTGTTTGGGTCTATTATGAAGGGTGTCATTTCCCTAATTTCTTTCTGGGCTTGTTTCTCTTTTGTGTAGAGGAAGGCTATTGATTTATGTGAGTTAATTTTATACCCAGCCACATTGCTGAAGCTGTTTATCAGCTTTAGTAGATCTCTGGTAGAACTTTTGGGATCACTTAAATATACTATCATATCATCTGCAAATAGTGATATTTTGACTTCTTCTTTTCCAATCTGTATCCCCTTGGTTTCCTTTTGTTGTCTGATTGCTCTGGCTAGAACTTCAAGAATTGTATTGAATAAGTACGGAGAGAATGGGAGGCCTTGTCTAGTCCCTGATTTTAGCAGGATCACTTCAAGTTTGTCTCCATTTAGTTTAATGTTAGCAAATGGTTTGCTGTATATGGCTTTTACTATGTTTAGGTATGGGCCTTGAATTCCTATTCTTTCCAGGACTTTTATCATGAAGGGGTGTTGAATTTTGTCAAAAGCTGTTTCAGCATCTAATGAAATGATCATGTGGTTTTGTTCTTTCAGTTTGTTTATATAATGGATCACGTTGATGGTTTTCCGTATATTAAACCATCCCTGCATGCCTGGGATGAAGCTTACTTGATCATGGTGGATGATTGTTTTGATGTGCTCTTGGATTCTGTTTGCCAGAATTTTATTGAGTATTTTTGCGTCCATATTCATAAGGGAAATTGGTCTGAAGTTCTCTCTATTTGTTGGCTCTTTGTGTGGTTTAGGTATAAGAGTAATTGTGGCTTCATAGAAGGAATTCCGGAGTGATCCATCTGTTTCAATTTTGTGGAATAGTTTAGATAATATTGGTATGAGGTCTTCTATGAAGGTCTGATAGATTTCTGCACTAAACCCGTCTGGACATGGGCTCTTTTTGGTTGGGAGACCTTTAATGACTGCTTCTATTTCCTTAGGAGTTATGGGGTTGTTTAACTGGTTTATCTGTTCCTGATTTAACTTCAGCACCTGGTATCTGTCTAGGAAATTGTCCATTTCCTGCAGATTTTCAAGTTTTGTTGAATGTAGGCTTTTATAGTAAGATCTGAGGATTTTTTGAATTTCCTCTGAATCTGTAGTTATGTCTCCCTTTTCATTTCTGATTTTGTTAATTTGGACACACTCTCTGTGTCCTCTCCTTAGTCTGGCTAAGGGATTATCTATCTTGTTGATTTTCTCAAAGAACCAACTTTTGGTTCTGTTGATCCTTTCTATGGTCCTTTTTGTTTCTACTTGGCTGATTTCAGCTCTGAGTTTGATTATTTCCTGCCTTCTACTACTCCTGGGTGTATTTGCTTCTTTTTGTTCTAGAGCTTTTATGTGTTTCTTCAAGCTGGTGACATATGCTCTTCCCTGTTTCTTTCTGCAGGCACTCAGAGTTCTGAGTTTTCCTCTTAGCCTAGCTTTCATTGTGTCCCATAAGTTTGGGTATGTTGTACATTCATTTTCATTATTTTCTAAGAAGTCTTTAATTTCTCTCTTTATTTCTTCCTTGACCAGGTTATCCTTGAGTAGAGCATTGTTCAACTTCCACATATATGTGAGCCTTCTTCCCTTATTGTTATTGAAGACCAGCTTTAGGCCATGGTGGTCTGATAACACGCGTAGGACTATTTCTATCTTTCTGTACCTGTTGAGGCCCATTTTTTACCAATTATATGGTCAATTGTAGAGAAAGTACCATGAGGAGCTGAGAAGAATATATGTCCTTTTGCTTTAGGATAGAATGTTCTAAAAATATCTGTTATGTCCATTTGGTTCATGACTTCTCTTAGTCTGTCTATGTCTCTGTTTAATTTCTGTTTCCATGTTCTGTCCATTGATGAGATTGGGGTGTTGAAATCTCCTACTATTATTGCGTGAGGTGCAATGTGTGTTTTGAGCTTTGTAAGGTTTCTTTTACATATGTGGGTGCCCTTGTATTTGGGGCATAGATATTTAGGATTGAGAGTTCATCTTGCTGGAATTTTCCTTTGATGAATATGAAGTGTCCTTCCTTATCTTTTTTGATGACTTTTAGTTATAAATTGATTTTATTTGATATTACAATGGCTACCCTATCTTGCTTCTTTCGACCATTTGCTTGGAAATTTGTTTTCCGGTCTTTCATTCTGAGGTAGTGTCTGTCTTTGTCTCTGAGGTGTGTTTCCTGTAGGCAGCATAATGCAGGGTCCTCACTGCGTATCCAGTATTTTAATCTGTCATTTTATTGGGGTGTTGAAACCATTGATGTTGAGAAATGTTAAGGAATAGTTATTATTGCTTCCTGTTATATTCATATTTGGATGTGAGGTTATGTTTGTGTGCTTTTCTTCTCTTTGTTTTGTTGCCAAGATGATTAGTTTCTTGCTTTTTCTAGGGTGTAGCTTGCCTCCTTATGTTGGGCTTTACCATTTACTATCCTTTTCCAAGCAAATGGTGTGAAGAAGCAAGCTGGAGTAGCGATTCTAATATCAAATAAAATCAATTTTCAACTAAAAGTCATCAAAAAAGATAAGGAAGGACACTTCCTATTCATCAAAGGAAAAATCCACCAAGATGAACTCTCAATCCTAAATATCTATGCCCCAAATATAAGGGCACCTACATTCGTAAAAGAAACCTTACTAAAGCTCAAAGCACACATTGCACCTCACAAAATAATAGTAGGAGATTTCAACACCCCACTCTCATCAATGGACAGATCATGGAAACATAAATTAAACGGAGACGTAGAAAGACTAAGAGAAGTCATGTGCTAAATAGACTTAACACATATTTATAGAACATTGTATCCTAAAGCAAAAGGAAATACCTTCTTCTCAGCTCCTCGTGGTACTTTCTCCAAAATTGACCATATAATTGGTCAAAAAACGGGCCTCAACAGGTACAGAAAGATAGAAATAATCCCATGCGTGCTATCAGACCACCAAGGCCTAAAGCTGGTCTTCAATAACAATAAGGGAAGAATGCCCACATATACGTGGAAATTGAACAATGCTCTACTCAATGATAACCTGGTCAAGGAAGAAATAATGAAAGAAATTAAAGACTTTTTAGAATTTAATGAAAATGAAGGTACAACGTACCCAAACTTATGGGACACAATGAAAGCTGGGCTAAGAGGAAAACTCAGAGCTCTGAGTGCCTGCAGAAAGAAACAGGGAAGAGCATATGTCACCAGCTTGAAGAAACACATAAAAGCTCTAGAACAAAAAGAAGCAAATACACCCAGGAGTAGTAGAAGGCAGGAAATAATCAAACTCAGAGCTGAAATCAGCCAAGTAGAAACAAAAAGGACCATAGAAAGGATCAACAGAACCAAAAGTTGGTTCTTTGAGAAAATCAACAAGATAGATAAACCCTTAGCCAGACTAAGGAGAGGACACAGAGAGTGTGTCCAAATTAACAAAATCAAAAATGAAAAGGGAGACATAACTACAGATTCAGAGGAAATTCAAAAAATCCTCAGATCTTACTATAAAAGCCTACATTCAACAAAACTTGAAAATCTGCAGGAAATGGACAATTTCCTAGACAGATACCAGGTGCTGAAGTTAAATCAGGAACAGATAAACCAGTTAAACAACCCCAAACTCCTAAGGAAATAGAAGCAGTCATTAAAGGTCTCCCAACCAAAAAGAGCCCATGTCCAGACGGATTTAGTGCAGAAATCTATCAGACCTTCATAGAAGACCTCATACCAATATTATCTAAACTATTCCACAAAATTGAAACAGATGGATCACTCTGGAATTCCTTCTATGAAGCCACAATTACTCTTATACCTAAACCACACAAAGAGCCAACAAATAGAGAGAACTTCAGACCAATTTCCCTTATGAATATGGACGCAAAAATACTCAATAAAATTCTGGCAAACAGAATCCAAGAGCACATCAAAACAATCATCCACCATGATCAAGTAGGCTTCATCCCAGGCATGCAGGGATGGTTTAATATACGGAAAACCATCAACGTGATCCATTATATAAACAAACTGAAAGAACAAAACCACATGATCATTTCATTAGATGCTGAAACAGCTTTTGACAAAATTCAACACCCCTTCATGATAAAAGTCCTGGAAAGAATAGGAATTCAAGGCCCATACCTAAACATAGTGAAAGCCATATAAGTCAAACCAGTTGCTAACATTAAACTGAATGGAGAGAAATTTGAAGCAGTCCCACTAAAATCAGGGACTTGACAAGGCTGCCCACTCTCTCCCTAGTTATTCAGTATAGTTCTTGAAGTTCTATCCAGAGCAATCAGACAACAAAAGGAAATCAAGGGGATACAGATTGGAAAAGAAGAAGTCTAAATATCACTATTTGCAGATGATATGATAGTATATTTAAGTGATCCCAAAAGTTCTACCAGAGAACTACTAAAGCTGATAAACAACTTCAGCAAAGTGGCTGGGTATAAAATTAACTCAAATAAATCAGTAGCCTTCCTCTACACAAAAGAGAGACAAGCTGAGAAAGAAATTGGGAAACGACACCTTTCATAATAGACCCAAATAATATAAAGTACCTTGGTGTGACTTTAACCAAGCAAGTAAAAGATCTGTACAATAAGAACTTCAAGACTCTGAAGAAAGAAATTGAAGAAGACCTCAGAAGATGGAAAGATCTCCCATGCTCATGAATTGGCAGGATTATTATAGTAAAAATGGCCATTTTACCAAAAGCCATATACAGATTCAATGCAATCCCCATCAAAAATCCAATCCAATTCTTCAAATAGTTAGACAGAAAAATTTGCAAATTCATCTGGAATAACAAAAAACCCAGGATAGCTAAAACTATCCTCAACAATAAAAGCACTTCAGGGGGAATCACTATCCCTGAATTCAAGCAGTATTACAGAGCAATAGTGATAAAAACTGCATGGTATTGGTACAGAGACGGACAGATAGACCATTGGAATAGAACTGAAGACCCAGAAATGAACCCACACACCTATGGTCACTTGATTTTTGACAAAGGAGCAAAAACCATCCAATGGAATAGCATTTTCAGCAAATGGTGCTGGTTCAACTGGAGGGCAACATGTAGAAGAATGCAGATCGATCCATGCTTATCCCTGTACAAAGCTTAAGTCCAAGTCGATCAAGGACCTCCACATCAAACCAGATACACTCAGACTAATAGAAGAAAAACTAGGGAAGCATCTGGAACACATAGGCACTGGAAAAAATTTCCTGAACAAATCACCAATGGCTTATGCTCTAAGATCAAGAATCAACTAATGGGATCTCATAAAACTGCAAAGCTTCTGTAAGGCAAAGGACACTGTGGTTAGGATAAAACGGCGACCAACAGATTGGGAAAAGATCTTTACCAATCCTACAACAGAAAGAGGCCTTATATCCAAAATATACAAAGAACTCAAGAAGTTAGACCGCAGGGAGACAAATAACCCTATTAAAAATGGGGTTCGGAGCTAAACAAAGAATTCACACCTGAGGAATGCCCAATGGCTGAGAAACACCTAAAGAAATGTTCAACATCTTTAGTCATAAGGGAAATGCAAATCAAAACAACCCTGAGATTTCACCTCACACCAGTGAGAATGGCTAAGATCAAATACTCAGGTGACAGCAGATGCTGGAGAGGATGTGGAGAAAGAGGAACACTCCTCCATTGTTGTTGGGGTTGCAGACTGGTACAACCATTCTGGAAATCATTCTGGAGGTTCCTTAGAAAATTGGACATTGAACTGCCTGAGGCTGCAGCTATACCTCTCTTGGGCATATACCCAAAAGATTCCCCAACATATAAAAAAGACACGTGCTCCACTATGTTCATAGCAGCCTTATTTATAATAGCCAGAAGCTGGAAAGCACCCAGATGCCCTTCAACAGAGGAATGGATACAGAAAATGTGGTACATCTACACAATGGAATATTACTCAGCTATCAAAAACAATGACTTTATGAAATTTGTAGGCAAATGGTTGGAACTGGAAAACATCATCCTGAGTGAAGTAACCCAATCACAGAAAAACGCACATGGTATGCACTCACTGATAAGTGGCTATTAGCCCAAATGCTTGAATTACCCTAGATGCATAGAACAAATGAAACTGAAGACAGATGTTCAAAATGTGAATGCTTCACTCCTTTTTTAAAGGGGAACAAGAATACCCTTGGCAGGGAATAGAGAGGCAAAGATTAAAACAGAGACTGAAGGAACACCCATTCAGAGCCTGCCCCACATGTGCCCCATACATATACAGCCACCCAATTAGACTAGATGGATGTAGCAAAGAAGTGCAGGCTGACAGCAGCCAGATGTAGATTGCTCCTGAGAGACACAGCCAGAATACAGCAAACACAGAGGCGAATGTCAGCAGCAAACCACTGAACTGAGAATAGGACCCCTGTTGAAGGAATCAGAGAAAGAACTGGAAGAGCTTGAAGGGGCTCGAGACCCCATATGTACAACAATGCCAAGCAACCAGAGCTTCCAGGGACTAAGCCACTACCTAAAGACTGTACATGGACTGATCCTGGACTCTGACCTTATAGGTAGCAATGAATATCCTAGTAAGAGCACCAGTGGAAGGGGAAGCCCTGGGTCCTGCTAAGACTGAACCCCCAGTGAACTAGACTGTTGGGGGGAGGGCGGCAATGGGGGGAGGTTGGGGAGGCGACCACCCATAAGTAAGGGGAGGGGGGTGGGTGATGTTTTCCCGGATACTGGGAAAGGGAATAACACTCGAAATGTATATAAGAAATACTCAAGTTAATAAAAAAAAAAGAAAAGAAAAGAAGAGCAGAAAATGCAGTGCTCTCTGAAAGAAAACAACAACAACAACAAAAAAAAAACGATTCAAATGCAAAGAATTTGACTAAATCGGTTGTGAATGTGTTATGTGTCATATTGGCAAGGTGCCATTCCCAGTGTTTCAATGCAATATTAGTCACAGACACTATTTTTTGAGTGAAATTCCTCGTCAGCTGACTTTAGTTAAGGATGAATTCCTCTCCAGATAACATGTATGTATGATTGTTCCTAGTGCCAGCTAGGTGTTAGCCTTGTGTGTGTGTGTGTGTGTGTGTGTGTGTGTGTAGTTTTACATGATGTTGTATATGCATGTGAGTGAGAAGACTACAGGAATATGTCTTGTGTCAATTAGGCTATACTCTCAGTTCTCAGGTTCAATACATTTAAGATCTTTTGATAATCAGAAACATTATTTTTTTATACTGACACTTTCATTAATAACTATTCATTAATTAAAGGGAAGACATTGTTCCATTCATTCTGATACCAAGTAAAAAGAGAGAATGGATTTCAGGTTTAACTGTGCAAAAGTCAAGTTTTTTTTTTTTAAAGATAAAAAAAATAAAGTGATTTATAGGTAGTAAAAAAGAAAAAAAGAACATACAATGTAAATAGCAGTTTCTATGGGAAAACTTTGAACAGAATTAAAATATTGAAACATGATATAAATATACAGATAATTTGTCTAAATAGTTTAACAAATAATTATTCCAATGTTTTCTCATTATTAATTATACATATTTAACATGTGCACTTTAATATCAATGTGTGTTGGCTGAATTGCTAAACTAGTTGTTGAAAAAATTAATATATTGTTTCTCAGAGTTCTGTGATCTACTATATATGCCACAGTATAAATAAAAATGAAAAAATATTTAAACCTACAAAAATATTTTTTTCATTGATATCTTTTTTTTTAATTTAGAGAATACTTTATTAGGTTTTGTAATCAAACCCACGTATATAAGACCTTACATATTTAATACAGTGTGTTACCTCTGTACAAATGGAAAAAACTTAAGTTTAACATTTCTAGACCAATATGGCTGTTAATTTCTGTACAGTGCCAACTCAACACAGTAAACGGGGATACTTTTTTCCAAAGTTGACAGCACAGGTAAAGTTTCAAAAAATTCAAATTATATATCTGTATATATATATTTATATTTATATAAAAAGACCAATAATAGCAGTGTTATGCATCAACAGCAGCAACAGCTTTTCCAGGTTCTGCAGTCATCTGAACAAAACTGTAGAGACATCCAGCATACTGCATTAAAAAAAAAAGTAAAAAAAAAAACCCGAGAAAACAGCACAGTTCTGTTACTCTTGTGGTACCTGGCACCAATTTTTTTTAAATTAGCTTCTCAATCATCATCTGGAAAGAAAACATTCTGAGCAACATCATTAAAACAGCTCTGATAAAGCACGGTCACTACTACGTATCATAAAGCAGGTACAAGCTATTTTACATCCACAGAGTTATGATACAGTACTGTCCTACATCTATAATACTAGAGGATACAATTTAAAAGGCATTATTTGAGACTTGATTCTACTTTTCCAGCAGAGGGCCCAAAGGATGGTGTGACACTGCTTTGTAAAGAAACATACTCTAGACAGGATTTCCTTTCACTAGTCGCACAGTTCTAAGGATTCATTCTCTCCATGAATGTCAGCTAAAACCGTTATTAAAAAAATGAAATATCCCTAGAACAAAACCGTATAGCCACCGGATTCACATGAAGATGACCTAGGGGAGACAAGCTGGACCTCACCTTACCAACAAGCTATCAAATCTGTTATGTTTAAACAGTGAGACCTCCAAGGAAGGAGATGCCAAGTAGTGCTTCAAAGCTTCGGACCACAATCAAACACAGCATCCTTTTCAACAGAAGCAGAAGCTCATCTGAATATGCTCATGGATGCTGACATCAACATTTAATCATCTCCTCACTCATCCAGGAAGAGGGGGAGATCAGTTACTACTGTACTTTATTGTGTTCAACCAAATCACCATGTTACAAAAATAGCAAGCTGCCATAATAAAAAATAAGGGTCCTCTATCCAGCACCAGATAGCATCATTTTACTTTCAAGCCTAGAAATTGCACACTTGTATATAAACCAATCGAAGATGAGGATTGAGAGTTCATCTTGGTGGATTTTTCCTTTGATGAATATGAAGTGTCCTTCCTTATCTTTTTTGATGACTTTTAGTTGAAAATTGATTTTATTTGATATTAGAATGGCTACTCCAGCTTGCTTCTTCTGACCATTTGCTTGGAAAGTTGTTTTCCAGCCTTTCACTCTGAGGTAGTGTCTGTCTTTGTCTCTGAGGTGTGTTTCCTGTAGGCAGCAGAATGCAGGGTCCTCATTGCGTATCCAGTTTGTTAATCTATGTCTTTTTATTGGGGAGTTGAGGCCATTGATGTTGAGAGATATTAAGGAATAGTGATTATTGCTTCCTGTTATATTCATATTTGGATGTGAGGTTATGTTTGTGTGCTTTCATTCTCTTTGTTTTGTTGCCAAGACAATTAGTTTCTTGCCTCTTCTAGGGTATAGCTTGCCTCCTTATGTTGGGCTTTACCCTTTATTATCCTTTGTAGTGCTGGATTTGAAGAAAGATATTGTGCAAATTTGGTTTTGTCATGGAATATCTTGGTTTCTCCATCTATGTTAATTGAGAGTTTTGCAGTATACAGTAACCTGGGCTGGCATTTGTGTTCTCTTAGGGTCTGTATGACATCTGTCCAGGATCTTCTGGCCTTCATAGTTTCTGGTGAAAAGTCTGGTGTGATTCTGATAGGTCTGCCTTTATATGTTATTTGACCTTTTTCCCTTACTGCTTTTAATATTCTTTCTTTATTTTGTGCGTTTGGTGTTTTGACAATTATGTAACGGGAGGTGTTTCTTTTCTGGTCCAATCTATTTGGAGTTCTGTAGGCTTCTTGTATGCCTATGGGTATCTCTTTTTTTAGGTTAGGGAAGTTTTCTTCTATGATTTTGTTGAAGATATTTACTGGTCCTTTGAGCTGGGAGTCTTCACTCTCTTCTATACCTATTATCCTTAGGTTTGATCTTCTCATTGAGTCCTGGATTTCCTGTATGTTTTGGACCAGTAGCTTTTTCTGCTTTCCATTATCTTTGACAGTTGAGTCAATGATTTCTATGGAATCTTCTGCTCCCGAGATTCTATATTCCATCTCTTGTATTCTGTTGGTGAAGCTTGTATCTAAAGCTCCTTGTCTTTTCTTTTGATTTTCTATGTACAGGGTTCTTTCCATGTGTTCTTTCTTGATTCCTTCTATTTCCATTTTTAATTCCTTCAACTGTTTGATTGTGTTTTCCTGGAATTCTTTCAGGGATTTTTGTGATTCCTCTCTGTATGCTTCTACTTGTTCTCTAAGGGAGTTCTTTATGTCTTTCTTGAAGTCCTCCAGCATCATGATCAAATATGATTTTGAAACTAGATCTTGCTTTTCTGGTGTGTTTGGATATTCTGTGTTTGCTTTGGTGGGAGAATTGGGCTCCGATGATGCCATGTAGTCTTGGTTTCTGTTGCTTGGGTTCCTGCGCTTGCCTCTCGCCATCAGATTATCTCTAGTGTTACTTTGTTCTGCTATTTCTGACCGTGGCTAGACTGTCCTATAAGCCTGTGTGTCAGGAGTGCTGTAGACCTGTTTTCCTGTTTTCTTTCAGCCAGTTATGGGGACAGAGTGTTCTGCTTTGGGGCATGTAGTTTTTCCTCTCTACAGGTCTTCAGCTGTTCCTGTGGGCCTGTGTCTTGAGTTCACTGGGCAGGTTTCTTGCAGGGGAAAAGTTGGTCCTACCTGTGGTTCCAAGGCTCAAGTTTGCTCGTGGGGTACTGCCTAAGTCCTCTCCACGGCGGCAGCAACAGGGAAGATCTGCGCCGCTCTTTCCCGGAGCCTCCGTGCACCAGGGTTCCAGATGGCGTTTGGTGTTTTCCTCTGGCGTCTGGATGTGCACAGAGTGCAGTCTCTTCTGGTTTCCCAGGCGTGTCCGCCTCTGTGAAGGTTTATCTCTCCCTCCCACGGGATGTGGGGGCAGAGAACTGTTCATCCGGTCTGTTTCCTTCAGTTTCCGACGGTGTCTCAGGTGCAGGGATCCTGCTGCTCCTGGGCCCTCCCCTACGGGAACCCAGAGGCCTTATACAGTTGCCTCTTGGGCCAGGGATGTGGGCAGGTGTGGGCAGTGTTGGTGGTCTCCTCCGCTCTGCAGCCTCAGGAGTGCCCACCTGATCAGGCGGTGAGGTCTCTCCCCCACAGGGTTTGGGAGCAGAGCTCAAGTTTTTCCCTTATCAAACACTAAGTTGTAATTTAGAATCCATTGGGATAAGGTGAATGGAGAGACTGCTTACATAATCATGATCACCCTTACAGATGGGATACTTTTGCTAACATTCTAGTAAAAGTCATGTAAACTACATATGAGATAACCTTAAATTCATAGAACAGGTCATTTCATTTGTGTCACTTTAGATAGCATTGAGTAATAACAGAAAACCTGGTTTGACCCCAGAGTTACACTTACAGGAAAATTGCTCAGAAATTAAAGCCCTATTCTATGTGGAACATACATCTCACTATTTCTGAAGAGTACATTACTGATGAACGACCTCTCAGCCGTAACATTATGTATAGGCCACTGGGATATACATATTATTGTTAGGGACGTTTCACTTCTAACAATTAAAATGAAGCAGAATTGATTAAAAGACTAAAATCTCTGCCTTTAAGTATAAGCCCTGCTATTCTGGTGACATTGGGCAAGTTTTTAACATAGGTAAATATGTTCCTCTTTCCTTCTCTCCCTCCCTTTCATTTCCCACAACTCTTCACTCTCCCCTGCACTTCACATCCTAGCCATCTCTCTCTGCTTGTCTTGAGTATGTGTCTCTGTGTGTGATTTCTGCATTTGTGTACAGATGCATTTCCTTTGAAAAAATATGAGGAAAAGAAAGATCCACAGCAAGTGTCTTATTTAATCACTTTCTACCAAAGATTTTAAGGATTAATTTTATTTCTAATTATTTCTTTGTTGTATGTGGGTGTTGAAAGGCAATTGCCTGTAGAGTTCAGAAGAAAAATTGAATTCCAGGTAGCGATGGTCACACACAATTGTAATCTTTTGGAAGTATAAACACTCAAGTCTCCTAAAAGGCCATCAAGTGCTTAGCAATTTATTTTATGTTTTAGGCAATGTGTCCCTGTGAACCTCCATCAGGACCTCGGGATCTATCTTTCCCTGACTCCAGAAGAACACTGGGTTTAAAGATGTCTTCTTCTATGCCCTTACCCCTACTGGATTCTCAGTATCTAAACTCATTCCTCATATTTGCATTGCAAATACTTTATGTACAGAGTCATCTCTCCATAATCAAACCCATGTTAAAGGTCCAAATAATGATAGTATTTATTCTTCTGGATTGTGGTTAGAAAAGGTATGAGTCAATCTATAAAATGATCTTGCACCTACTTCAAATCAGTTTATTATCAGATAATGATGATAAAAAAATACACACTTTATTGTAATCAGTGTTCTAAACATATTCCATTTATACTAGAGTTATTATTTGGATATAGCAAAGGAAAACCTAGGGAGAAAAAAATTCTAAGCAGTCATCAAAATTTTTAGAAAAATGTTAATATTCTCAACCTTACCTCAACCTAAAACGTTCCCCTGAAATAAGTAATTTTTAAATTAAACAGAACTTATGACATGAATGATATCTATGAATCACTGTAAGCATATATAGCTCTTGCAGAACACTGGAGTTGGGTTCCTAGCTTCCTTTTGAGATGCTTAAAACTCCTGCTTCAAGGTTGTTTCCTACTCATGCATATGGAAACAGCCTCATCTCTACTCATAATTAGAAACACATGAATCATTTTGAAAATGCACCATGATAATAAAATTATTTATTTGTGCTTAATTTGTATGTTCTATCACATTATGTGTTTCAGAATAATGATTTATAATTCTTTCTTAATGATAATTTGTTTGAAATGTTTATCAATTATATTCATGCTATCTGCATTCATGTTAGATACCTAAAACACCATTTACAACCATTCCTAGGCACAGGTATGTGAGGCTAATCCAACTGAAAAAGTGCCTAATTTTGGAACAAGATAGTAACTGTTGCTCCAGTTAGAGGACAAAATGTATTTCATAAATAAATAAATAAATAAATAAACAAACAAGCCATTGATACATATGTTATAATGTGCATTGCTATTGCATGAGGCAAAACTAAATTATATATTGAGATTATCTATAGGGAGAAATGTAGTTCATTAGTTTTAAAGAATAGTAACAGTTACATAGTATCTGTTACTACATCTTATTTGATAAAAATGTGTGTATCTCAAATGTTGAAGGTAGTTGAAATTTTGTGTTTCATATTTTTAATTTCATTTAATGGTACAAAAGTTCAAATTGCACTGATGATTCAAAAATTTTCATAACTCAGAGAAGAAACATATTTACGTATATTCCAGACATCATATAGTAACACCATTGTTGTGGATTTGATTTAATGCTATCTGGGTCAGGTGATTCCTCCCCAAGTAGCGAAGGTTTAGGACTAGGACAAAAGATGTGCTACATTGGTGCACATAATTCTGGGCATAAACTGAGACACATCTAAGTTCCATAAGGCATGCTGGACAAAACTGTGTGGCAATGATTTACCTTGGACCAATCTAAAGGCTTTTAGGCTGCCTCAGAGAGTTTTAGCTCAAAGATGCTGGGAGCCCTTACTATTCAATGAGACTGACCTCTTAACAGACAAAATGAGACAGATCACGAAGACTACTTGCTGTCTACAATCAGGTAAATGAAAGATAGAACTGAATAAGTAAAAATTTAATTGTTTTTAAATATAGAGGGAGATATAGTGATACATTTCAAGTGTTTTTAAATATATATAAAAATATATGTCTTTGATTTCAAATATAAGAAATAAAGACACAGAGATAGAGAGAAACCCTATCTCAACACAAATAGTGAGACATTCTTTTCCCAGAAGAAGAAAATGAGTAAAAATTTATTTAATTGTCTTTAAAGATGAAAAAACAAAAGCCTAAAATTGGGCTTCTATAATAAATAAGAGAAAATTTAATTAAAAGGATGATAATTCATATTACATAAAGAGAATATATATTATATACAGAGATAAGGATAAAAATGCTTTAAGAGAAATTTGTCAATCTCTATATGACGGAAGATAGCTGGGTTCTTTGAATGCGGGCTACGTAGGAATAGGAATTCTGGGATTGCTTTTCCTGATATGACAAGTTAATAACTTAGAAATATAAATAAGTAAATAACTTAGAACTTATATAATAAGTTGAAGGGAATATAATTAAAGTTATATAGTTAAATATATTAATTCAAATCATATAACAAGAAAGCTGATACAATAGATAGATATAGAGAGATAATATAGATAGAGATAGAGATAAATCCATAGAAAATAGGAACAAATAAAAATTGATTTAATTTGTTAAGTATACATACATAATACTGCATGAAGTCAGACATGGTGATCCCACCAGAAGTTCATTTACTGTTGAGTATAGTTTTCACTACTGTATGGTATTGATACAGAGACAGGCAGATAGATCAGTGGAACCAAATTAAAGACCCAGAAATGAACCCACACACACATAGTCACTTGATTTTGACAAAACAGCTAAAACCATCCAGTGGAAGAAAGATAGCATTTTCAACAAATGGTGCTGGTTCAACTGGAGGTCAGTATGTAAAAGAGTGCAAATCAATGCATTCTTATCACCAAGTACAAAGCTTAAGTCCAAGTGGATCAAAGACCTCCACATCAAATCAGATACACTCAAACTAATAGAAGAAAATGTGGGGAAGAGTCTCGAACACAAGGCACTGAGGAAAGTTTCCTGAACAAAACACCAATGGCTTATGCTCTAAGATCATGAATCCACAAATGGGACCTCAAAAACTGCAAAGCTTTTGTAAAGCAAAAGACACTGTCTTTATGACAAAATGGCAACCAACAGACTAGAAAAAGATCTTTACCAATCCTAAATCTGATTGAGGGCTAATATCCAAAATATACGAAGAACTCAAGAAGTTTGACTCCAGAGAGCCAAATAATCCTATTAAAAAATTGGGTACAGAGCTAAACCAAACATTCTCAGCTGAGTATTATTGAATGGCAAAAAAGCACCTAAAGAAATGTTCAACATCCTTAGTACAGGGAAATGCAAATCAAAATGACCCTGAGATTCTACCTCACTCCAGTCAGAATGGTTAAGATAAAAAACTCAGGTGACAGCAGATGATGGTGAGGATGTGGAGAAAGAGGAACACTCCTCCATTGTTGTTGGGATTGCAAACTTATGCAAGTACTCTGGAAATTAGTCTGGAGGTTCCTCAGAAAAATTGTACATTCCACTACCTGAGGATCCAACTATACCTCTCTTGGGAATATACTAAAAGATGCTCACATACAACAAAGACACATGCTCCATTAAGTTCATAACAGCCTTTTTTATAATAGCCAGAAGCTGGAAAGAACCCACACACCTTCAACAGAGGAATGGATTCAAATGTGGTACATCTACACAATCGAGTACTACTCAGCTATCCAAAACAATGAATTCATAAAATTCATAGGCAAATGGAGTGAACTAGAAAAATACCATCCTGAGTGAGGTTACTCAATCACAGAAAAATATACTTGGTATGCACTAATTGATAATTGGATATTAGCCAAAAAGTTCGAATTACCTAAGATGCAATCCACAGACCACAGGAAGCTCAAGAAGAAAGATGACAAAAAGGCAGATTCTCCCACTCTTTAAAGCTGGAAAAATATCCATAGGAAAGGATATGGAAGCAAAGTTTAGAACAGCAACTCAAGGAATGGCAATAGAGATCCTGACCCGCATGCGGACTATATATATATACGGTTGCCAAAACTAAATAAGATTGATGAAGCTAGAAAATGCGTGCTCAAAGGGACCGGATATAGATCTATCCTGAGAGACACATCCAAAGCATGTTCAATACAGAGGTAAATGTTAACAGCAAATCACTGAACTGATAATAGGACCCCCTTGCGGGGGAATTAGAGGAAGTATTGAAAGAGTTGAAGGAACTTGCAACCCCATAAAAACAACAATACCAGCTAACCAGAGCTTCCAGGGACTAAATCACTAACAAAAGACTACACATGGACTGACCCAGGGCTCCAACTCCATATGTAGCAGTGAAGTGCCTTGTTGGGGCACCAGTGGAAGTGGAAGCCCTTGGTCTTGCCAAGGTTGGACCCTCAGTGTTGGGGAATATGGGGCACAATAAGGGGGATGTATAGGGAGAATATCCATACGAGGGGGGAAGAAATGGGGGTTTATGGACAGGAAACCAGGAGAATAACGTTTGAAATGTAAATAAAGTAATATATCTAATAAAAATTTTAAAAAGTATACATACATAAATAAATTGAAAATAAAAATTAATAAAGATTACAAACAATGGCAGGGAATAAGAAAAAAATAACATTACCTGTGACAGATAGTAGAAACTTAAGCCTTGATCTTGTTTAAGAACAAGGCAAGAGATAGGGAAGGAGATAGTGAATGAAAAAGATAATTTAATTGTTTAGATTGCTTCAATTTCTTTAAATGTTTTAATTATCAGAATGCATAAGATTACAAGTTTTGTAGCTATGGCATTAAACATCTTTTGTGAGGAAGATCAAAATAGAACAGTCCTGAAACAAAAGGAGGCTGCTAATTTCAACAATCTATATGTTTGGTGATATGGGGTTACTGGACCAAGGACATGCTATTTTGGAAGAGAGGCTGTATATTTTTGCTAATCGAAAAAAATAAATTCTTTGGACCCATTCCAGTGTGATTTGGCTCAGATATGACAGGGGAAGATACCCTAAAGATCTTGACTACAGAAAAGAAAAATTTGAGAAAGTCACAGGACAATTAACTTGATTCACTGATTCCTTTACGTAGGAGCAATCCTGTAACTAGCTTAGTCATGTCTCCAGCCAAAACCTCAGCTAAAATAAATCTTGTTGTTTATAGAATCCTTAAGATTCATTGTGCCATCCTTGACATGAAATAAATGAAGATTTATTAGATTTGGTTACTGATAAAATCAACTCATTAAACGAAAATTGCCATAATTAATTTCATTATAATTTGATTTTTTTACTAAGAGACATGTCTACTCCTGACCATACCCCTTTAAAGGTTCAAACATCATACTGTTGATCATTATCTCCAAATTGAGCTACTTCAGTTGTGGCAAAGTAACCACTGGACAAGAATTTCCCCATTTACAGACAAAAACTACTGTCCAGGAAAGGATACACAATGCCAGAGAGTTGTCAGCATAGATATATCAAGAAAGGTTAAACTAGTCCTTCCTGATTCCTGCTTCATTTAAGGTCTGTCAGATGGTTCTGGCCAGAAGGCTAAAGATACATACTCCAAAATTTTGAGAAACAGGGGACTGTCCAGGTAAACAAATTTGTCTCTAAAAGTTGGTTGTTTTGCAAGGTATGTGTTTATGCTTCCCACATATCCATATAATATTTATTAATTCTTGTGTCTCTGATGAGGCTGAAGTCTTTTTAAGTTGCTTAGCCTTAAGAAAGATGATATATATTAAAAGAATGGTTTTCAGATTGTAATGCAAGTTAAAATCAAAACATAATTCAGACATAGAATTGTAAACTCCTTAAATGAAAATGGATGTTAGAGTAATGTGTCTATATTGACAAAATTGATGGATTGGATGTTGTTAATGTATATCATACATTATAGTTTAGATGATTGTTATAAATAAATTCAATGTACATCTGAGAGAAAAGTCTTTTTGAATGGATGTAAAGGGGAATATGTTCTGGATTTTATTTAATAATTGTGTTATATTAATTGGGTTCCCAAATCTGCAGGAGAATCCCACATATAACATACTAATGATTCTAGACATCAGTAGGTTCTGGTTGGTAATTCAAGTTGTCAGAGGACAAAGGTTGAACAGAGAGACAAAGGCAAGACTTAAGACTTGAGAGCAAGGGGACCTGGAGAAGAAGCAGAATCACCATGTCAGGAAAACAGAAAGATCATGACTCAGAAGTATAAGATCACGAGACTGACAACATGTAAGAGTTGGGAATTGTGGCCCTAAAGGGTTGAAAGCCAGGGTCTGCAGTGGCCATGATAAAATATAGATTTTAGAAACTAATAATTCAGGGTTATCAGAAGTTACAGGGAGGTTTATAAGTACCCAGTCATCAAGCTGATTAAGGTATATTTAAATATACAGGTATGTGTGCGCACATGTGTGTGCATGTGTGCACATGTGTGTGAATGTGCATGTGCATGTGTCTTTCATTTACAAATCTAGAACACTGAGGCAGATATGAGGAACTTGTGTCACTGTCACCAGAGAGATTATAGTGGATTGATGAACTAAAACTACATGAAATATTGTAATTCTAGTCAGGAAGGGTCTGTGATTTAGAAATTATTTTATGTCTTATTATTTTATACCTTGAGAAAGTTGTCATTTAGCTAAGTGTCCTTTAAGCTTCACAAATAATAATTTATGTACTTGAATTCCTAATTGCATAGTTTCCCCAAGTCATATACTGGAGAGTGTCACTATGGCTGGTTCATGCAATACTGCAGACCTATCCAGCTCTTGTGCATATCAGACAAGCACAGGACCAATGAGCTACATCCCTGCCCAAGCATAAACACATATTGAAATTAACTCTAAAAAGTCTATGCATTTCTACTGAAATATCATCTCATAATAACACAGTGTGGTGGCTAGTTTTTATATCAACATGACATAAGTTAAAGTTATCTAAGAGGAGAAATTCTCAAATGAGAAATTTCTTTCATTAGGTCAGGCTATTGGAATACTTCTAGGATACTTTTTAATTAGTCATTGATATGGGAGGTACTAACTCATTATTACATGAGCCATTCCTGGAATGGGGGTTCTATAAGAAATAAGGCCAAAAATGCCATGATGAACAAGGCTATAACAACATCCTCCATGAACCTTGCATCAGTTCCCGTCTGCATATTTTTAACTTGACTTCCTGTCTTGACAATATTCCATGATGAATGGTTATATGGAAATGTGAGTAAAATGAGACACACCTTAAGTTGCATTTAATCCAAGTATTTCATCATGGCAATAGAAACTTTGGCAAAGACATAAATGAACATAATTGTGGGGTATTTCTGTGACAGACCTAACCATGATATTTGGGGGATTGTGGAAGGGCTTTGAAATTTTTCACAGGTAAAACCATTGAGTGGTCAAACCTTAATGAGCTTTTCTATGGAAACTTAGAAGACAAGAGTGTTGTGAAAATTGCAGAAAAGAAAAACGTGGGTTATAAAATTCCAAAGGGAAATTTGAGAAGCACTTACAAAGTCTATCAGGGCCATTGCATGTTTTAAATTAAAAATCTGTAGGTAGTAAAATAGGTGTGAAGTACTGGATGTGATTAGCAAGATACAGAAACTGTTAAACTGAAAACATTCTTTTGCAGGGACAACTGATGCTGGCTATCTAGAGCTCAGAAATTAGTGATGATTAAGAAAAGACCAGTGTCTTTGAAGTGAGGTGCACAGGGATGTATTTCTTTGAGGTTAGCAGACAGAAGCTATGTTCCAGAAGCAGTCAAGTTTGTACCTTGTGCTGGGAGACAAATTTGATAGTGCATCATTCCTCTATTCCTCTAGACAGTAGTAGTTTTTTTGTTTTGTTTTGTTTTGTTTTGTTTTTTTTTTTTTTTTTTTTTTTTTTTTTTTGCACAGAGAGCAAGTTTTATTTGGTGAAGGCAAACATCATCCAAAAGAAACCAGACAGGAAAGGTGCTGTGATTAGGGAGCCTCTGGGGCCACACTGAAATCTCACACTGGGCAAGGAGTAGGCTCGAGACATGTAAATGTCCTCAGCCATTCAGCACCAACCGGACAAGCTCTTCAAGGTTGATGCAACCGTTGCTGTCCACATGCCCCGCCACTAGCATCTCTACTTCTTCCTCTGTCATCTTCTCACACAGTGTGACTAGAACATGATGGATTTCAGCATCCATGACAGTGCCATTCCCTTCTTTGTCAAACACACGAAGGTCTTCAAAATAATCCTCGTAAGTTCCTTGGTTCTTGTTCTTGGTCATAGTCTGCAGCATGGGCAGGAAGTGCTCAAAGTCCAGCACCTTCACATTCATCTCATGACTCTTGGGGTTCCCCAGGACTTTGAGCACCTCGGCGTTGGTAGGGTTCTGGCCCAGGGCCCGCATCACATCCCTACACTGGCTGTACAGGATCTTGCCATCGCCTGTTCGGTCAAACAGCTGAAAAGCCTCCTTGAATTCTGCGGTCTGGTCTTCGGTGAAGTCACACATCTTGGCTGCTGAGCTATGCGGGACCTTTTCCGGCAGTAATGGCTCCGACTGACAGTAGTAGTTTTGAAGGCATTAAAGTGTTATGGGGTTCATCTGAGCTTGCCATTGTGAGGCAGGGCTAGTGTCCTTATATGGGGCCTAGTAGAAGCTATTGGTTAAAGTGCAATCCCATTGCAGAAGACCTGTGTTTGGAAAATACCTGAAACAAAAAATATCTCCCAAGACAGCAACAGCCATGGAATGCAGCACTCCTGAGCCTAAGGACTAGCTGTGTGGGATGAAGAGAGTGGAGCCAGAGGAATGATTTATGTCCTATGCAGGAATTTTTAATATCATAAATGGATCTGAGATATTGGAAGCTGAGTTACATAGTGTTGTGTTTGACATTGCCTTGAGCACTAGTTTTTCATCCTTTGCATAAAAAAATATTTAATCTACTTTTGTTTTATCAGGGAAGCACAGTTAAGAGAATAGAAATTTAAAGACAGTTTAGAATTTTACACAGATTTTGACTATTTTAAGGAAACACTGAACAGTTGAGTGTTTGACTTCATAACAATGTGGGATATTTTAAGTTTATAACATTTTATATTGTGATGTTCTTAGTGTGTTATATAACTTAGGGATGAACAAAAAAGAAAAGGTTATAAATTATCAGTAATGTATTTATATCAAGTTGACATGGAATCAATTATGGTGACTAATACTTTTTTCAAATTGATTTAAGAAAACATTATATGAGAGTATAGAACTTCCATTGAGAAAATGCCTTCATAATGATATAGGCAAGCACGTAGAGAATTTTCGTAATTTGTGATTGATGTGGAATGATCCAGGCCATTATTGTTTGTGCCCGTCCTTTACTGGTAGTTTTGGGTTCTCTAAAAATGTAGGCTAGTCAATCTTTGAGGAACAAGGCAGTAAACAGCACACCTCCATGGCCACTGCTGTTGCCAAATTACTGAGCAATTTTAGTTCCTACATTGGTTTCCCTCATATACTGTTACACCTCCCCTTCCACCATCCACCCCCATATTGCCTTTGGTCATGGTGTTTTGTTCACAGCAATAAAAAAGTAACTTGAATACTTGGAAAGCTAGACATTTGCTCCAATGATGTTACACATACTTACCTAAAAGCAATGAAGCCTACATAGGGTTGGAAATGTGGCTCAGGGTTAACAACTCTTGTGTACCAAGGTGAATTACTCTTTCTAGCATGTCCATAGCTCCCTGAAACCTCCGTCTCACTTTCTTGTTTCAAATATATTTTATTCAGTGAGTTCCTTTTGTATTGTTATAAAGAGACAAATGACCAAGGAAACCTAGAAAATAAATAATTTAATTTAGGAATTTGCTTCCAGCTCCAGAGGTTCAACCAATGACCATGGTGTTGAGAAAATGGTAGCAGGCAGATAGGAATGGTGTTGGAACAATAGGTAAAAGCTTAAATGTTGAGAAAGTAACTACAAATCCAAGAGGAAGAAACCTAGCTAGGAATGCGGTTGACTTTTGAAGCTCCAAAGTCCACCCCAATTGGCATATCTCCTGGAACTGATCCACATACTCAAAATATGCCCATTTATTGTTGACCAAATATTCAAATATATGAGTGTATGGAGTTCAATCTCATTAAGACCACTACAATAGTTAATATGGAGTGAACCTTTCTCCTCCATATTCATCACCATGACCAAGACATGGTGTTCAGTGTCTTCCCATAACATAAGACATGTTGTAATTTGGAGTTGGCAATTGAAAAAAGACAGATTGAAACAGAAACTTCAGGTTTCTTGAAAAGGTCAATCATGATTAATGATCATTTTCTGGGGGACACAGGTGAAGGGATGTTATGCTAAAGCAGGTATATCAAAATATGCATGATATTAAGAAGAAATATAGATATAACTGAACAGAAAAATGATGACACTGGATGGTATTGGCGTGCCTTGCCATGTTTTACAGGTAACTGTTTTCCATGACATCGTAGAATGAAATCCACCAAAACACTTGCGTTTGGGTTCTGGTGACTTCTTGCCACTTTCACAGACTCAGCCAGATTAGGAGAGTGAAGTGGAAGTTTCTGCTTCTGTCAGCTGATACAAACTCACATGGAGTTTTGTAAGACAGATTCATGTGGCACTTTCTGAGACAGACTCACATGGCATATTACTGAGGGAACACCCACAGGAGGACAAGTGAAATTTGAAGGGAGTATAAATAGAACTCAATGGAAAGTGATGGGAGTTGCAAATCTACCTTTGCAATGCTTTATTGCTTTTAGATCTTCATCTTCACTGATCTTTACTTCCTTGAGAGAGGTTAAACAGAGAACTCTTGGCATCCCTAATTGTTTTGGTTGTTTCTGCTGACTTGTTCCAATTCTGTGGAGGCCTAGCTGTTTCTGCTGGGTCGTGCCAGTGTGGCTGATTCATGTTTTCTATCCTGACAATACTGAACTGGACTTCTGGTAACCTGAAAATAGGAGCCTGAAATCACCTTCAAGGAACTATTTCTAAACAGGATAAAGCAGAGATTTAAGGCTACTTCTTGTTCAGCATGCCATTGGTGATTTATGAATGATATTTACAAGTGAATCAAGCTGCTGCTGCTGGTTCATATGAACTGAACTACAGACAATGTTGATTGTATTTGCTCCAAGGAAATATTTCTAAACAGATCCACTTCCCTAATATCCTAATACCTTTCATTTATACTTCCTCTGTTGGGTGTGGGCTAGGTGGGGGATTAAAGCATTTTTAGAACCCTTATAAAAAGTAGTTTATGAAAAATCTAACCATACAACTGATACTGGGATATCCACCAAAGAACTTTTTTTCCGGCAGTTTTGTTTTGGTTTGTTTTTTGTATCATTGCTTGCTTGTTTGTTTGTTTGTTTGTTTGTTTGTTTTACAAAGGAGAGGGAGATTTTTCCTTCAAAGGGAGTCAGTGAACTGGTAGTGTATAAGTTTGCGGTGCTGCTTTCATTTTTTATTTATGAACATTTTGTCTAATATTACATCCACATAAAAAGGGATGTGGAATCATGTGCAGACAAAAACAAGCAGACAGGTCCAGAAAGACAAAACATGATGGCACTCATGTTTCTAAAGTCAACAGAATTCAATGAGTTGGCTTCATACTCATATTCTCCCTTATCATTATGCTGACCTGGATGGGATGCCTTCTTAATACATGAAGAGCTAGAAAATAGCACCTACTTAACAATGTACCAGAGGGACATACTTAGTAAGAACATAACCATGCCACTTTGGAAGTTCCATTTACAGTGCCTTTTCTAGATCCCTTATAAAGTCCATTCCCTTTAATATTCATAAATTGTTTCAACCTCGGGGAGTAAGCTTTGTAGATGAGTCAGTGGATGAAACACTTACTGTACAAGCATAATCTTTATAACTCACAGAAACCTACACATGGGTGAAAACATGAAGATAGAATAGAATCCCAGTGTTCTTTCTTTCAGACAGGAAACTAAAATAGGAGTATCTATGGAAGCTTTTCAGCCAGGTAACCTGCTGTAGTCAGTGATGAACAGGAGACTCTTCTACTAAGGAAATAGAAGCCAGGAAACAATATCTCAAATTTTCCTCTGAGCTCCTCACAAATCTATGGCTAGCAAAAGTGCTGAGAATTCATCCAAGTAACAAACACACGCATGCATCTAGATACACAGAACACAGCGATGCCAACCATCATCCACTGTTTCTCAGTTTTCTGTTGACTGCACCAGACCTGAATCATAAGAAAATTCAAACTGAAACTATAGTGAAAGTGAAATTATAGTCTTTTAAAATGTGTATTTCAATGAATATACTTTTAATTAATAGTATAATTTTCCCATTTGTCATTCTCTATAACATGCATGGAGTATTCAAGATTCTCACTTACCTATCCTTACAGTGCTACCAAGGTAGATGCTGTAGACTTGAAATTCAAATGGAAGAACTAGAATTGAGCAACCCTGCTCTTTAATAGGCACCCTTAGAACTTGTATCAGCTTATCAGATCAAAAGCATCTGAAGGTTTTATTTTGTGATTTCTGACTGATTTGTGATTTTCAGGTTTCATACAGGATGAGCTGGAACTTTTCTTATTTCAATATGGTTTTATAGGGTCAGTTAGTTACAGGATGCCAACTAAGTAAATCCTTAGCTCATTTAGTTCTTAGAAATAATTCTTCTTATATGTTTAAGCATTGAGCTATCAAATTACAAAATGATAGTTAATCAATACTAGCTGTAAAAATAAATAATGTTCAATGTGCTAAGAATGCCATCTTACTCCTAACTTAGAATTTTGTAAGTACGGTTACTTTCCATCTAACATTAATATGTTTCATATTATAAACAATGCATTTTTCCTAGACCATGAAGTCATTTCTGTGGAACACAATAATAACAATGCTTTAATTCTGACTTCCGTAAAAAATAGATTAAGATTTGGTCTGGGAATAGACTAAGTAATCTACCACTTGCCTATCAAATAGAGGTTGTAAATTCAATCTCCACTCAGAAATGTTTCCATCAACTGTAATGTTGTAGTTTTTATGAATTTGTGTTTTGTTTGTCTTTGGAACCTTCAGCCTTTATTAGTTCTGAGATCTATAGGTTTTACTGAGAGGAACAAGTAAAACAAAATATTTGAAATACTCAGATGAGCTGACTCTGTTAAATGCCCAATGGTGTTTCATGAGGAATCTCCAGAAAGAGATGGCTTTGTTCAAATGATTGACATGCATAAATATGTTTCTCTCCCATTTTGTAAAGTGTTACTTTAACTTTCTGTTTTCTATGTGTTTGTATGTACATGTTTATGTACATGATTGTATGAATATACAAATATGTGTATTAGTATATATATATATATATATATATATATATGTGTGTGTGTGTGTGTGTGTGTGTGTGTGTGTGTGTGTGTACCAGAAAATAATCCTATCCTTCAGTACCCAGGCATTGTACATAATTTTCTATTTTATTTAATTTTGTTTCTTTTCTTTCAGAATTTTATTATTGTCCTGGGGCTCCCAAATAAACCAGGCAGGCTGACCGGACAGCTGTAGTTACCCACTCTGGTGCACCTGAAGATGTATTGAAATACGTGCAACTATGTCTGGCTTATTCAATGCAGGTTCTGATGCTTACATTCAAGGTAATCACTTTGTTTGCTGAGTCACCTACCCAATTCTAAGTATGACTTACTTTTTTTTTCTTTTACTTTTTTTAAATTGGAAAATTTTTACTTATATTTCAAAAGTTTTTCCCTTTCCTGGTTTCCTGACCATAAGTCCCATATCCCATCCCCCTCCTCTTCTTCTATAAGGGTGTTCACACTCCCCATCCACCCCCATTCTGACCTACTCTTCCAGACATTCCCCTGCAGTGGGGGTACAGACTTGGCAGGACCAAGGTCTTCTCCTCCCATTGGTACCCAACAAGTCCATCCTCTACTACATATGCAGCTTTTGTCCATGTCTTTGGATAGTGGTTTTGTCCCTGGGAGTTCTGGTTGGTTGGTTTGTTATTCAGTCCTTTTTTTTAATTCCCTCAATGGGGACCCTGTTCTCTGTTAAATAATTTAAAGCTAGCATTCACCTCTGTATTTGTCATGCTTTGTCTGAGGGTCTCAGTAGACAGCAATATCAAGTTCCTATCATATACTTCTTGCCTTCATACATATTATATAGTTTTGGTTTCTGTATATATACAGGCTGGATCCCCTGGTTGGGGAGTCTCTGAATGGCCATCCCTTCAGTCTCTGCTCCAAACATTGTCTCCATATCTACTCTTATAAATATTTTTGTTCACTCTTCTAAGAAGGACAGAAGCATCCACAATTTGTTCATCCAACTTCTTGAGCTTCAAGTGGCCTGTGGACTGAATATTGGGTAATTCAAGTTTTTGGACTAATATCCACTTATCAGTGAGTGCATACCATGTGTGTATTTCTATGATTGAGTTACTAGTCAGGATAAATTTTCTGGTTCCATCCATGTGCCTATGAATTTCATGAACTCATTGTTTTGTTTTCTTCTGTTTTGTTTTTCATCTTTATTAACTTGGGAATTTCTTATTTACATTTCGATTGTTATTACTTTTCCTGATTTCTGGGCCAACATTCCCCAAATCCCTCTGACTCCCCTTCTCTATGTGTGTTCCCCTCCCCATCCTCCACCCATTACCACCCTCCCCCCAACAATCACATTAACTGGGAGTTCAGTCTTGGCAGGACCAAGTGTTTCCCCTTCCTCTGGTGCTCTTACTAGGCTATTAATTTCTACCTATGAGGTTTGAGCACAGGGTCAGTCCATGTATAGACTTTGGGTAGTGTCTTAGTCCCTGGAAGCTCTTGTTGGTTGGCATTGTTCTTCATATGGTGTCTCAAGCCCCTTCAAGCTCTTTCAGTCCTTTCTCTGATTCCTTCAACAGGTGTCCCATTCTCAGTTCAGTGGTTTAATGATGGCATTCGCCTATGTATTTGCTGTATTCTGGCTGTGTCTCTCAGGAGAGATCTACATCCGGTTCCTGTTGGCCTGCACTTCTTTGATTCATCCATCTTTCCTAGTTTTGTGGCTGTATATGTATGGGCTACATGTGTAGCAGGCTCTGAATGGGTGTTCCTTCTGCCTCTGTTCTAAACTTTGCCTCCCTATTCCCTGCCAAGGGTATTTTTGTTCCCCTTTTAAAGAAGGAGTGAAGCATTCACATTTTGATCATCCGTCTTGAGTTTCATGTGTTCTGTGCATCTAGGATAATTTGAGCATTTGGGCTTATATCCACTTATCAATGAGTGCATACAATGTGTGTCTTTTTTGTGATTGGGTTAGTTCACTCAGGATGATATTTTACAGTTCCATCCATTTGGCTATGAATTTCATAAAGTCATTGTTTTTGATAGCTGAGTAGTAGTCCATTGTGTAAATGTACCACATTTCTGAATTAATTCCTCTGTTGAAGGACATCTGGTTTCTTTATAGCTTCTGACAATTGTAAAGAAGGCTGCTATGAACATAGAGGAGCATGTACCTTTGCTGTATGTTGGAGCATTTTTTGGGTATATGCCCAGGAGAGGTATAGCTGGGTCCTCAGGTACTGCAATATCCACTTTTCTGAGGAAACACCAGACTGATATCCCGAGTGGTTGTACAAGTATTCAATCTCACCAAAAATGGAGGAGTGTTCCTTTTTCTCCAGATCCTTACCACCATCTGCTGTTAGCTGGGATTTTTTCTTAGCCATTCTGACTGTAGTGAGGTGGAATCTCAGGGTTTTTTTGAATTGCATTTCTCTGATGACTAAGGATGTTGTACATTTCTTTAGGTGCTTTTTGCCATTTGATAATCCTCAGCTAAGAATATTTTGTTTAGCTTTGTGTCCCATTTTTTAATTAGGTTATTTGGTTCTCTGGAGTCTAACTTCTTGAGTTCTTTGTATATTTTTGATATTAGTCCACTATCACACATAGGATTGGAAAAGATCTTTCCCTATCTCTGTAAAGAATTGAGTA
This sequence comes from Rattus norvegicus, assembly GCF_021556685.1. Taxonomy (NCBI): domain Eukaryota; kingdom Metazoa; phylum Chordata; class Mammalia; order Rodentia; family Muridae; genus Rattus; species Rattus norvegicus. The sequence goes on along the minus strand of NC_141546.1, from coordinate 9,871,797 downwards.
GGAATTTTGATGGGGTTGCATTGAATCTGTAGATTGCTTTTGGCAAAATGGCCAACATTACTATTTTAATCCTGCTAATCCCTGAGCATGGAAGATCTTTCCATCTTCTGAGATCTCCTTGATTTCTTTCTTCAGAGACTTGAAATTCTTGTCACACAGGTCTTTCACTGGCTTGGATAAAGTCTCATCAAGATATTTTATATTATTTGGAACTATTGTGAAAGATGTCATTTCCGTAATTTCTTTCTCAGCCTGTTTATCCTTTGAATAAAGGAAGGCTACTGATCTGTTTGAGTTAATTTTATATCCTGACACTTTGCTGAAATTGTTTATCAGGTTAATTAGTTCTCTGCTGGGACTTTTGGGGTCATATAAGTACACTACCATATTGTCTGCAAATAGTGCTATTTTTATTTCTTCCCTTCAAATTTGTAACTTTTTGACCTCCTTTTGCTGTTTGATTACTCTGGGTAGGATTTTAAGAACTATATTGAATAAGTAGGGAGAGAGTGGGTAGCATTGCCTAGTCCCTGATTTTAATGGAATAGCTTCAAGTTTCTCTCCATTTAGTTTAATGTTAGCTACTGGTTTGCCATATATTGATTTTACTATGTTTAGATATGGGCCCTGAAATCCTGATCATACCAGGACATTTATCATGAAGGGGTGTTGAATTTTGTCAAATGCTTTCTCAGTATCTAATGAAATGATCATGTGGTTCTAACCTTTGAGTTTGTTTATATGGTGTAATACAATGATGGATTTTCATATATAAAAACATCCGTGCATCCCTGGGATGAAGGCTACATTTTCATGATGGATGATCATTTTGATATGTTCTTGGATTTGGTTTGTAAGAATTTTATTGAGTACTTTTGTGTCAATATTCATAAGAGAAATTGATCCAAAGTTTTCTTTCTTTGTTGGGTCTTTGTGTGATGTCAGTATAAGAGAAATTGTGGCTTCGTAGAAGGAATTTGGTAGTGCTCTGTCTGTTTCTACTTTGTGGAATAATTTGGATAGTATTGGTATGAATTCTTCTATGAAAGTCTGATAGAATTCTCCACTAAACCCATCTGGACCTGGGCTCTTTTTGTTGGGAGACTTTTAATAACTGCTTCTATTTCTTTAGGAGTTATGGGTTTGTTTAGATACTCTATTTGTTTCTGATTTAACTTTGGTACCTCTTATCTGTCTAGAAAATTGTCCATTTCCTCCAGATTTTCCAGTCTTGTTGAATATAGGCTTTTGTAGCAGGATCTGATGATTTTCTTTATACTTTCCCCAGATTCTGTTATGTCCCCCTATTCATTTCTGATTTTTGTTAATTTGGATAAACACTGTGATGGCTGGTTAGTCTACTAAGGGTTTATCTATCTTGTTGATTTTCTCAAATCTACATTCTTTCACAAGTCACAGCAGCTACTAGATACTTTTCCAGGATTACCAGGTAACCAATTGCACCCCATAGGACCCACAAAGAGCCTCAGACTTTTGGAGAAGTCATTCCAAAGGTGATATCAAAACTTCGAGTTATGGGCTATAAAAAATTTATACACAGTGATTTCTGGTATTGAGTCCATTTCTGCTTAAGATTCTGAAAATTGCTAATGTTTTCTGAACTGTGCTGTGACCAGCAGACTCAAGGAATGTGATAGTGTCAAAAACAAAAACAAAAAGAACCAAATCAAAAAGCTGAACCTGAATGAACTGAGAATGCACTTGTAGGTTATCTCCTTCTCCCTCTTCTTCTTACCATGCCCCTCCCTCTTCCCTCTAGCCACAACTGACATATGACACCCTTCTACTGTCTAGAAAAATGATCTTCCTAGATCAAAATGAGATAAGGGGAAAGGCAGAAATACAAGTGTACAGATACTTTCAAAAATCTGATGAAGATTTGTATTTGCTAATTTGTAAACCACAGATACCCAGATGATTCAGGTAATAAGTAATCAAAGACTGGGAGATTGCCACTTGAAAATCTGATTTTGGATCTCTGGAACCCACACAAAGCCAGACTTAGTAGTACAGATATTTAAAGACACAATGCTTCTAAAGCATAATGGGAAGAGAATACAGAATCAGCAGAATCTCATAAGCAAGAATCCTGTCCAATCCACAAAGTGATCTGTCTTAAATGAGGTAGAAAATACTTGACGTTGTTGATCTCCAAAAGCATCCCATGGGAAAAACTTATTCATGGTCATAGATGTAAATGTGTACATGCACCATACATTATTCACATGCCCATATGAGGGAAAACTTTAAATTCAGCTATGAATTCTATTCAAGATTATAAATGAGGCTTTTAAAACAAATAAAAATATATTTAAAACATAAGGACAAGGGTAAGACACATATTGTGATCAATGCGAAGTCCTGTTGTCTACATTAATTAAATCCAGAATGCATTTATGCTCTAAGAGATAATGTTAAAGATAAGACAAATATCATATCCAATTCTTCAAGAAAGTATAAAAAATGCAGTGTTGTATAAGCAATAAATACTTTCAAACCAAAATGGAAAATTCACAAAAACTGCATGAAAACAAGAAGATCCACTCTTCTAGTTTGAGCTTTCAGTCCTCATTTTGCAGCTCAGTTTCCCACTTCATTTGTTTCATTTATAATTAAACAAATGAAAATAAACTGTTGAATATCTAGAAACTTTTATAATTTTAAATTTAAATGTTATTTTATTATTTCATTAACTTCCCCCATGAGTTACTAATAATAACCAAAATAATTACCACAAAGAACTAATCATTAATCTTGAACTAACCAATTAATAAAGCAAACATGAGTGGCATTCTGTACCTTTAGGATATATGTGTCTTAGTATATCCTTCTTAAAAGCCTGTATCAAGACTGTAGGTGGGAGAAATGCCTTCATATTTGAATCATTGGACACACCAACAGAGTAAAACAAATTCATCAACTTTAACAACAGTCATGACACGTATAGAATAGAAAATCAGACCTGTGACTTTGCCTAGAACAAGTGACTTTAGTGTCCAGAATTCAACTTTCGTGGAGAAGTTATAGCTGAAGAGTTGCTGGTCCATCTGTAGGAAAATAAAACAAAGCCATAGCCCAGGATTTGAGAAGGTATTAATTCCATTTGCAAACTACTTACAGTCTCAAACGGGGAAGGATGCTCTTTAAAATGATCTCTCAAGAGAGACACAAAATGGCTCATCAGTTGTCCAAAAATACAAACAAAATACACTTTCTTTCATCTTTGAAAAATAAGGTCTTTATTGTCATATTTTTGTCTTCCCACTGCAAATTTTTCAAAGGACCCATCCCTAAAAACAAGTAACCAGAGAAGCCCATGTGGTACATGCTCTGACACATTAAATAGAACCCAGCTTTTGTGCCCATTCTCCCTTCTTCCTCCCCTCTTTTTCTTATGATTACCATTCTTTAATTCCCTCCATATCTCTGACATATTTTCAGATGTGGACTGTAGGATTTCCGCATTCTGAAGTATAGTTGGATAAATCCTTGAAGAAAGGCTGCACACATTGTTCCCACTGACAGCTATCGCTGTTCACCTCACACCATAAAGCTGAAGAGATGTCACTGCTAGATTTTTCCAGGCCTCAGTTTCTAAGGTGTCCCTTTAAAAATCACCGCTCGCTTCATGTATTGCTGATTCTACTTTGTTTCCCTCCTTCTTCTCCTTCCTGGGCTGCCACAGAAATCTATCTCTATTTTTCTCAATCTGAATGGATCCAGTAGATTCTTCAAATTTCTATTGTGTGGGGAAGATTTTGCATATACATGTATTATTTAAATGTCAGCAGACAACCACAGTGCAATTGGTCAGTCCTCCCTTTTAGTCTGAGATTGTATCTCACTTTGTCCTAGAACTTCACCAAATAGGGTAGGCTACCTGGCCCCCAGGCTCACAAAAAACAGCTTGTCCCTATCTCCTCTCTCACCATCACGGGGATTACAAGTGTTTGTCATCCCTCTTAGACTGTCTTAGACTCGAAGATCTGACCTCAAATCCTCATGCTGGCAACAGAAATGCTTCATCACCTTAGCCCTGCCCCTGATCTCTAATCCCCCATTTGAACATCTACATAATACTTTTCTCATCATTTTATAGTGCCCAGGCTATAATGGAAGAGAGACAGTCATAGGAAGGGGTAAATGAGTTGCTGAGTTTGGGGAAAATCAAGTGTATCAAGACAATTACCAAACTTCTCCATTTAGTTCCTCCATCCATAACTCTGTTTCTATACACATTCATTGAGTAACTCTCTTCAGAAACCTGACATTGTAGTTTATTGTATAATTTTAACACAAACCAGTACTCATACCATGTTATTTAATACTATTTTTCTTACCTAGATCATAATATTTCTTATTTAGTAACAGCATATATATATTGGAATTGGGTAATATGGTCAGGAGAATAAATATGCTATCTTCCTGTGTCAAAATAAGGTCTCTGCTCTAGGTTTTTCTGCTTTCTTGGACACTGCAAATACCAAGTGGGTGCTTATTATGGACTATAAACTGAATGGTGAATATTATATAGACAAAGAAAGGAAAGAAATACATCTTACTATCTGGGTTCTACTGGTCTTATGTGTAAAGAGGACAGGAAATAAAAAGGTACTCAAATATCTATTAAGTGTTCAACAGAATATGCCCCATTTAACCATCCAGTCTTCATTAAAGTTATAAACAAACAAGGGGCTGGGATATAGTTTAGTAAGGGAAGTGTATGTAGAAGAAGTACAAGGACCTAAGTTAGGTCTCAGAATACTGGTAAAATATCAAATGTGGTGTCATTCACTTCTAATTCGGGAGCAAGAGGCAAGGAGATCTCTTCAATTAGCTAGAGAAACAATCTAAGTCTACTCTATGGTATTTCTAGATCTATAAGAGTCTTTGTGTCCAGAAAAAAAAATAGAAAAAAGAAAGAAAGAAAAAAATAAAGACAGACAGACAGACAGAAAGAAAGAGAAAAAGAAAAAAGGATGACAGCATTTCTTCAACACTGAAAACTGAGGTTGACCTCCAGCTCCCACATGGTAGAGACAAACATTACAAAATAACAAGTTGTAATTACAATTCCTATCATTCACCAATTAAGCAGGTGTACTCCCCACCCTAACCCACACATGCTCAGATGTGTTTTTCCCATTCATTTCAGGAATTATGTAACATTATTTTTGTAATGTATGTAATTATGTCATGCAAATCATTTATGTTATATATCCGAAATAATTTAGGAACTTTCATCAAATTGTAATAACTCCTAGTTATCCCTATGTTCGCTCATAGGCCACAACAAAAACTGATTCTTATTTCTGTTCCACTGAAATTCCCTCCATGGCTTCGTATGTGTCATGTTTAAGTTACAAAGAATCATTCTAACTGATTTTTGTGTGATGTCACCCATTTCTCAATATAACTTTCTTTGCAGTGATCTCAGGAAGTTCAAAAGAGGAGGCTCAACCCAATCTTTTTTTAATTATTTTATTTTATATTTTATTATGTATTTTATGTATTTACATTCCAAATGTTATCCCGTTTTCCAGTCCCCCCCTCTCTGATACCCTCTTCCCCTGCTTTTATGACAATGTTACTTCTCTCAACCACCCACTTCCACCTCACCACCTTGGCATTCCCCTATACTGGGGAAATGAGCATTTGCAGGAGCAAGGGCTTTTCCTCTGATTAAAGCCAGACAATGCCATCCTCTGCTACATATACAGATGGAGCCATGAGTCCCTCCATGTATTCTTTTTGGTTAGTGGTTTAGTCCCTGTGAGGTCTGGTGGGCCAGGTTGGTTGGTATTGTTGTTCTTCCTATGGGGATGCAAACTCCTTTAACTCCTTCAGTCCTTTCTCTAACTCCTCCATTGGGATCCCTGTGCTCAATCTGATGGCTAGCTTCAAGCATCCTCATCTGTATCAGTAAGACTCTCGAAGAGCCTCTCAGCAGATATCCAAATCATGCTCCTGTAACTTGGTGGCATCAGCAGTAGTGACTACCAATATTATACCCTAAAGTCATACTACTTCTTGTGGTTTCAGAATAAATTTGACACTACTTAAAATCACCTAGAAGAAAGCCTCAATGTGTGATTATCTACATTGGATTGACATATATCGCATATTTGTAAGGAAATAAATTAAAATAATGATGTGGAGTCAGCCCACTGCGAATAGCACCATTTCCTAGTCAGAGAGTTTTAAACTGAATACCAATAAAGAAATTAAAATGGGCACATGCAAAAAGTGTGTATAGATACATTTATTTCTCTTTGCTTTTGAACTGTGATATAACTTGGTATGTTAAGTTTCTACCATTTTGACTTCACTCTGTTGATGACTGGTTATTTGGAATTATGACCTATGTTGATTATTTCAAGATATTTAGCACAGCAACTGAAATAAAACTAGTATACTTCTCCTTAAAGTCACATCAACCTTTATCACATAGCACGTGCAACATGTGGAATCGATCCACTTAATTCACAAATGTTCACTGAAGACCTTCTGATACATACTCTTTGGTAAAGAGAGAACTCTACAATAATAAAAGCAAACCAAGTTGCTGTTTTCCTCAAGTTCCATGGGTAGGTTATAGAACATAAAATGCATTTCATGTCAGTTAGCATTTGTTACTAAAGGAAAAGAGTATTATGACACAAGAATAATGGGCAAAAGTAAAGGGAACAGGTTAAAAGACTGTTAGGAGAGGGTTAAATATAGGTAGACATTGACATATTGATAAATAGTACACTTAAATAGGACAAGCCATCACATGCCTGAGGCTAAAAACAGCAGGAGTTTAACAGGGTTCTTTATGGAATGGGCTCTGCCATGACAGGAATGCACTATATGCTTTTCAGGTTAGAATCTGTGGCTCCTGAGGCACTGTGGGGGAAGTCTGTGAGAGTAACGGAGATGGCAAGACACACTTCAAATGAATGAAGCATCATTTCAAAAGCTGGTATTCTGGAATAAATAAAAAGCAGAAAGAAGGTTGAGCACCAGTATTCATCTCTCTCAGCTTCCTAACTGAGAACTGAATGCGACTAGATGCCTCATGCTCTTTTGGCAAATATGGACTGTACTCTTAAACGGCAAGGCAGAATTAATTTGAGCTCTTTGTTGGGTATTTTGTCACAGCAATAGATAAGGTAACTCACATGGAAGAGGGTTTTTGGAAATCAGTATATATCAATGTTTCCATGAATTCTGAAAATAAAATGGTAAAATCTAGCAATCTACATAACTGAAGAAAAATATACTTCTTCCCTTGAGCCAGAAAATTCTTGTATCTTTTGTCTGCTTGCTTATTTTTTTATTAGTTAATAATAAATTGGTTTACGCTTAAGACAACTAGTAGGTAGAAGTAGAAAGGTTTTTAAAAGGCCAGAAGACATAAGGATGATGGAGCTGTATTTGTGGGAAGGCCATGAGATTTGACCCATAGGCAGTAAGGCTGACATTAAAGGTCTGAGTAGTTGGGACCAGCTGTGGAAGAGAAAAAGAGACAGCACAAGCTGTCAGGTTATAGGAAGAATTAGACGAATGGTAATGTGTAATGCTTCTTCTAAAGGAGACATACTTTACAGTAAAATAGAACAAAGTCATCTTCTGAGAAAGATGTCATCGCATCTGTTGTAAGAAAAGAGGCATTTGATGTTATGAATTTGAAGGATCCAAGATAAATAGATTAAACTTACATGAACAAAATGGTGAATGTTAAACTAAATAACATTCTCACTTATGATCAAAGAGAAGTAGTCTAGACTTTAGCTGGACTTTATTAAGATCTGCCCTGCTCTGCTTTTGTCTTTTTATATAGAATCATTAATATTTCATAGAATCCAACCACACTATCTTTTCAAACATTTTTGCCTGTGCACGAAGAAACCCTTCAGATACCTTGTCTTTCTTTCCTTCCCAGTAAGATCTTACTTATCTTGAAAACCAAGTTTGCACTAGGAAGTAAGTAATGATGTGTAGAGGAGACCTGTGCCTTCCCAAGGGCTTCTGCATCACCTGTGCCCTCCTTTGCAGCCACCTGTACCCTATGCCCACTTTCCCCAAGGCCTTTCTACAATCTTCTGTACTTTCCAATTTGCATGCATCATTCTTGTTGCTCACTCATTCTGGTTAAGAGCTTATTAAATTTGAGAACAACTAGGAGGTCCAGTGTTTTCTCCTCTCCAGTGATTTCTGATAGAATAGCTCTAGTGGGGAATTCAAGAATGTGAATTTGTGCTTCTTAACTCTTTCCTAGGTGATAACAATGCCAGTGAGAAGGAGGAACATAGCTAAAAGCTGGGTTGGAATCTGTGGCAACTCTATACTCTAGGATGTGGCTTGATTGAGCTCAGATATGTTTGATGCAGAAGCCTTGGTATGAAGGCTGAATGAAAAGGTCAGAACTGAAGTACCTGAATGGAAATTTCTGGCCCGTCTTTGCTAATCTTCACCTGGTGCACTCTTCCATTGGCCAAGTTCTCTGTGCTCATGGTATACACATGACTTTCTCCTTTGCTTAGTCGAAAACGAATCTGTAAACTTCCTTGAAGAAAAAGAGAGTGGGGGGAGGACTCAAATTAAGAATAACAAGGCCAACATTGAAAGACATGATCAAATTGTTCATAATTTTTTTATTTCTCCTTTCTGGGTCTTCCTGACTCAACATTATTATTATTTAAAAAAAAACAGAACCATATATTCAGTGGACTTGAAGTACAATCTTCTAAATGTGCATACAAATTAAAGTGTGCTTCTGTGTTCTTGTTGCTATTGTTGTTTTATGTATGGGACATTTTAAGTTGAAATGCAAGTTTGAAATAAGCTCACATATGTAGTCTTGTAATTTCAGCTCTCTGTTAGCTGAGACAGAAAGGTCAGGGTTTCCAAGTCAGTTGGGCTGAAAAGAGAGACCCTGCCACAAAAAAGCAACTAGACAGAAAAAAGAAAAGCGTAAGAGGTGGAAGAAAGGAAGGAAGCTAGGGGAAAGGGAAGGAGGGAAAGAGGAGTGGAAGTAAGCAATCTGCTTGGACAAGTACACCCACAGAACTGTTTTGTAACAGAAATGAGAAAACATGAATATGTCATGAATATGACTCTCATGAAATGGTTTTCTAAAATCACCTTTCATTTATGAGTTTGAAAAAAAAGAACTTGCTATTTACACTCATTGAAATGTAATGTAATGTCTCTAAATTAACTGTTGTCTGGTTAAGGCAAGTTGACCAATCTAAACCTTCATGGCTTCTTAAATTCAAATTTTATCAGCACAGTGGTTTTCACACACAACTGTTCACTATCCATAAGATTAGGAAAACAGTTCATTAAATTCCAACCTCAGAGCTTACATAATGGAAGGAAACTAAAGAGACTTGAGGAGAGACTGGAAAAAAATATGAAGGACTTTCTTTCCTTGTCTTGTGTGTGTGTGTGTTTGTGTGTGTGTGTGTGTGTGTGTGTGTGTGTGTAAAAGCAAGAATATTGAGGGACTAAATAAAACAAAGGATTACATCATAAAAACAATAGGTAGTATGGTGTGAATATCCTTTGGTAATTGGAAAGCTACTGTATATGAAAACATGACAAAGAAAACAAACATTCATTGCTTCCTTTTCCCACGAGTGTGCACATTTTAGCTTTCCAACATGGATGCCTAAAGTGGTTGAGTAGAGTGGCCCAGGTGCATAATACAGGATGCTTTCTTGACTCTGTGAGGTTAGCTGCACTGTATAGTTGGACACTTCCTTAGACTTCGGAGGTACATAAGAGAGCAGAAAATATTGTGAACAGAGTAAAGTGTCATTCTATGAGGAATATTAAGGAGAAATGTACATTTTCTCAAATTTGAACCAAAAAGATGGATTGTGGTATATCCCTTCACATTTTCTCATTTCTCTGACCTTTTTCAACTCATTAATTTTTGCCATTTCTGGCAACCATATAAAACCAGAGGCTTGTGTTCAAGATTGATATTCTTATCCCAGTGTTAAATTCTTCTTTTCCATTACCTGTATCCCTCTTAGTAAATATTCGCTGACTCTCTATTCCCTAGTGTTCTTTATCCCCACACTCCTCCCTCAAATTTACACAAGAGTAAATACTTTAGGTTCATAGTCCTAGAGGTAGACTGTCACAGGGAATGTACTATCAATACAAAAGTCTAAACAATAGGCTAAGTGCCAGGGCAAAAGTGGTGGAACTCAGCGAGTTTGATTCCGTTTATCCCACTCTGCTGCCTGGGTAGGGGCTGGGCTAAAGGGAAGTGCTAGGCGTGGGAAAGTGCAGTCTGAAATGTGGAAAGCTGGACCCGGTTTAGGGTCCCCAAGTCTGCAATATGAGTGAGAAGGGCTTCTCTGATTCTTGGACATCCAGGCACCATTGAGAGTCTGGCAAGAGCTGATAATGGAGTCAAGGACCTGTGAGATTGGAACAGCGTCTAGCCCAGGGACAGGGAAAAGGGGCACCCTGGATTGTCTCCTCCTTAGCTTGGCATAGGTAGGCTAGAAGTTCAGAGATCCTACTACAGGAAAATTAAGCTGTGAATCTGTAGGAGAATGCCTTCCGTACAGCAGATTTTGATGAAAGAGGTAATCCATGGTTGTAACCTGTCTGTTGACTGTTCATGGCAGAAAGTGGACGCATACCTGTAATAAACTCACTTCTCAAGGTGGATCCGAAATTAAATACCATTTGCAAGGAGGAATGTCTGGGAAGAAAGCTTATTCGCTAAGCCCTCAGGGCCTCTAGGTGCCTCATTGACATGGAGATATCAGTTTAACAGCCTATATGACTTTTCCCTTTCCCTTATTTGGGGAGTGTGGCATGTGTTCCAGGCCAGGAATCTGGAATGGAGTGGAAAATTTCCTAAATCTGAGGTGAGTGCCCACAGAGTCTCTGTTTCTCAATCTGTTCTACTAACCGAGTTTCCTGGCATGGTTTTACTGTTAAACAATGAATCATTTTGCATTTATCTCTCATGTGGTCTTACTTTTCTCTCTTTTGCACATCAGCAGTGCTGTGCATTCAGAGGACACTTTCTCGGCATGACTATGAACAGAGATTTGCTGTTTACAATACAAAACTTAAAAGTGGGAGGTAGATTGGACAGGGGGATGTCTGGGAAACCAGGAAAGGGAATAACATTTGAAATGTAAATAAAAAATATCGAATAAAAAATAAATAAAAATTTAGCTTTTAAAAAAAAGGATTTTTTTTGAGATGCAGTTCCTGAAGTAAACGTTTCAATTAGAATGGAATATTGTCTCTATGAGTACCCCATACAATGTTAGTGGGCCATTTTAATGTTGATACACTCAAATTATATCTATTTTTCTTCATTTCTTATTATTTTGAGACAAATCTGTTTCCTTCTATCTCACACTGTCTCTCTCTCTCTCTGTCTGCCTCTACAACTCTGTGAGTGTGAGTTAGGGGATCAATTACTACTTAAAGATCATAGTGGGTTCTGGTGAGATGTCTCAACCAATAAAGGTGTTTGGCTAATTAGATTCCTTCCCCAGGTCCCAAAAGGAAGAAGAAAATTTACTCCCAAAGTTTTCTTTTAACCTACACACACAAGACATGGCACAATCCACACTCATACAGAAATATACAATGAAAATAAAAATATGAAAAATTCTTTAATTGAAAATGATAATACAAAACTTATATTACATAAAAAGTAAAACAAAAGACAGTGATGAGGATGTTTTGTCAAAGGAATCACTTTTGCAACATAAAAAAAGTGCCTTTATCGAACTGGACAGAATTGCATCACATGTCTTATTAAACCTATCTCATTACGGTTAAGTCTTTGCCTTCCATGTTCAACTAGAAAGTTCTTTGCTATTCCTCCCTTAATTTATAGATATAAGAAAACAACAACAGGGAAAAGAAAAGAAAGAAAGGAAGAAAAAAAGAAAGAAAGAAAAAAAAAGAAAGAAAGGAAGGAAGGAGAGAAGAAAGAAAGAAAGAAAAAAAGAAAGAAAGAAAGAAAGAAAGAAAGAAAGAAAGAAAGAAAGAAAGAAAGAGAAAGAAGAAAACAAGCATTGGAAATTGAATAACTCCTTAATGTATTCACTTAACTATTTTTAAAGTCACATGGGGGCAGAAACTAGATCTACCTGCTTCAAAATGGTCTTCCTTAATAATGAAGCAGACTAGTCATTCCTCCCTGAGCAGAAAGGCCTTCTATGGGAGATGTTTGCATACTAGTGTCCTTTTCCCCGGTGAAATTTCAGGGTTGTTTGGATTTGCATTTCCCTAATAACTAAGGATATTGAACATTTCTTCATGTAGTTCTCAATCATTTAATATTCCTCAGTTGAGATTTCTTTGTTTAGCTCTCAGTTTTAATAGGGTTATTTGTTTCTCTGGAGTCTACTTCTTGAGTTCTTTGCATATATTGGATAATAGCCCTCTATTAGATGTAGATTAGTAAAGATTGTATCCCAATTTGTATGTTGCCTTTTAGTCATATTGACAGTGTTCTTTGCTTACAGGAGTTTTGTCGATTGCTGATCTTAGAACATAAGCCATTAGTGTTCTATTAAAAGAATTTTCCCCTTTGCCCACTTGTTCAATGCTCTTCCCCACATTTTCTTCTATTAGGTTCAGAGAATCTGGTTTTATGGGGAGGTCCTTGATCCACTTGTACTTGAGCTTTGTACAAGGAGATAAGCATGGATTGATTTGCATTCTTCTACATGATAACTGGCCATCCATCCAGACACTGCCCACCTGGGAATCAATCCCATATACAGTCACCAAACCAAGACACTATTGGGGATGACAAGAAGTACATGCTAACAGGAGCTTGATATACCTGTCTCCTGAGAGTCTCTGCCAAAGCCTGACAAATTCAGAGGTGCATGCTTACAGACCACCATTGGACTGAGAACTGGGTTCGCAAAGGAGGAGTTGGAGAAAAAAACTGAAGGAGCAGAAGGGTTTTGCAACCCCATAGGAAGAACAAAAATATCAACCAACCAGACATGCTAGTCCTCCCAGGGACTAAATCACCTACCAAACAGTACACATGGAGGGACCCAGGTCTCCAGCCACATATGAAGCAGAGGATAGCCTTATAGGCCATCAATGGGAGGAGAAGCCCTTAGTCCTCTGAAGGCTTGTGGCCACAGTGTAGGGAAATGTCAGAGAGAGGAGGTTTGACAGAGTGGGTGGGTGGCCTCATATAAGTAGAGGGAAGTGGGATAGGATATGGAGTTTTGGAGGTAAAAGCAGGAAAGGGAATAACATTTGAAATGTACATAAAGAAAATATTCAATTAAAGAAAAAAAGATATGCTGAGATTACAAGCATGCACTATTTCATCTGTTTTTTCTGTGGCACTTAGGGATTCAAATTCAGATTCTTAAATGTTTGTAGCAAATGCCTTGCATATTGAACCACCTTCCTAACTCCTTTGTTAGTCTTGACAAGCAAGCTACCTAGTTCGAATCTAATGTCAACTTCCACATTTCTTTTCATCCTTGGGGTCTAGTTAAAGACACTACTTCAGGAACCACCATTCCTCCCTTCTATTCAATCTATGCTTGTTTCTATATATCTATGATCAAGTTCCCATTAGTTTTTTTTTAATTTAAAAAAATCTTAATTTTATTTTTATTGTAATATCTGCTACATTTCTTTAGTTTTTTCTGGTCTATACTGGGAATCCCTAGGCTTTTGCCATGCTTCCTGTCTCCCATTCCTGTGTCCTCCTTACTCTCAATCACAATCCTTTCAGATTTATTTAGGCTTTCCCCAAAACTAATGCTACTGTCATTTGTAACATCTCTATATCAAATTGCTCATGTACAATCCATATCTAATATTTATTAACATTTCACATTGTCCTTGTCATTCATGATAAATTCATTATTTTCATAATATATCTGACTCTAGTTTTATCCTCAATTAACTACTAATTCGTTCTCCCACTTTATGACTGACTTTCCCACACTCTGTCTTTGCATAATGTTGAAAATATCAGGGTATGCACATCCCTGAATGTCTCTATAAATAAGACTGGATAATCTCATAAATTCTTGTAGCTCTAGGCCATCTTTTCAAATGGCTGGGAAGACTGGTGACAGGATCTTCTGGAGACTACAAACTGAAGTTAAATTATCATCAGGCATTTTTTTCTGGAGACTACAATCTGAAGTTAAATTATCATCAGGCACTTTTATTGAAGGCTCCAGAGGAACATGAAATGTGTGTGCATGCTTGTGTGCATGTGTATATGTGCCTGCATGTAGATGTCTTGCTTGTGCATATGTATACGCACAAGCATGGTTGATATATATATATATATATATATATATATATATATATATATATATATATGTGTGTGTGTGTGTGTGTGTGTGTGTGTGTGTGTGTGTGTGTGTGTGTGTGTGTGTGTGTAGAGAGAGACAGACAGACAGACGGTGTTTTCTAATTTTTGGAAGCCACTGGAGATTCTTATTCCTTGTCATTAATCAGCATCACTGACAATACTGCTTCTATCATCAGGTTGAATGGCCATCAGACCTATCAAGGATGCCTCTGTGCTTCTGTAACCACTTATTTCAACCTTTACAATACTACAATCATTGTGTTTATCTCCCAGCATGATCAAGTAAGATTTCATCTTAACAAAGTACATCAGTTAATATTCTGTCTATGTATGGTTACTCCGAATTTGGTAAAGATAAAAAACTTGCATGAAAAATCTCAAAATTGATTAAATATCATTATCAATATAGTTGAAATATCACTGGTTACTCAGTTTTATTTCATGGTTTATCTTAAGGATTATTTTCATAGTCTGTTATTCAGTCATCAAAACTTTTCAGATAAAGGTTATTCCTAGGACTCAGTGAATAAGCACTGGGTTTAACAATCACAAGACCCTGTAATCTAACACCTTGCACAGAAATAAACAACAAACACAACATAATTATCAATATTATATGCATAGTGTTATTGTATAGAAACTAAAGTAGAAAAATTTAATTCTGTGAAATAAATCTGAGTATTTATAATTAGTCATTTTACATAGATTTTCCTTCACATTTCATAATGTTTATATTGTAAATTTACATTTCATCATGCTTATCTTAAAGCAACCCATTAAATCTGAGCATATAAACATTCAGAATTGTTTAGAAGTTTTTAGATCAATGAGTACAGTAAAGCTACTCTGGTTTCACCAAACAAACCAGAAAAAATACACCTGACTTGAGAAACTACATTTCTCATTAAGAAGCTAAGCTTATTTCCTTTCTAGGAATTGTATTTACACTGACATGTTTGTCAAGTGACTATTATATGCAGCGATAGACTTATACAATAGAAAACCTATTAATTATTTTTAAAAAATCTCCACAAAATTCATGTATTGGAAGAGGTTTTATTATCAGAATGTCCACACTACTCAGGGTAAACTACAGACTGACTGCACTGTATTCAAATTCTAGTGACAATATTTTGTAAAATAGAATCCTATATTTATATAATACTACAAAATCCCAAAGAGTAAAAATAATTTGGAGTACCACAAACAAAAGTATCACATATGTAAAATAGTATTGTCAATTAACAATATTTATAAAAAAAACAAACCAATGGCTTAGAATCAGGCATCTAGGACTATATAAGAAAACCAGAGCTCAGGGTTAATAGACACACAAGGCACAAAATCTCGATGTTTAAAAATGTTTGTTTATTTTTGAGATGACCTATGAAGGATGCATTTAAGTAAAAGCATATATTCCAAAGCACACTTGTGAAAAGAGAGAGTGGCATTCACGAGTCAGATCTTCCCTTCACCATAGGTTCTGGGCCTTAAGCTCATGTCATCAGACTTACACACCACTGCCTTTTCTCACTGAGCATCCGGCTGTCCCTGAGAGGCTAAGAAGAATCTCAGGTTGCAACCCCAATTATCTTTTGGAAATTATCACCTTTAATTTTGGCTTCATATTTTTTAAAAAATGTTTTTTTTTCATATTTCTTGGTATGCTATTTGTAGTTTTAGGTTATACATTTATACCTGTGAATATGTTCTGGGTCAACTTTTGAGCATGAATCCCATTTTGGTCTGTTTTGTTGGCTTTATTAGTTCCTCCCTGTGAAGAGGCAGTCCATATTCCTTTCTGTATTCTTTAAGATCTATAAAGAATTCACATGTGAGGACTTAGAATTGTCAGTGTGGGGTAGATATAATCAGCAAATATCTATCTATATATATATATATGTATATATATGTGTGTGTGTGTATTCCATTTAATTTCATATACATGTATGTATGTAAGTATGTATTGCATCTAAAGAAAATAAAATGAATATTTCAAAGAGATACCTGTTTCCCACTTGTATTTCTATATGAGAGACATGTATTGCAAACGTGAAGATAAACTTTAGAGGCCTGATGAAGAATGGATTACAAAATTTACTATGTTTATACAGTGGAAAAATAAATCCTTCCATTTGTAACGTGTTTTGGGAGTGGGGCGTTTCTGATAAATGAAAAAGAACAGACACAGAAACAAAGGTAGCATGGGTGCTCTCATACATATAGACTCTGAAAATTTAATCCCATAGACTTGAAGAGGAGAGTAGTGGTAGTATGAGGAGTGATGAATAGAGATACTTATCAAAGAGCATACACTGCCAGATATAAGAGGGAGAACATGTTTTGAGAACATAATTCTTAGATAACTGGAAATAGAACAGTTAGAAACTGCAGGATTTATTATAGAATCAAAATTTATATATATGTTTTGAATCTTTGTCAAACTGAAAAGGTAAGATTTGGAACTAGAATGAATGATTAGAATGTAAAATCATGCGCTGCACTTATAGAAGGCCCCATGAGCATGAGAATGCATATCCTATAGTTTTTTGCAAAACAAGTTTAATGCTTCTATACATGTCTTTATGATGTGGGAGTAATGAATTGGTTCATTCACATCTGAGGCCGCTCCCAACTTTTATAACTACAGCTCCCAGGACCTGATGCCATTTTGTGTCCTCTGAGGACACCTGAACGTATATGCCCATGCTCAAATGCAGACACACACACACACACACACACACACACACACACACACACACACACATACTATTAAAATAGAAATACATCATTAAAATTAAAAGAAAAATGTGCAGAATGGTGAAATTAAGAGTTTCTTTGATTTAACTTCTGACTTGATACATATTAGAATTTAACTGCTGATCTGATACAATCTGAAATCACCTGAAAAGAGAGCCTTAACTGGAGAATTGTCTACATTATCTTATCCTCTGTGCATGTCTCTGGTAGACTGTCTTATTTTTGATTCATGTGGAAGGACACTGCCCCCTTGTAGTAACGCAAATTCTGAGGCAAAGGACCCTGAACTGAATGTATAGGAGAGGAAAAAGTAAGCAAGAAATGAAACAGACAGGTCTTCCTGCGTTTATTTCTCTCTGCCCTTGACTGTACATGCAATGTGAACAGTGTTCCTCTTAACTTTCTCTGTGATGTCTCTATACCAATATGTTGTGATGTAGAATTGTAAGCTGGATAAACCTCTTTCTCCCATGGGTTTCGTTTTGCCAGGGCGTTTTATCACAGAAACAGAACAGAAACCAGAACAGCTGCGAACAAATCTAATCCATCCCCTTGCTTCAGATCTATGCTTTGGGCCCGGTCGTCACATGTACATGGGATACCGGGTCCACAAGAGATACTTTATCCTGTATGTGCTTAGAGATCCCATTGACCTGCTAAAGATGTGTGTTTCTTTCCTTGGAGACGAAATTGACTTCACATCCACGAAAATGAAAACGTTTCTCCTATTTTTATATGATTTATGTGATTTGAAGTCACTAGGACTCAATGCAGTAATTAGTCTTTTAAAAAGTCACATTCATGCAGCTTTATGAATTTCACACTATGCTTTTTGATCCAACTCCCTTTGAACATAGACAATCTTCATAAAAAACACTTAAAACTTTAAAATATCTGACAGTAATGTCACTCATATATGACTTTGAATACTCAGTGTTTTATTGTCTATAGACACTGATGGAATAGAGGAATACTTGGTGATCTTGTGAGGCTTAGTGCCTGGTAGTAGAATGGTCTGAGAGGTATTACATCCTTCTCATGAGGATCTCTCTCCCATGTTATTTATCTCTATGTTGCCTTGTGAAGGATTCTACTTGTGCAAACCATCTACTGACATGTTACACACAAAGTGCACTTCTCTCAAAATGCAGTGTTACTAACTCATGAAAGCAAGGTACGAGGGAGCAATACAGAACCACAAGGTGGCCAAAAGAAGTATTTCATTGAGTTTATTCAGATCTAAATAAGAAAATCACAAAGACTTTCAGAGAAGAGACATTCTGAATTTGGTGTCTCGAAAAACCACATAACTTTTTTTTTATTTCCATCAATGATGAAAAAGCTAGGCTCAGAGTGCACATTTGCAACCTCAGTGTCAATAGAGTAGAAACATCTAGATCCACAGAGTTAGCTAGGCAGTCAGCTTACCCATTCAAAGAGTTTGCATTTATTAGAAATCCTGTCTCAGAAAAGAATAAAAAAATCTTATAGCCAGAACTTATGGAGTCATTTTTTCTTTTTGTTCCTTTTTTAAAAGATGTATTTATTTTATATAAATGAGTTCTCTATTTGCATGAACACCTGCATGCAAGAAGAAGGCACTGAGTCCCAGGATAGATGGATGTGAGACATTATTTGTTTTCTGGGAACTGATCTTTTTTTTTTCTCTTTTTTTTCGGAGCAGGGGACTGAACCCAGGGCCTTGTGCTTGCTAGGCAAGCGCTCTACCACTGAGCTATTCCCAACCCCGGAACTGATCTTAAGTGTGGAAGAGGGGCTAGAGAGATGGCTCAGTGGTTAAGAGCACTGACCACTGACCGTTCTTCAAGAGATCCTGTGTTTGATTCCCACCAACCTCATGGTGGCTACAACCATCTGGAATGGGAATTGATTCACTCTTCTGGTGAATCTGAAGAGAGGGACAGTGTACTCATACATACATAAAATGAATAAATCCTAAAAAAAAGTTTGGAAAAACGGAAAGATTGAACAATGTTAGCTGGTAAGGCATCTCTCCTGCCTCTAGAGCCAATTTCTTTCTTCCCAGAAGACTTTTTTGTGTCAAGTTAATGTAAGACTATCTATCACAGAAATATGAAAATTATGCTTTCCATGAAAGTAGGGAGATATTCCAGTGGGTTTATGATTTCACTAGTTCGGTAGAATGAAAGGTGTAGCTTAGTCAGAATAAAGCGCATTATCTTTGGACCTTTTATCTTCTTAGTGTCTGTTAGGTTCAGTATAGTATTCAGCCAAATGTGAAGAAGACAAGGCATTTGAGCCAGTTTCTTGTACTTTCATAAGTGAAAAACAGACAAAAACAGGGGCTGGGGATTTAGCTCAGTGGTAGAGCGCTTACCTAGGAAGCACAAGGCCCTGGGTTCGGTCCCCAGCTCCGAAAAAAAGAACCAAAAAAAAAAAAAAACAGACAAAAACAAAAAATAAAAAAACAAATAAAAACAAACAAACAAACAAAGAAAAAAATGTTCAATTAGAGATGATTTCCTAAACCACTTTCTTAAATCATTAACACTCAGAATAACCAGCTCTTAAATAACTTCAGGCACTTCCTACATGTACAACTAACGTAGCCTTGGTCTTTGGCCTGTTGTCATGGAGGTGATTTATTACTCTGGTTTGTGGGTTATAAGAGAGTGGAATAGCAGCAGGTTCTGATACTGCTATATAGGATGTTGTGTCTTATTTTAGCCTTGCCTTGGATAGAGGAGCACAGATTTGTGACCATCTAGAATTTTTGTCCAGAAAATTAGGGGAGTGTATCTACAGAATTCGTATTGTGTGCCATACTAGTTTTTATGTGTCTTTGCCTGATGTAGAGCTTTTGAGGTCACATAGTATACAGGCTCATGAAGTTTGTTTCTTCACCATCCATGAGGGATATCTTACTTTTCTTACCCCATCTTAAAGAAGCAGCAGTGTTTTCTGAATTAGAAATCATATGGCATATTAATTTTCAATAGTTATTATTTTTAGAAAATAAACCTAGAGACTAAAATGCTCTGTGACTCAGTACTCATCAGTAAAGCAGATGACCAATTACATAATCATATCCAGTCCTGGCTTATAATCTCATATTATATATGAATTTGTCTCAGTTGTATTTTGAAGAAGGATCTTCTAGGGTCCTGAATTCTATCTATCAGAAAGTCATATTTTCAGAGTAATCATTTGTCCATGTGAATGCCTTTTACATAGTAGGTGACTTTTATAAACATACAGTGATAATTAACAACTTGAGCAGATCTAAAATGACTTAGGAGCTAAGTCTTTGCACTTGTCTGTGGTTGAGCTACCAGAATAAAATTGGGGGGAATACATCTTAAATATTGTCAGTACCTTTTCAAAATCTGGGGCCTCAATTTAAAGAGTTGTTTCAGCTATGAAAGCAGGCTTTAGGGTAAGTATTTTATCATGAGTGGAAAGGCCTAGCAACTTAGGTAATTCCATATTTAATGGCAAGAGTGTGAGGTAGCATCTTTTCACATCGTAGATGGTCAGGGAGCATAGACAGGTGTAAATGCACTAATAAGTTGTAACGTATAAGCTTCTTCACTTTCTGCCTACATTCCCCATTTGGGCTCACTATCCTAAAGTATTCATAACCTCTCAAAATATCAGCCTGGTTCTAAATGCTTAAACACATGGACCAATTTGTAGCATTTCAGATAGAAGTTATAAAAATTTCCCCCTAACGTTATAGCTTAAATGTTGTCTCACTATGTACAATAGACCTACTGTAAATTAAATGTCTCTGTAACATCTTAGTAGTTCAAATAATGTGTGTAATACTAATATTCAATCTCTTAGCTTTAAGCAATCATAAAATAATAAAATAAAATAAAAACCAATTACATATTTCTAATGTACAATATCATGTGAAAATATTCCCATGGAAAATGAGAAGGATATGAATTAGCAAGGGGAAACAGAATAAAGAACCCTGAATCTTGATAGGGTAAAATTAGAACCTTGCAGCACATTAGGTCGGATAAAAATGGTGGCTGGGGAAGTTCCACATTTTTACAGTTCATCAAGGTAAGGAAAGCAAGATGACTTGGCAAGATACAGAATTCTACAATGCTTCAGGATCGGGAAGCGAAGTGGCAGGAGAACCTCTATTTGCAGTAGCTGGAAGAGGAAATATCAACTCTTCACATTTTGATGAATCAAGAAGAAAAATCCAGACATGGCTTAAGGTTAGGATGTTACCCTCCTTGAGGCCTCTCCTTGAGGCCTAGGCCCTACCTCCCAATGTGACTATGATTACCCAAAATAGCACCATGTGAAAATAAACCATTTTCACACATAAACCTGCAGGAAACATTGTATAACAGTCTTAGTCTAAAATTCTTTTTAGAAAATTTTAAAATTAATTTTACCATCTAGGGCAGATGAGAATGGAGAATGGTAAAATAAAGAAATATAGCTAGAAAGCGGAGAAGACAGAATTAAAAAAAGAGAAAAACTGTCTAGGACAGGGTGTGCTGGCAGATGGTATGCATGAAAACCACGTATAAAGAAGGAGCCTTAATGTCTAAGATGTTATAGCTACAGGTAACATGGACCCAGCCCACTCTCTAGATTCCTCCCACAGCATGCAGTCTATTTGTCCATGGCAATTGGACATTCTGGCAGATTCTACTCACTTCTTGCATTGCATCTTTGCCCTCCTCCATTTGAAATTAAATTAAATTACATTTATGGTGTTAAAAATGTAGTAAAGCATTGTGTATTCTCTTAAGTTTTTTCAGAACATTAAATTATGTCTCTAATAAGGTATATATTTTATTAATATGTGATTCTTCCAACATAATGGGAGGTTTGAGACAGCTGAGAATACGGATCTTTTGTTCATCTTTGTTTCTTTTGTGTTGCATAGTACTTAATAAAAATCACCAAAGAGCTTTAATACAATGTTAAAGAGAAAATAAAAAAAATGTTTTATAAGAGGGAAAACAACCACGGTTTGCATAGAATACTATTATTAGTTAAATAACAAGCAAGAAATTAGAAGACTACAACTTTGAAGAGAGATAGAGAAGAAAACTGCTAATCTAAGAACCATGAATAGGAAGCTGCTGCAGACAGATGACTGATTTGTTTAATTCATAGGCAACCACACATAGAATGACATTGCACTAAACTCATGCTTCAAGGTCAATTTCCAGTTAGTCCTCCCAGGTCATCAAATTAAAGTCCAACTATGCTATATGGTATCAAAAACCATGTTCTTTCATAAGATACCCCACACTTATTTAATAATAGAATCACTATAGAGTTCCATAGTACATTGACCTATTCAAATCCTGAATCTGCACACCTATTCGTCAACATGCTATTCCTGACAGGTAAAAAAGAAGAGTAATGGCTTCAGGTAATAAGTTTTTATAAGATTCCAGAGACTCAAGACATTATCTAGATGACCCTGGCCAAACAAGCAAGCGTCCTAGTGTATGATGGCCTGGATGCAAAATGTTTATATATTCATAAAATTGTGCAGAATGAAGCTCACTGAAATATTAGGGTATATGTAATATAGCACTAAGAAATGTTGATTTGCATTTCAGTTATTATTTTGATTTTGTGTTTTACACACTTTAAAGCTACATGCTCAGGAATTGAATAAGGGACCAGGGTAAACACTGCCCTGATTTCATCATTATCATCACATCACATCCATCACTACCTTCTTCATCTTCATCATCATCAAACTAGATGTTCCTCTTGTCACTGCCAAAATGATTCTGCCTATATCTATACAAATTCTATGCCACATTTAAGGACTCCTATCCCAACGCACCCATCTGAAGGAGAAAAAAGTACAGACCTGAACATAGAGATTGCTGCCTGGGGATGTATCATTAGTAACTGCTCTCAGCTGAGTGTGCAGTTTGCTGGGTAGTCAGAAGCCTACCATAACACCCAAAGACCTAATTATCATCTCAAATTTAGATCTCTGGGCTGTGATAAGAAAACAGATAAAATGCTGGAGTGGTGAGTTTTTTAATTGTTATGTATAAGGGAAAAATTATGCTGCAATAAATCATTTGGTGAATTCTAACTCAATTATAATTGAAGTCAATGGCAACCTAATGAGCAGGCCTCTCCTTTATCTGTTTTCTCTGAATGAGGGAGGGACAAAAAACTAGAAGAAAGTGGAGACAATGAGAGCTTCCTATCTGCATTCATTTCATCTAGAATACTCTCCCTGCTGGGAAGCAGGCAAAGGATTTCAGACACAGTTGGAAATCAGTCACTGAGTAATTTCAAAAGCAATTCATTAGCTCCCAACTATAGACACATTATCTATGCTTTAAAGAGTCTCTCCCATTCATCTTTATGGCTGATTAGCACAATATGTTAAAAATTAATATGTTAAAGATTTTCACTGGTTAAAGTTAATACAGCACTATGTTTTTTTATACTACCAAACACCTGCCACATGCATGATCTTATATCCATAGATTATATAACAATTCCCTCATGTATCCATGATAACACTGATGAAACATGCTGGATGATTGTTTGGAATCCTTTTTCCAGAGGGAGACTAGATGTGATTATGCTTGTCCTTGGGTGGTACTGGTGTTATTACTGTCAGAATGCTTAGAGAGAAAAACACTTAAGGCATCAGTGATAGGTTTTATTAGAAATCCAATGTATTATTTATCATGTATTATTTATTGTTTGCAATTAATATGTATAAAGTACTTTGA
Source organism: Rattus norvegicus (assembly GCF_021556685.1). Lineage (NCBI taxonomy): Eukaryota > Metazoa > Chordata > Mammalia > Rodentia > Muridae > Rattus > Rattus norvegicus. The sequence continues at coordinate 9,847,932 of NC_141546.1, read as the reverse complement.
GGTTCCAGGAGTAAGCTGGAATACAAACACAAGGTGTGTGCATAATTATCAATACTTCACTGGGGATTATTGCCACTTCTGTCAAGGGTGAATTTATTTACAGACACAAGATACTTAAATGATTTCAAAACAACCCAGGGCATAGTTGGCCTGTCTGTAGGATGAATTCATTTACAGACTTCTCAAGAACACACTGCAATCTCATCACATGCATAACACATTGTAAGATATACTTTCAACCACAGAGACCACAGCATCCTTCCACAATTACAGCAACTCTCCTATATATTGAAGAGGAAATACTTGAGGACAGGCAGGAAGAATTTCAATATCATGATGACTAAGTTTTACCAGAAATCCTCTCCTAATCAAGAGGCAGAAGAGGAAACCATACCTGCATTTTGAATTGTTTCCTGTATAATTAAGTGCATAAAATTAGATTGCTGACAATGAGTCTCAACCTTCCTAATTCGTTAACACTTTAATAAAGTTCTACATGCGGTGGTGACCCCCAACCATAAAATTATTTCATTGCTTCTTCATAATTGTAGTTTTGTTAGTTATGAATCTTAGTGTAAACACCTGAAAGCTTAGTGCCTAATACTTGGGGTCATGGTCTACAGACTGAGAACCACTGACCAATACAGATTCATAACACAAAACATGCAAGGTGGAGGAATTTATTTTAGAACCTGATTTTTATTCCATATTTTAATTTCTATATTGGTGCTGGCAAATTAGTTTTCAGATGATATTAATTATACAACAGTATTTATGTGGGACTGACAAAGAACCTTGCTAATATTTCTTCACTGCAGAAATTTTCATGAGGACTGAGAAGAGAATAACTTCCTTAAATCTGTTTTTATACATTATGTTATTGCAATTGTTAATATTGTCAATGTGGCAAGATCCAGCATTACCTAGGAGATAAACTTCTAGAATGTCTGCATTGCAGGGTTTAGATGTAGTAAATGGAAGCTGAGAACCAGCATTCACCTCTTTCTGCTTCCTGACTGTAGGTGGAAAGTGGCCAGCTGCCTCAAGCTCCTGCTTCCAAGATTTTCTTGTCAAGACAGATTATACCATAAAATTGGGAGCCAAATTAAACTGGGCAAATTAAACTTACATTGCTTTTGTAGGCTATTCCTTCACACCCATGTGAAATACAGTAATTTTCTGCGGAATTCTTTTTCTTTTCTCCAGGATTATAAATTTCTTCTTTTAAATTTCAGTGTTTTTAAAGCCACCTCTGACTCACTACTAATCACAAAACAAAAGTATAGTTTCCTTCCAGGAAATATCAATCTCAGTTCTAACCATTCTTTTTGTATGTTTGTTTGTTTTGTTTTGCTTTTTTTGTTGTTTTGTTTTGTTTTGTTTTTCCTCCATCCACCACGATCTAGTGGGAGTATCTGTGTAGTGGCTAAGATATTGAATTTGAGCCCTTGATGGCAATGTGTGTGTTCTGGTTAAAGATACAGACAATGATATGTCTTATGGGTTCAGTCTCCTTCACTGTCTGAATTCTGAAATATAAGTTGCCACTTCTGCTTTTTAAATACAGAATGAGGATGTTAAAGTCTGTTGCACAAAGATTTCTGTTAGACTCTGACAAAAAGCAAAGTATCCATTACAGGCATTCAATAAATAGCATTTTTCATTTTACTTTTAGGTGTGCGTGCATGCGTACGTGCGTGTGTGTGTGTGTGTGTGTGTGCGTGTGTGTGTGTGTGTGTGTATGTGTGTGTCTGTATGTCTGTATGCATAAGTGTGTCTATCTGTCTGTCTCTGTGTGTACACTGTTCATGTGAGCTCCCCAACTCCATGGATCTGCCTGTGCCTGCTCCCTATTTCTAGGATTAGAACTCCATGCAACAATGACAGAATTTAAGATGAATGTTGGTTCTTGGCAATTTAACATAGGTCCTCAAGTAGCTAAAACATTATATCTAAAAGAAGAAAGTAGCCTAGCTTTGTAATATAATTGAGGGTATTTGGCTGTTTCTTCATTATGTATGTAAATATCCATTTATTTCTAATTTTCTTCATTAAGTATTGGCTAGTTGTGAGTTACCTGAAAGCTTTCAAATAATACCATGGTGATGCCTCTGAAGGTAAAATGTTTGTCTTGCAAGCATGAGTATCAGTGTTCAGATCCCTACTACCAATATAAATCTAATAGAAAAAGTACCATATATCCGTAACCCAAGTTCTTCTATAGTTAGAGGGGAAGCAACAACAATCGAAACTCAGTGGCTTTGTGCCATTTCAGTCATTACACATGGTAAAGAACAGGAGACCCTGTTTCAAAAAAAAAAGGAAGGTGAGATCCAACAGCTGAGGTTGTCCTCTGACACTGTCAATTGTAGTATAGGAAAGTGTTGCATAAGGTAAGGAAGTGACCCATTTGTACCTCATAGCCAGCTCGTAGACATTGTTTCTCCATGGGTTCCCTCAGTAGTATCTATAACAGTACTGTCTGTTACTTAAAGATCATATTGTTGACAAATCCTTTTTCTATTGCTATCCATTCAGAAATAACTCTGACAGTATGAACGAACTTCTGCCATAGCACCTGTCTTTTATTTAAATATAAACTCCCTCTCTGTATGAAAAAGATATATAGGAAACCTTAATGGACATCTTCTCGTAGGAGAGTTGTGTTAAATAAATTCACTTTTAGACAAAGAACAGCTGATGAGATGAAACAGCAGAGTCAATTGTCTATAATTTCATCTTTCTCAGAAACTTATGAATGTTTGTGTATACACATGCCTGTTGGAGGAACTGATTGGAATCAGAGGTATTATAAGCCAAGCTCTCCTCTAACGCAATCATCATTAAACTATGTATTATAATGGCCATGCACACACATTTTAAAGCAGAGGGCCAGCTGAAATGAAAGGCTGAGATTTGTACACTTGTTTTTACCTTTAAGACTGAGTCTCATATGGTCCATTATGGTCTCATACTCCATAAATAGCAAAGAATGACCTTGAAATTTTGATCTTTCCTTGGCCTTCCATTTGTCACCTGTTGGGATTATGCCATGCACCATCATGCCTGGTATGTGTGATAGTGGGGATGAAAACCAGGCTTTGGGTAGGCAGCATAAGGGCTTTGCCAGCTAAACCAGGCCCAGTATGATAAGCTTCTTTATTCAGAAGAAGCTTATTTACACACACTATTCTTTGTTTTCCTTCATCATGGTTTGCAATGATGCTGATAGCATCTTTCACATAAAATTACAGACCTAAATGCATAGCAAGTACTGGGTGACCTTGTTACCTAGTAAATCTCTGTTGATATTCAAGATAATTGGCAAATCTCGCTTAGATCATTCCTAAACTATTAACCATAGTAATTATAAAGAATTTACTTCTCAGACACATTCAACTACATACTCACAGTTCAGAGGAGACAGCCTGGGTTTTGTTTGTTTGTTTGTTTGTTTTTTCTTGTTGTCATTTGTTTGGTTGTTTTCTTTAGTTTAAACCTATTTTCTTAGCCATAGCTTTTGTTTTCTAAAACTTATCTCCCATGCCTTAATGGTCACTAAGCAGCTGATAACTACCTTAAATTTCTGAACATCTAACCCTACCTCTCCCCACAGGTATCAGGCTTATATGCGTGTGCCACCAAGGGTGGCTCTATGGGAATTAATCAAGGATGATCCCTAACTAAGATAGCTACATCCATATCCATAAATTTATTTTCTGATTGTCACATTAAAGAGTTGTCTTGCAATAAGTGATTTATTAGTACACAGTGTGCAATTTTATTATCGGCTTAGGGAAAGCATGTTACTCATTGATCATTTCTCTAAGATGAAAATTTTTGAAGTATTGTCTTATAGCTTTTGAAAGACACATTGTATTGTGATGTACAGTCACTATAATAAATGTCACACAGGTGAACTTCTTATTCTTAATTTATTAGCAATTGGTCACTTTAGCCGTTATGGTTAATAGCTTTCCCCAATGTTCCACATCTCTTGCTCTCCCAGTGTCACATAAAAAATATTCCTTCAACTTCCATGAGATGAACAATTTTGATTCCACACATCAGTAAGATCATGTGGTTCTTTGTTGGTTCATTTCACTTATTATATAATGGTTTTTGATGATCTACTAAAATTTTGTTTGCTATTCTTGTGTGCATATATCTTTATATGGGCCCTTGTATGTGTAGAATATGTCAGTATGGCTATACATACATATGAACATGGTCAAAAAAGGCTATCTTTCTTTTTTTCTCTTACCTTATCTTTCTTGACATAGTCTCTTATTGCTCCTGCAGCTTACAGAGTTAAATACTCAAATAAAACCGTACACTATCATATCCAACTGTCTTATATAGACGCTGTAGATTCAACCCAGAATATCATGCTAGTGTTACAAGAATTTCAATGAATGAGCTATCTCCATAAATTTTCCTATTTACCTTCTCTCATGGTACCAAAGTTTCTGACAAAGAAAATTGAAGGAAACAAAGGTATATCAACTTCTGACTTCAGAGAAGCCTTAGTCCACTATAGCAGGAAAGAAAGACTAGCAGACTAGCTCATATATGCCTGCACTCTCTAAGGCAGATCCTCCTATATTTCATGATGCAGTAATACAAGACTGGATCCCTCACATAATACTAAGCATTGTTTCTCTGTCAGTACGAACCCAATTCCTAAAGCACACACTGCCTTAAAATAGTGCCAAAAGCTGTGATCAATCATTAAACTGTGAGCCTGAGAGGACACATTCTGCTTCAAACTGTGACATACACAATACTATTAAATATTATGGCTATGTTTCTGAGACAGTAAATCATTCTTTAAAGGTTATAGCAGTGGCACTATTCCTCTTAACATTTGGAATGCTAGCACAGCCATGGATGAGAAAAAAAAATGACTGTGACTTTTAGCTAAACATTTCTTTTAGCCAACAGGTATCTAGAGGGATCAAGGTTAGTGGCAACTATAGGCAGCAAGTAAAAGGGCTTATGCTCTCAAAGAGCTTGATCAGAAGTAGCAGACAGCAAAACACTTAGGGGAAAATTATACAACACAGAATAGAAAATACAGCTGTCATAAGAATGATTCTGTCAAGGTCCAAATCAGGTGTGATATTTCATTGTCAGATGAATTATGATTAGTTGGGAATTTTAATAATGAATGTTGAAACTGTGACATTTTATTTTTAAACCTGTCTCTGACTTCCTCTGACAAGAGAGCTACAGTTGTCTTCTAAATGTTGTGCCAAAAGAAAATGGCAGAAGGTCTCAATTTTCAAAGGATTTGGAGGAAGATGGAAAGCAAGTTTTAAAACACGTCAAGGGGTTAAACAAAAGCAATAAAATCCAGGAAATAATTATCATGGGAAAAAGAAAGGGTCCACATGACAGCCAAAGCTTAGCTCCTCATCTGATGAGAAGCTGGAAAGCCAGAACAGTCAACAAACTGTTAAGGCTGCCCATGATAGAGACAATATTGCTTTTACATCAAAGTACTTTCAATGTTATAATCTCTATAAATACTTTTCTGTATGCATTTACATTCCTGTTAAAAAATACTCTAAAAACAAAACTAAGTATTGGATAAAGGAATCTATTTCAGTTTATAATACTGGGTAAGGTCTGTCACTCTGGGAAGTCAAGTAGGAACTTAAAATGTCACAACAATAGTCAAAAGCAGAGGGAATAAATTCAAGAATTTTTGCTTGCTTATGTTCACCTAACCTTCTCTTCTCTTATGTTACTCAGGACTGGAAAGGTACTGCCTAAAATTGACAAATTCCACAGACACACCCACAAGCAAACCTGCTCATCTCATTGAGATTCTCTCCTGACATAAAGTGAGCTAACCAGGTTAACAAATAAAGACTTGAGAAAACATTACCACAGGGAATGTAGGATTGCACTGTCTTTGCTAATTAGTTTGGGCTGGTCAGTGAGTTCCTAGGGCTCCACTGTGGCTACCACCTAGTATTGGGATTAAAAGGGAATGTTCCTCTAAAATGCTTTTTACAGTGTTTTCCAAGATGATCTTAAGTGTATGTGCTTGTATAGCAAGACTTTCACAGACAAAGGCATCTTCCCAGTGCCCAGTAGATGACATATGAAGCAGGCTCTTTACTTAGTGAATTGTTTTCCCAGACCCTAGAGATAGATTCTCCATTTGGTCCATGGGTGGCTGGTCCCTGTAATTGCATGCAGGAATACTGAGATTGCTCTCTTTCCAGAGCCAAAGCAACTCCTAAATTACTCCCAGGGCCATGGCTGCTAATCAGTGGAAGTTGCTCTACATGTCTTCATGCCTATCTGGTAATTTTTCAAATAATTTAAAGATATGGATTTTTTATTGGATAGTTTATGCATTTACATTTCAAATAATATCCCTTTTCATGGTCCCCCTTCTCCCATATCCCTCCCTCTGTTTCTATGAGGATGCTTCTCTTCCTACCCACCCACTCCCAACTCAACACCCTGGCATTTCTGGGGAAATGAGACTTCACAGGATCCCAGGCTTCTCCTATCAATGCCAGACAATGTAATCCTCTGCTACATATGCTACTGGGGCCATGGGTCCTTGCATTTGTACTCTGGTTGGTGGTTTAGTCTCTGGGAGGTCTAGGGCTCTGGTTGGTTGAACTGTTGTTCTTTCTATGGCATTGCACAACCCTTCAACTCCTTTAGTCCCTTCTCTAACTCCTCCATCAGGGTGCCCATGCTTAGTCTAATAGTTAGCTGCAAGCATGCAACCCTTACCACGTGCCATTCCTGAGTGATCCCTCCCTGGATAAACTGACTTAAAAGTGAGCTTCTAGCTATCAATCCCTCCCCTGCGTAGGGTGGATGTGACATTCTAGAATGCTGTGGCATCATAGATTACTCTTTGTTTCTGGTTTTTTTTTGTTTGTTTTTTGTTGTTTTGTTTTTTCCATGAAAAGCAGCTACATACTACCAGCAGACATGTTATTTCCTGTTGACAATATCAGAAAAAGCAACAAAAGTTTCAGCCATTTTTGCAAGAAAATGAAAAATAGCAAACACAAATACAAAGGAAAAGCATTGATGGCTCTGGTAAACAGCATGGCCATTTGGATAAAACAATAGCTGTCCATCATTGATGGTCCATGTTACAACCAATGCGAGAGATGTCATAAAGATTATGTAAATGTGTGGACACACTGCAGGATACTTCACATAGCCTGTATTCTGTCCTTATATTCGACTCTGAGATGCTAGAATAATTGAAAATGCTGATCTTCAGGCTGGTAGATGGCACAGACAATAAGAGCTCTTGCTATGCAAGTGTAAGGACCAGAGTTGGACTCTCCAGCATCTTTATAAACAGCCATGTGTAGTTGGAGCCCTGTAACCACGGTGTTAGGAAAGAGAGGATAAAAACAAGAGGATCATTATGGCCACCACAATAGCCATAAAAAGTGGAATTTGAAGCTCAGTGATACCCTGTAAGAGGATAAGGCAGAATTTACCGCCCAGACAGGAAGGCACTCCTGAGATTGCAGGGCAGGAGAGACCGCCAGTACTGCCCACTCCTGCCCACATCCCTGGCCCAAGAGGAAACTGTATAGGGCCTCTGGGAACAGGAAGATAGGGGAACTCGATGCTGCAGTTCAGACACCACCCTGATCTGAAGGGACCCGGTCAAACTGCTCCCTGCACCCAAATCCCGTGGGAGGGAGAGCTAGAACTTCAGAGGGAAAGATATGCCTGAGAAGCTATAGGAAACAACTCTCTGCCCACATTTCTGACTCTAGAGGAAAACGCCTAGGGCCATCTGGGCCCCCTGTGAAGAGAGTCCCAAGCAAAGTCAGGGCAGGCCCCTCTGGTTGTTGCCCTCAAGGAGAGCTAACACCAAGCTCTGAGAAACAACTCCAGGCTTGCGACCAGAGATAAGAACAACTTTTCTGCTCCAAGTGACATACTGGATATACTCAGGACACGTGTCCACAGGAACACCTGAACACCAGTAGACAAGAACGACTACAAGCCAGAAAGCAGAACACTCTGTCCCCATAACTGGCTGAAAGAAAACATGAAAACAGGTCTACAGCACTCCTGACACACAGGCTTATAGGACAGTCTAGCCACTGTCAGATATAGCAGAACAAAGTAACACTAGAGATAATCTGATGGCGAGAGGAAAGTGCAGGAACCCAAGCAACAGAAACCAAGACCACATGGCATCATCAGTGCCCAATTCTCCCACCAAAGCAAACACGGAATATGCAAACACCCAGAAAAGCAAGATCTAGTTTCTAAATCATATTTGATAATGATGCTGGAGGCCTTCAAGAAAGAAATGAAGAACTCACTTAGAGAAACACAGGAAAACATAAATAAACAATTAGAAGCCTACAGAGAGGAATCACAAAAATCCCTGAAAGAATTCCAGGAAAACATAAATAAACAAGTAGAAGCCTATAGAGAGGAATCACAAAAATCCCTGAAAGAATTCCAGGAAAACACAATCAAACAATTGAAGGAATTAAAAATGGAAATAGAAGCAATCAAGAAAGAAAACATGGAAACAACCCTGGATATAGAAAACCAAAGGAAGAGACAAGGAGATGTAGATACAAGCATCACAAACAGAATACTGGAGATAGAAGAGAGAATCTCAGGAGTAGAAGATTCCACAGAAATCATCGACACAACTGTCAAAGATAATGTGAAGCAGAAAAAGCTACTGGTCCAAAACATACAGGAAATCCAGGACTCAATGAGAAGATCAAACCTAAGGATAATAGGTATAGAAGAGAGTGAAGACTCCCAGCTCAAAGGACCAGTAAATATCTTCAACAAAATCATAGAAGAAACTTCCCTAACCTAAAAAAAAAAAGAGAGATACCAAAGGCATACAAGAAGCCTACAGAACTCAAATAGATTGGACCAGAAAAGAAACACCTCCCGACACATAATAGTCAAAACACCAAAAGCACAAAATAAAGAAAGAATATCAAAAGCAGTAAGGGAAAATGGTCAAGTAATATATAAAGGCAGACCTATCAGAATCACACCAGACTTTTCGCCAGAGACTATGAAAGCCAGCAGATCCTGGACAGATGTCATACAGACCCTAAGAGAACACAAATGCCAGCCCAGGTTACTGTATCCTGCAAAACTTTCAATTAACATAGATGGAGAAACCAAGATATTCCATGACAAAACCAAATTTACACACTATCTTTCTATAAATCCAGCACTACAAAGGATAATAAATAGTAAAGCCCAACATAAGGAGGCAAGCTACACCCTAGAAAAAGCAAGAAACTAATCGTCTTGGCAACAAAACAAAGAGAAGAAAAGCACACAAACATAACCTCACATCCAAATATGAATATAACAGGAAGCAATAATCACTATTCCTTAATATCTCTCAATATCAATGGTCTCAACTCCCCAATAAAAAGACATAGATTAGCAAACTGGATACGTAGTGAGGACCCTGCATTCTGCTGCCTACAGGAAACAGACCTCAGAGACAAAGACAGACACTACTTCAGAATGAAAGGCTGGAAAACAACTTTCCAAGCAAATGGTCTGAAGAAGCAAGCTGGAGTAGCCATTCTAATATCAAATAAAATCAATTTTCAACTAAAAGTCATCAAAAAAGATACGGAAGGACACTTCATATTCATCCAGGGAAAAATCCACCAAGATGAACTCTCAATCATAAATATCTATGCCCCAAATACAAGGGGACCTACATACGTAAAAGAAACCTTACTAATGCTCAAAACACACATTGACCTCACACAATAGTAGTAGGAGATTTCAACACCCCACTCTCATCAATGGACAGATCATGGAAACAGAAATTAAACAGAGACATAGACAGATTAAGAGAAGTCATGAACCAAATGGACTTAACAGATATTTATAGAACATTCTATTCTAAAACAAAAGGATATACATTCTTCTCAGCTCCTCATTATACTTTCTCCAAAATTGACCATATAATTGGTCAAAAAACGGGCCTCAACAGGTACAGAAAGATAGAAATAATCCCATGCATGCTATCAGACCACTACGGCCTAAAGCTGGTCTTTAATAACAATAAGGGAAGAACGCCCACATGTACATGGAAGTTGAACAATGCTCTACTCAATGATAACCTAGTCAAGGAAGAAATAAAGAAAGAAATTAAAGACTTCTTAGAATTTAATGAAAATGAAGGTACAACATACCCAAACTTATGGGACACAATGAAAGCTGCACTAAGAGGAAAACACATAGCTCTGAGTGCCTGTAGAAAGAAACAGGAGAGAGCATATGTCAGCAGCTTGACAAGACACCTAAAAGCTCTAGAACAAAAAGAAGCAAATACACCCAGGAGGAGTAGAAGACAGGAAATAATCAAACTCAGAGCATATACAGCAAACCAGTTGCTAACAATAAACTAAATGGAGAGAAAGTTGAAGCAATCCCATTAAAATCAGGGACTAAACAAGGCTGCCCACTCTCTCCCTACTTATTCAATATAGTTCTTGAAGTACTAGCCAGAGCAATCAGACAAGAAAAGGAAATCAAGGGGATTCAGATTGGTAAAGAAGAAGTCAAAATATCACTATTTGCAGATGATATGATAGTATATTTAAGTGATCCCAAAAGTTCTACCACAGAACTTCTAAACCTGATAAACAACTTCAGTAAAGTGGCTGGGTATAAAATTAACTCAAATAAATCAGTAGCTTTCCTCTACACAAAAGAGAAACAAGTCGAGAAAGAAATAAGGGAAACGACACCCTTCAAAATAGCCCCAAACAATATAAAGTACCTCAGTGTGACTTTAACCAAGCAAGTAAAAGATCTGTACAATAAGAACTTCAAGCCTCTGAAGAAATAAATTGAAGAAGACCTCAGAAGATGGAAAGATCTCACATGCTCATGGATTGGCAGGATTAATATAGTAAAAATTTACCAAAAGCAATCTACAGATTCAATGCAATTCCCACCAAAATACCAATCCAATTCTTCAAAGAGTTAGGCAGAACAATTTGCAAATTCATCTGGAATAACAAAAAACCCAGGATAGCTAAAACTATTCCCAACAATAAAAGGACTTTAGGGAGAATCACTATGCCTGAACTCAAGCAATATTACAGAGCAATAGTGAAAAAAAACTGCATGGTATTGGTACAGAGACAGACAGATAGACCAATGGAACAGAATTGAAGAACTAGAAATGAACCCACACACCTATGGGCACCTGATTTTTGACAAAGGAGCCAAAAGCATTCAATGGAAAAAAGATAGCATTTTCAGCAAATGGTGCTGGTTCAACTGGAGGTCAACAGGTAGAAGAATGCAAATCGATCCATGCTTATCACCCTTATCACCTGTACAAAGCTTAAGTCCAAGTCGATCAAGGACCTCCACATCAAACCAGATACACTCAAACTAATAGAAGAAAAACTAGGGCAGCATCTGGAACACATGGGCACTGGAAAAATTTTCCTGAACAAAACACCAATGGCTTATGCTCTAAGATCAAGAATCGACAAATGGGATCTCATAAAACTGCAAAACTTCTGTAAGGCAAAGGACACTGTGGTTAGGACAAAACGGCAACGGATTGGGAAAAGATCTTTACCAATCCTACAACAGATAGAGGCCTTATATCCAAAATATAAAAGGAACTCAAGAAGTTAGACTTCAGGGAGACAAATAATACTATTAAAAAATGGGGTTCAGAACTAAACAAAGAATTCACAGCTGAGGAATGCCGAATGGCTGAGAAACACCTAAAGAAATGTTCAACATCTTTAGTCATAAGGGAAACAAAAATCAAAACAACCCTGAGATTTTAGCTCACACCAGTGAGAATGGCTAAGATCAAAAACTCAGGTGACAACAATGGTGGCGAGGATGTGGAGAAAGAGGAACACTCCTCCATTGTTGGTGGGATTGCAGACTGGTAAAACCATTCTGGAAATCAGTCTGGAGGTTCACCAGAAAATTGGACATTGAACTACCTGAGGATCTAGCTATACCTCTCTTTGGCATATACCCACAAGATGCCCCAACATAAAAAAGACACGTGCTCCACTATGTTCATAGCAGCCTTATTTATAATAGCCAGAAGCTGGAAAGAACCCAGATCCCCTTCAACAGAGGAATGGATACAGAAAATATGGTACATCTACACAATGGAATATTACTCAGCTATCAAAAACAATGCTTTTATGAATTTCATAGACAAATGGTTGGAAGTGGAAAATATCATCCTGAGTGAGGTAACCCAATCACAGAAAAACACACATGATATGCACTCATTGATAAGTGGCTATTAGCCCAAATGCTTGGATTACCCTAGATCCATAGAGCACATGAAACTCAAGACAGATGATCAAAATGTGAATGCTTCACTCTTTCTTTAAAAGGGGGAACAAGAATACCCTTGGCAGGGAATAGAGAGGCAAAGATTAAAACAGACACAGAAGGAACACCCATTTAGAGACTGCCCCAGATGTGGCCCATACATATACAGCCACCCAATTATACAAGATGGATGAAGCAAAGAAGTGCAGGCTGACAGGAGCAGGATGTAGATCTCTCCTGAGAGATACAGCCAGAATACAGCAAATACAGAGGTAAATGCCAGCAGCAAACCACTAACCTGAGAATGGGACCCCTGTTGAATGAATCAGAGAAAGAACTGGAGGAGCTTGAATGGGCTTGTGACCCCTTTTGAACAACAATGCCAAGCAACTAGAGCTTCCAGGGACTAAGCCACTACCTAAAGACTATACATGGACTGACCCTGGACTCTGACCTCATAGGTAGCAATGAATATCCTAATAAGATCACCAATGGAAGGGGAAGCCCTTGGTCCTGCTAAGACTGAACCCCCAGTGAACGTGATTTTTGAGGGGAGGGTGGCAATGGGGGGAGGGTGGCAATCGAGGGAGGGTGGGGAGGGCAAAACCCATAAAGAAGGGGAGGGGGAGGGATTAGGGGGATGTTTGCCCAGAAACCGGGAAAGGGAATAACATTCAAAATGTAAATAAGAAGTACTCAAGTTAAGAAAAAAAAAAGAAAAAAAAAAAGAAAAAAATTAACAATAATGAAAGAATGCCCACATATGCATGGAAGTTGAATAATGCTCTACTCAATGATAACCTGGTCAAGGAAGAAATAAAGAAATAAATTAAAGACTTCTTAGAATTTAATAAAAATTAAGGTAAAACATACCCAAACTTATGGGACACAATGAAACTTGTGCTAAGAGGAAAACTCATAGCTCTGAATACCTACAGAAGAAAACAGGAGAGAGCATATATCAGCAGCTTGACAGCACACCTAAAAGTTCTAGAATAAAAATAATTAAACAAACCCAGCAGGTGTAGAAGGCAGGAAATAATCAAACTCAGTGCTGAAATCAACCAAGTAGAAACAAAAAGAACTAAACAAGGAATCAACAGACCAAAAGCTGGTTCTTTGAGAAAATCAACAAGATAGATAAACCCTTAGCCAGACTAAGGAGAGGACACAGATAGTGTGTCCAAATTAACAAAATGAGAAAGGAAAATTAACAAAATGAGAAAGAAAGCCATAACAGCAGAGCAAGAAGAAATTCAAAAAAACATCAGATCTTACTACTAAAGCCTATATTCAACAAAGTTTAAAAATCTGGAGTAAATGGAAAATTTCATAGACATATACCAGGTACCAATGTTAAATCAGTAACAAATAAACCATTTAAACAACACATAACTTGTAGGAATAGAAGCAGTCATTAAAAGTCTCCCAACTAAAAAGAGCCCAGATCCAGATAGATTCAGTTTAGAATGCTATCAGACCTCCATAGAAGATCTCATACCAATACTATCCAAATTATTCCACGAAATTGAAACAGCTGGAGCGCTATTTTATTCCTTCTATGAAGCCACAATTACTTTTGTACCTAACCCACACAAAGACCCAACAAAGAAAGAGTACGTCAGATCAATTTCCCTTGTGAATATCGACGCAAAGATACTCAATAAAATTCTTGCAAACCAAATTTAAGAGCAGATCAAAACAATCATCCATCATGATCAAGTAGGCTTCATTTCAGGGGTGCAGGGATGTTTTGATATTCGAAAAAACATCAACATAATCCACTATATAAACAAACTGAAAGATAAAAACCACATGATCATTTCATTAGATGCTGAGAAAGCATTTGACAAATTCAACACCCCTTCATGATAAAAGTCCTGGAAAGAACAGGAATTCAAGACCCGTAACTAAACATAGTATAAGCCATATACAGCAAACCACTAGCTAATATTAAACTAAATGGAGAGAAACGTGAAGCAATACCGCTAAAATCAGGGAATAGATAATGCTGCCCACTCTCTTTCTGCTTATTCAATATAGTTCTCAAAGTCCTAGCCGGAGCAATCAAACAACAAAAGGAGATCAACGGGATACAGACTAGAAAGGAAGAATTCAAAATATCACTATTTGTAGACGATATGATTGTATACTTAAGTGATCCCAAAAATTGCCCCAGAGAACTACTAAACCTGATAAACACATTAAGCAAAGTGGCTGTTTAGAAAATTAAATCAAACAAAGAAGTAGCCATCCTTTACCCAAAAAGAAACAAGCAGAGAAAGAAATTAAGGAAATGATATGATTCCTAATAGTCCCAAAAAATATAAAATGCCTTCTTGTGACTTTAAACAAGCAAGTGAAAGATATGTATGATAAGAACTTCAAGTCTCTCAATAAAAAAAACTGAAGAAGGTCTCAGAAGATATAAAGATCTCCAATGCTCATGGATCAGCCAGATTAATATAGTAAAAGCGGCCATTTTACCAAAATTCAATGCAATCCCAATCACAATTCCAACCCAATTCTTCATAGAGTTGTACAGAACAATTTGCAAATTCGTCTGGAATAACAAAAAACCCAGGATAGCTAAAACTATCCTCAACAATAAAAAGCCTTCTGGGGAATCACTATGCCTGAACTCAAGCAATATTACAAAGCAATAGTGAAAAAAAACTGTATGGTATTGGTACAGAGACAGACAGATAGATCAGTGGAATAGAATTGAAGACCCAGGAATGAACCCACACACCTATGGTCACTTGATTTTTGACAAAGGATCCAAAACCATCCAATGGAAAAAAGATAGCATTTTCAGCAAATGGTGCTTGTCCAACTGGAGGTCAGCATGTAGAAGAATGCAGATCAATCCATGCTTATCACCCTGTACAAAGCGTAAGTCCAAGTGGATCAAGGACCTACACATCAAACCAGATACACTCAAACTAATAGAAGAAAAAGTTGGTCAGAATCTTGAACACATGGGCAGTGCAGCAAATTTCTTGAACAAAACACCAGTGGCTTATGCTCTAAGATCAAGAATCGACAAATGGGATCTCATGAAACTGCAAAGCCTCTAGAAGACAA